>NC_080385.1:9455411-9781036 GCF_014773155.1 Arachis stenosperma
CATATCATCGATGAAACAAAGCAATTATTGGATAAAAAAAATAAGCAAAACCAATTTCAAAGTACATAGAAAGAAAGTTAGGAGAATAGTGAAACAAAATAGAAGCAGAACAGTTTCAAAATAAGGAAGAAGCAAAGTCACCAGTAAATCTGTCCTGGTTTCGGCGACGGTTGTAACTTATAATTTTTACATAATATATTTATAAGAATTTTTTTATTTAACGTAATTCATTGAATCAACTAATTATGATTAATTATTATATTAATTATTTAATTTAATTAATTTAAATATATATTATTTGATTCAATTTATTTTCATGTTAATGTTTGAGCCGTTATTTACTAAAAATTTCTTTTCATTTCTTTTCTTGATTTTAAATATTTTTATTTTAAATTTTAGATTTTTAGACATTGTTTATATTTTTTTATTTTAATAGTTCTCTTAGTATGTTTTTAATTTATTGTCTAATAATTATATATTCATTATCAATTATATGGTTGTGAATATTGTTTCAATTTAAAAAAAAAACAATTTTATTCATTTATTTTTTATTTTATCTATTTTTATAATATTATGAATATTGTTTCAATTTATTTTTTATTTTATGCTATATGAGAATTTTATTTTTTTTTTACAAATTTCTCTTTCATTTGGTAATACTTTTTATTTCTCTTATGATGCATTAATTTTACTCTTTGATTTATTTAAACTGTAAAATATTATTATCCATTATTGTACTCTATCTCTTCTATTTTTTTGTATTTTGCTCTTATTTAGTTAAATTTTTATCATTTTTTATTATAAATTTTATTATTTTATTCCATATAAATTTATTTATCATAATTTTTCACATGTTAAGTCATCCCAATGTTTAAATTATATTTCTTACGTGCTTAATCTTATTTCTAATTTGGAGGATTGAGGGATGAAATAACATCGACGAAGGCTGTTATGTGTTTACTTCTTCGTTTTTTTGACTTACCTCCCTTTTTGTAGGGATCGTGAGTAACTATATACAATAGTACCTATGCATAATTTGTAAGTATAAATTGTTTTCTATCTTTTTTTAGTAAATTTTTTATTATCTATTTTGAAATAGACAAAAACATTATAAATTATTTTGAACTATTAAATCTGTCATCGTTGTGCTAAGATATTGTGCATTAATCTTATATTTAGCAGTTAATTGATAGGTGTTAAAACGAACAACAAAATATGAAACTTTTTTTTTAGATATAAATACAACTATTTCAACTCAACAATAGGTAAAATATATTGGTGAGTTTCAACGGGTAATAACGTTGGTCATATTATTCTAATTTCAAGAATGAATATGATACTAAAATATAAAACAGTTCTAGGTATATTTTAACAAAAACATTTTTTTTATAATAGTTTTTTTTTTTTGCTAGGTCATTTAATTTAAAGACAAATTTTATCTCATATTAGATTATGATTGCCTAAATCAGTTAAAGTTTGAAAATTTTTCTCATAAATCATGAGAAAATATCCACAACTAGAAAATGGATTAATACAGACAGATTTACAGACAGATTTAGTCTTTATTATAGACAGATTTTTTGTTACCGACGAAATTACCGACGGATTTTGTCCCTCTGTAAAAACTCCGTCGGAAATTATTTACCGACGGATTTTTTTCCGTCGAAAACTTACCGACAAATTTTTACCAGTTACCGACGGATTTTTCCCCTGTAAATTCTCCATCCATTTTCCGAAGGCGACAAACTTTCTGACGAATTTTCCGTCTGTAATTACAGACGGATTTTTCGACAGATTTTCCATCTGTAATTACAGACGGATTTTCTGTCTGTAATTACAGATGGATTTTCCGCAGATTTTCCGTCTATAGTTTGAACTTTTAAATTCATCTCACACTCTAATTACAGACAGGAAATCCGTTTGTAAATCCAGCTATAAGGTAAAATAGAATTTTTTTATTTTTTTAATTACAAAATAAACTTATTTTCATACAAAATAAATATAAATTTAATACAAATTTTTATCTAATTTGTATTCGAATATTTATAATATTTCAAAAAATAAACAAATTCATCATATTATCAAACTAAAAGAAAAGTACTATAAACAAGCAAGTCAATATAATTCAAAACATAAACAAAATGTATTGATCATCAACTATAATTCTTCCTTTATCCTCCAAAGATGCCAAAGACTTCTGCAGATCTTGTTTTGTTTTTTCAATTTCATGTTTCTCCTTTTGCAAAAAGGTTTTATTTAATTCAAATTTCTTCTCAGTAGCTTTCAAGCTTTTATCTTTTTCTTCAAGAATACTTGACAGATCTTCCAGTTCCTTCTCCTTATCACTTAGTGACCTTGACCGAACATCCAAATCATGCTCCCTTTCCAAGATTTAGTCCTCCCTTTGTTTAAGATCAACCTCCTTCAATTCCCAAGCTCTTCTCTTCGTCTCGATTTCATTTTAAACCAATTTCTGGTGCATTTGTAGCTCAGTTTCCAACTCATGTTTTCTTGTTTTCAATGCAGCTTCCTGACCAGCTATTGCTTTCTGAATTTCATCCTACATTTTCAATCAAGCTAAATTAATATACAGAAGAAACTTAGAATTTTAAAGTAAAATAAATGTGAGAGAACATACACATTCTCTACTAGCAAGTTTTCCTTGAAATTCAACCAACTCTTGCTCTTTCTTGTTCAGCTCGGTTTCCTGTTTAGCAAGTACCTATATTTACAGAATGCAAATCCAAACATGAATAACAGAAAGAAAGTATATATTTCATCTAGACCAAGAATTTTCATAGATGAACCTCTTCTCTTTGTCTTAGAGTGGCATCCATCAGTTTTAGATTAGTTTTCTCATCATGAAAGGGCTTCACGTTCCTTCTCAAACTCTTTTTTTGTATCCTCTAATTCTCTTTGAAGACGGTCTAGTTCCTAAGATCTACTAAAAAGGTGATCCTCTCTCTCATTGAGCAACGTTTGTGATTGAAATAGCCTTTTCTGTTCTTGCTATAAAACCTTCTGCCTTTCAGAAAGGGATTGCCTCTCAAGTATGATCTCCTTGTCCTTTTCATCACAACTAAAACACGCACACGCACACCCACACACACACACACAACAGAGATCATCATACTTTTTAAACAATCAAATTTTAACAACATATGAAACTTAACATTGATTGTGAGTTGCACCATTCATGATCTAATTATTATCAGTATTTCAATTCCAAAAATTGAGTAAATTTTTTAAGTAAAAGAAGATTTCAACTCAAAGCAATAACAAATTTCATTAATCAATTTCTTGCTTCAAGGCTTTTCACAGTCTCCTGTATAACTATAAGATTTGTGTATTAAAAAAGAAAGGTTAGGTATCCTCCTAAACAAGCCTTTCTAAACAACACAGGTAGATATTGCATAATCTATTTGTACATGCTCCCAATGACAAGGGAATTAGCAAATCAATATCATAATTAAAATGACTCTGGGATAAAAGGAAAAATGCAAATTATATAGAAAATAACATACTCTGACTTGAAAGTAATGATTTGCCGCCTTAGGTTATCTTCCCGTGCTTCAACATCACGAAGCTTCCTTTCTGCAACACTAGTAAATCGGTTAGCCTCTGCTTGAAAAGACTCAGCCGAACGCATTATCGCCTCAGCCTCCGTAAATTTTTTCTGAGCTTCATCTATCAACTGGTGTGCTTCCGCAATTTTACTCTCAGCTGTAACCTTGGTTTCAGCACATTCAGTACGCATCTCATGTAACGCCTTCTCAAGCTACCAAAATAAATAAAACATAACCCTCTAGACGTCAGAATAACATTTGGGCAGAACAAACTTTTTCTTATATTGGGAGAGAGAGAGTATTGAACAAGCTTACACTTGCTATGCAAGCTTCTTTGACACCTACTGTCTTCTTCAAATTTTCTTCGCGTTGTCTTGCTTTAGTTAAAGCAGATTTAGTCATAGCTGAATCATGTTTATGCATTAACTCAGAAGACTCAGCCAAGGTCTTAACTTGCTCATACTTGGAAGCCAATTCCCTTCTCTCCATTATGAGAAAGCCCATGTGATGCTGGTGATCATATATCTACATCAAAGTTGCAGGTTAGATACAAAGTAAAAGTAAGAAATGAATAATGAGTTTTCTAGGAAATTGTATAAGGCCTCAAACCATACATTTCTCACTGAAATGAAATACACCATACACTATTTCACTTGAAAATGCAATTCAATAGATAATTAAGTAAGGGGCAGAAGTTGATTTGGTGTAAGCAGTAACAAAACTATTCAACTTAGAGCTCTGTGATCTAACTTCCTAGAACTCTTAGGCTGAGAAGCTAAATATTCAAATTTGAATCGCTTTAGTTACATGGTCCCTATATCAAAATCCAAACTTCAAAGCATTTTACAAAAGACATATGGCCATTAATCCTCAGGTTCCAAAATCCCACTAATAATCCAAAAAACTACATTTTTTAAACAACCATAACATCAACATTTCTAGTTATTTAGCTATTTACCAATATAGAACATGGCAAAGCATCAACCCATTAAGGTTATATTTGACAAGCAACATCGGCAACATGAAAAGAATTGACAAGATGCCATATCAAGTGGCATTTATCTTCTGGAATCAAAGTACGTCTTAAAGGAAAACACTATGATCTAAGCCCTCTCAAAATATCATTAATGAAGAACTTGCTTTATTTAAAGATGCTGTCTCAATGTATCTATCTTGCTTGAAATTTGTATTACATATATAATCAGTTAGTTGAGTTATAACCTGCAAACTGGGCATTTTAAGACATACTTGCAACTACATATTGTAAAATACAAACAGTCCAGAATCCTTTGATGACAATGGGGTGGTGAACAATACCAGAAATACTTTTTTGCATTGATTGGCTAATGGCACAAGGGTCACAGGTTCCACCTGTTCATGGGTAGCATGTCGTACAAAAAGATGAAATAAAATTAGCAACATTGGTTTTTTACATTGAAAAATGAAAATCGTTACATATTGACAATCAATAATCTACTTATTGCAATTAATAACAAGCTAACAACACAATTAACAACTTACTTAGGGAACAAATATAATATTAAGCAGAACATGCAGCCAAGGAAAGAAGCACATGTTCCTAACTTGATCCACTCATCTTCAGATCCAATCATACACAATAATACTTTATTTCAATATAAACAACACTGCTCTATGGCCTTGGATAGCTTTTAATGCATATAACTATGAAATCAAATCACTTCAAACCTTCTCCAAAATTCTCTCTCTCTTCTCTCCTTAATTCAGCACCTTCTAGCACCACAGAGAGAGATAATAAATTAACAACAATAACAACAACAACAACAATAATATAATATAGTACTGTAATCGTGTAAGCTTATAACCATAGAGTATGCTATATAGAAGAAGAAGAAGAAGAAGAAGAAGAAGAAGGACTTTAATTAAGTAAGTAATTGTACTTGTACTTGTTCCTAACTTGGAGAAGAGCAAAGAGACAGTTGTTGAATCTGCCAAATCTGCTGCAAATGTTGCCAAAGAAGCTGTTCACAACACTGGAGAAAAAGACTCTGATGCAGAACTTTGATTAAAATCTTGGAAATATTGCCACAAGAATTGAGAAATTTATTTCAATTTTAATTTTATATTTTATAGAAAATCTGAATCTCAATTTATTAAAAATAGAAGAAGTAGGATTTTGAGCATTGTTTTGATCAGGTAGAAGAAGAAAAGGGTCATTCATGAATCCAAAGTTCATGGTTTCCAACCCATTTACAGGATCAG
This sequence comes from Arachis stenosperma, assembly GCF_014773155.1. Classification (NCBI taxonomy): domain Eukaryota; kingdom Viridiplantae; phylum Streptophyta; class Magnoliopsida; order Fabales; family Fabaceae; genus Arachis; species Arachis stenosperma. Next base: position 9,461,219 of record NC_080385.1, read on the forward strand.
GGCACTGTTCCTCTACATTGGCGATAGTGGGAACTTGGCTGAATCTAAATCCATTGAGGAAACTGGAGTTGAAATTAGGATCCATTTTCAAAGGCATGAAATCTGAAAGAAAATTCACCTCTTCCATCAATATTATTAATCAAAAGTGTAATTTTGTGTCACCATAAAAACCACCACCACTACAACAACAACAACTAAATGAAAATATTCTTCACACAGTTCACGAGCTCTATGTAACAGGTAGATTGAGCACAATTATACCCCTGATCTTCTAAACTTCCAAAATTCACTCGAGTTCCTCCAATAACAAAACCTTTCTGAATATGCCGAAAACTGATACTTTCTGCTCACCTCAGGACAACTGCAGTTGTAGATCTAAATTAAAAAGAGAGGTTAGTGGCAGACATATATATCAGCAAAAGGAAAACTAATCTGAAACTAATACAAGTCAAACAACCAAATAAACAGAAACATCGTCATTAAGAAGTAGCCATAAGCTTTCAAGTTATAGAACAAACACACAAATTGAACAGTACAAAGTACCCTTTCCATGTAAGGAGAATCACAATCCAACAACTACATACGAGAAACCCTGATTCTTACTAAACATTAAGAATAGACATGCTTCTACACAGAAAGAGGCATTAGGAGAAGTTCAGAAAACAAGCATTAGCAGACTAGATTCAAAACCCCCAAAGCCCAACTCTTTCAATTCAAAGATTCAAATTTCCAAAAATTCACCTAATGAAGATTGCAAAAAACATCACCAAAGAGGAAAAACTCTCCAATTGAAAGTACAGAAATTATAACACCAATTATCAGCACGCATACACACCGAGACACATAAATTAAGAATCCCCAAAGTCTACAGCGTAAACCAAACCGCATAGAAGTACCAATTACAATCCTCTATGATAAGTAAACCAAAACTCAAACTCAGCTCAGCACCGCAAAAATCGCAGAGTCCTGTGAACTACGGCTCCTGTAGCACTTTCACCATAACTCTCAGTAAACTCTGAATCAGCAAGGGTAGTGCCATGGGAAGCAATTCATGAACTGTCAAATAAACAATCAAGTCGTCACAAAACTTGACACACAGTGGCTCTTTCATGGTGAATAATCAAAGAACTCGATGAGTTAATCCAAATTTAGGAGAAACAAGCAAATGCAGAGATTAAATCACAAAATCAGAAATGAAATCACAAAATCAAAGGCAAACGCTAGCTTAATCCTAAATCAAAAACAGCGAGGAGCAGAGAATCAGAAACAACGCAAGGCGAGGAGGGGAGGAACCCTTCGCGACGGCGATGCCACGTGCTTAACTCAGAACTTCATGCGACGGCGAGGAGAGGAGGAACGATGCGAAGAGGGCTGAGTAGAGCTTCCCCAAAGGCACCCACGGTCTATCCCGCCGGTGGTGACAGCACCTTCTACCGGAGGAGAAGAGTTCGAGGGATGAGGGCGAAGAGTTCGACAGCACCTTCTACAATGTTCGAATGGAGTGTGAATGGGTGGTGATAAAATTAGGGTTATCTCAATATTTACCGACGGAAAATTTAAATTATAGATGAATTTTCCGTCTGTAATAATTTAACAAAACGCACTATTTTCGTCTACTTAGTTACAGACAGATTTTCTGTCTGTAACCATTTCTCACGGAAAAAATTAATTTTTCCGACGAAATTATCGACGGATTCTCTTTTCCGTTTGTAATTTATGCTAATCTATTTTTTTGATTTTCCAACAAAAAATCCCTCTGAAATTTCTTCTGTATTTCCATAGGATAAAATCCGTCGAAAATATCCGTCAAAAAAATGATAACAAAAAAATAAAGCGCAAATAAGTTATTCAAAACAGTCATATGAGATCGAAAGTCTAGAATTAAAGGGCAGTTACATAAGCTTAACCAACACAAAGTTAAAGTGGAAAATACCCAAAAAGGAGGGAAATACATTGCAAAATGCAAAATAACTTAGTACATAATATTTACTACTTGCCCATCCATGACCTTCTTGAAAGCGCTAACTGAGGAGATATCCAACTCAGGAGCCAAAAGCTTGATCTGGTTGAGGATGTTCTTCTCAGCATCAAAAATAGCATCAATAGTAGCTCGTTCAGCATTTTCAGCAGTCTTGGCAAGTGTAGAGTTGTTCTTCTCTATCTCAATGGTGCGCGAAATTGTGAACAATACTTTTTCACAACTCTCATAATCCCCGGTAATGGCTCCAAAAACGTGGTAGCTCAATACCATGGCATTACACAACTTCGCACAACTAACCAGCAAGTGCACTGGGTCGTCCAAGTAATAAACCTTACGCGAGTAAGGGTCGATCCCACGGAGATTGTTAGTATTGAAGCAAGCTATGGTCATCTTGTAAATCTTAGTCAGGCAGACTCAAATGTATGATGGTGATGAACGAAAATAACATAAAAGGTAAAGATAGGGATACTTATGTAATTCATTGGTAGGAACTTCAGATAAGCGCATGAAGATGCCTTCCCTTCCGTCTCTCTGCTTTCCTACTGCCTTCATCCAATCCTTCTTACTCCCTTCCATGGCAAGCTTAAGCAAGGGTTTCACCATTGTCAGTGGCTACCTCCCATCCTCTCAGTGAAAGCGATTGCATATGCTCTGTCACAGCATAGCGGAATTCATCTGTCGGTTCTCAATCAGGCCAGAATAGAATCCAGTGATTCTTTTGCGTCTGTCACTAATGCCCCGCCCTCAGGAGTTTGAAGCACGTCACAGTCATTCAATCATTGAATCCTACTCAGAACACCACAGACAAGGTTAGACCTTCCGGATTCTCTTGAATGCTGCCATCAGTTCTCGCCTATACCACGAAGACTCTGATCTCACGGAATGGTTGGCTCGTTTGTCAGGCGAGCACTCGGTTGTCAGGCGATCAACCATGCATCGTGCAATCAGGAATCCAAGAGATATTCACTAGGGCCTCGGATGCTTGTAGAACAAGAGTGGTTGTCAATCACTTTGTTCATGAGTGAGAATGATGATGAGTGTCACGGATCATCACATTCATCAAGTTGAAGAACAAGTGATATCTTGGACAAAGAACAAGCGGAATTGAATAGAAGAACAATAGTAATTGCATTAATACTCGAGGTACAGCAGAGCTCCACACCTTAATCTATGGTGTGTAGAAACTCCACCGTTGAAAATACATAAGAACAAGGTCTAGGCATGGCCGTGAGGCCAGCCTCCCAAAGTGATCAAAAGATCTAAAGAAAAAGGTTCCAAAGATCCGATTCTTTTTTTATACAATAGTAAAAGGTCCTACTTATAGAAAACTAGTAGCCTAAGGTGTACAGAAATGAGTAAATGACATAAAAATCCACTTCCGGGCCCACTTGGTGTGTGCTTGGGCTGAGCAATGAAGCATTTTCGTGTAGAGACTCTTCTTGGAGTTAAACGCCAGCTTTGGTGCCAGTTTGGGCGTTTAACTCCCATTTGGGTGCCAGTTCCAGCGTTTAACGCTGGGATTTCTTGAGGTGACTTTGAACGCCGGTTTGGGCCATCAAATCTTGGGCAAAGTATGGACTATCATATATTGCTGGAAAGCCCAGGATGTCTACTTTCCAACGCCGTTGAGAGCGCGCCAATTGGGCTTCTGTAGCTCCAGAAAATCCACTTCGAGTGCAGGGAGGTCAGAATCCAACAGCATCTGCAGTCCTTTTTGGTCTCTGAATCAGATTTTTGCTCAGGTCCCTCAATTTCAGCCAGAAAATACCTGAAATCACAGAAAAACACACAAACTCATAGTAAAGTCCAGAAAAGTGAATTTTAACTAAAAACTAATAAAAATATACTAAAAACTAACTAGATCATACCAAAAACATACTAAAAACAATGCCAAAAAGTGTACAAATTATCCGCTCATCACAACACCAAATTTAAATTGTTGCTTGTCCCCAAGCAACTGAAAATCAAATAAGATAAAAAGAAGAGAATATGCAATGAATTCCAAAAACATCTATGAAGATCAGTATTAATTAGATGAGCGGGGCTTTTAGCTTTTTGCCTCTGAACAGTTTTGGCATCTCACTCTATCCTTTGCAACTCAGAATGATTGGCTTCTTTAGGAACTCAGAATCCAGATAGTGTTATTGATTCTCCTAGTTAAGTATGATGATTCTTGAACACAGCTACTTATTGAGTCTTGGCCGTGGCCCAAAGCACTCTGTCTTCCAGTATTACCACCGGATACATACATGCCACAGACACATAATTGGGTGAACCTTTTCAGATTGTGACTCAGCTTTGCTAAAGTCCCCAATTAGAGGTGTCCAGGGTTCTTAAGCACACTCTTATTGCCTTGGATCACAACTTTATTCCTTCTCTCTTTTTTTTTCTTTTCTTTTTTTTCTATTTTTTTTTCGTTTTTTTTTTTGTATTCACTGCTTTTTCTTGCTTCAAGAATCATTTTTAATGATTTTTCAGATCCTCAGTAACATGTCTCCTTTTTCATCATTCTTTCAAGAGCCAACATTCATGAACCACAAATTCAAAAGACATATGCACTGTTTAAGCATACATTCAGAGAACAAGAGTATTGCCACCACATCAAATTAATTAAACTATTATAAAATTCAGAATTCATGCAATTCTTTCCTTTTCAATTAAGCACGTTTTCAAGAAAGGTGATGGATTCATAGGACATTCATAACTTTAAGGCATAGACACTAAGACACTAATGATCATAAGACACAAACATGGATAAACATAAGCACTAAAATTCGAAAAACAGAAGAATAAAGAACAAGGAAATTAAAGAACGGGTCCACCTTAGTGATGGCGGCTCTTCCTTCCTCTTGAAGGTCCTATGGAGTGCTTGAGCTCCTCAATGTCTCTTCCTTGTCTTTGTTGCTCCTCTCTCATGATTCTTTGATCTTCTCTAATTTCATGGAGGAGAATGGAGTGTTCTTGATGCTCCACCCTTAGTTGTCCCATGTTGGAACTTAGTTCTCCTAGGGAGGTGTTTACTTGCTCCCAATAGTCTTGTGGAGGAAAGTGCATCCCTTGAGGCATCTCAGGGATCTCTTGATGAGAGGGGTCTCTTGTGTACTCCATCTTTTTCTTGGTAATGGGCTTATCCTTATCAATGGTGATGTCTCCCTCTATGTCAACTCCAACTGAATAACAGAGGTGACAAATGAGGTGAGGAAAGGCTAACCTTGCTAAGGTAGAGGATTTATCCGCCACCTTGTAGAGTTCTTGGGCTATGACCTCATGAACTTCCACTTCTTCTCCAATCATGATGCTATGGATCATGATAGCCCGGTCTATGGTAACTTCGGACCGGTTGCTAGTGGGAATGATTGAGCGTTGTATGAACTCTAACCATCCTCTAGCCACGGGCTTGAGGTCATGCCTTCTCAATTGAACCGGCTTTCCTCTTGAATCTTGCTTCCATTGTGCGCCCTCTTCACATATGATTGTGAGGACTTGGTCCAACCTTTGATCAAAGTTGACCCTTCTTGTATAAGGATGCTCATCTCCTTGCATCATAGGCAAGTTGAACGCCACCCTCACACTTTTCGGACTAAAATCCAAGTATTTCCCCCGAACCATAGTAAGATAATTCTTTGGATCCGGGTTCATACTTTGATCATGGTTCTTGGTGATCCATGCATTAGCATAGAACTCTTGAACCATCAAGATTCCGACTTGTTGAATGGGGTTGGTAAGTACTTCCCAACCTCTTCTTCGGATCTCATGTCGGATCTCCGGGTATTCACCCTTTTTGAGTGAAAAGGGGACCTCGGGGATCACCTTCTTCAAGGCCACAACTTCATAGAAGTGGACTTGATGCACCCTTGAGAGGAATCTATCCATCTCCCATGACTCGGAGGTGGAAGCTTTTGTCTTCCCTTTCCTCTTTCTAGAGGTTTCTCCGGCCTTGGATGCCATAATGGTTATGGAAAAATGATAAAGCAACGCTTTTACCACACCAAACTTAAAATGTTTGCTCGTCCTCGAGCAAAAGAAGAAAGAAGAGAGTAGAAGAAGAAGAAATGAAGAAGAGGGAGATGGTGGTGTGTTCGGCCAAAGAGGGGAGAAGTGGTGTTTAGGTTGTGTGAAAATGAAGGGTTGAAGAAGGGTATATATAGGAGAGGGGGGTAATGGTTCGGCCATTATGGGTGGGTTTGGGAGGGAAAGTGGTTTGAATTTGAAGGGTGAGGTTGGTGGGGTTTTATGAAGGATGGATGTGAGTGGTGAAGAGAAAGATGGGATTTGATAGGTGAAGGGTTTTTGGGGAAGAGGTGTTGAGGTGATTGGTGAATGGGGGAAGAAGAGAGAGTGGTGGTGGGGTCCTGTGGGGTCCACAGATCCTGTGGTGTCAAGGAAAAGTCATCCCTGCACCAAATGGCATCAAAATTCACGTTTTGAGCCATTTCTGGCGTTAAACGCCGGGCTGGTGCCCATTCCTGGCGTTTAACGCCAGGTTCTAGCCCTTTTCTGGCGTTTAACGCCAGTCTGGTGCCCCTTTCTGGCGTTAAGCGCCCAGAATGGTGCCAGACTGGGCGTTAAACGCCCAATTGCTAGGCTTACTGGCGTTTAAACGCCAGCAGCTTCTTCCTCCAGGGTGTGCTATTTTTCTTCCTGTTTTTCATTCTGTTTTTGCTTTTTTCATTGTTTTTGTGACTTCTTATGATCATCAACCTACAAAAAAGATAAAATAACAAAAGAAAATAGTTAACTATAAAACATTGGGTTGCCTCCCAACAAGCGCTTCTTTAATGTCATTAGCTTGACAGAGGACTCTCATGGAGCCTCAGAAATACTCAGAACCGTGTTGGAACCTCCCAACACCAAACTTAGAGTTTGAATGTGGGGGTTCAACACCAAACTTAGAGTTTGGTTGTGGCCTCCCAACACCAAACTTAGAGTTTGACTGTGGGGGCTCTGCTTGGCTCTGTTTTGAGAGAAGCTCTTCATGCTTCCTCTCCATGATGATAGAGGGATGTCCTTGGGCCTTAAACACCAAGGATTCTTCATTCACTTGAATGATCAACTCTCCTCTATCAACATCAATCACAGCCTTTGCTGTGGCTAGGAAGGGTCTGCCAAGGATGATGGATTCATCCATGCATTCTCCAGTCTCTAGGACTACGAAATCAGTAGGGATGTAATGGTCTTCAACTTTTACCAGAACATCCTCTACAAGTCCATAGGCTTGTTTTCTTGAGTTGTCTGCCATCTCTAGTGAGATTTTTGCAGCTTGCACCTCAAAGATCCCTAATTTCTCCATTACAGAGAGGGGCATGAGGTTTACACTTGACCCTAAGTCACACAAGGCCTTCTTGAAGGTCATGGTGCCTATGGTGCAAGGTATAGAAAACTTCCCAGGATCCTGCCTCTTTTGAGGTAGTTTCTGCCTAGACAAGTCATCCAGTTCTTTGGTGAGCAAAGGGGGTTCATCCTCCCAAGTCTCATTTCCAAATAACTTGTCATTTAGCTTCATGATTGCTCTAAGGTATTTAGCAATGTGCTCTTCAGTGATATACTCATCCTCTTCAGAGGAAGAATACTCATCAGAGCTCATGAATGGCAGAAGTAAGTCCAATGGAATCTCTATGGTCTCATTTTGAGCCTCAGATTCCCATGGTTCCTCATTGGGGAACTCATTAGAGGCCAGTGGACGTCCAGTGAGGTCTTCCTCAGTGGCGTCCTCTGCCTCTTCTTCCTTCCAGAATTCGGCCATGTTGATGGCCTTGCACTCTCCCTTTGGATTTTCTTCTGTATTATTTGGGAGAGTATGGTGCACGAAATTGCAACAACACTTTTGCAATCCCGCACAACTAACCAGCAAGTGCACTGGGTCGTCCAAGTAATACCTTGCGTGAGCAAGGGTCGATCCCACGGAGATTGTCGGCTTGAAGCAAGCTATGGTTATCTTGTAAATCTTAGTCAGGATATCAGAAATTATCAGGATTGATTGTAAAAAGCAAAAGAACATGAAAAAGGTACTTATTTTGCAGTAATGGAGAATAGGTTGAGGTTTGGAGATGCTCCATCTTCTGAATCTCTGCTTTCCTACTGTCTTTTTCATCAAACACGCAAGTCTCCTTCCATGGCAAGCTGTGTGTAGGGTTTCACCGTTGTCAGTGGCTACCTCCCATCCTCTCAGTGAAAGCGATTGCATATGCTCTGTCACAGCATAGCGGAATTCATCTGTCGGTTCTCAATCAGGCCGGAATAGAATCCAGTGATTCTTTTGCGTCTGTCACTAACGCCCCGCCCTCAGGAGATTGAAGCACGTCACAGTCATTCAGTCATTGAATCCTACTCAGAATACCACAGACAAGGTTTAGACCTTCCGGATTCTCTTGAATGCCGCCATCAGTTCTAGCTTATACCACGAAGATTCCGATTAAAGAATCCAAGAGATAACTACTCAATCTAAGGTAGAACGGAGGTGGTTGTCAGTCACACGTTCATGGTTGAGAATGATGATGATTGTCACGGATCATCATATTCATCCGGATTAAGAACAAGTATTATCTTAGAATGGAAGCAAGCATGATTGAATAAGAAACAGTAGTAATTGCATTAATCCATCAGGACACAGCAGAGCTCCTCACCCCCAACCATGGGGTTTAGAGACTCATGCTGTGGAAGTATACAATGAAACGTCTAAAGTGTTATGAGGTCATAAGGTGCGGATACAATGTCAAAAGATCCTATTAATAGTAAACTAGTGTCCTAAGGTTTACAGAAATGAGTAAATGACAGAAAAATCCACTTCCGGGCCCACTTGGTGTGTGCTTGGGCTGAGCAATGAAGGAATTTCGTGTAGAGACCTTTTCTGGAGTTAAACGCCAGCTTTCATGCCAGTTTGGGCGTTTAACTCCAAATTTTATGCCAGTTCCGGCGTTTAACGCTGGAATTTCTGTAGGTGACTTTGAGCGCCGGTTTGGGCCATCAAATCTTGGGCAAAGTATGGACTATTATATATTGCTGGAAAGCACAGGATGTCTACTTTCCAATGCCGTTGAGAGCGCGCCAATTGGGCTTCTGTAGCTCCAGAAAATCCACTTCGAGTGCAGGGAGGTCAGAATCCAACAGCATCTGCAGTCCTTTTCAGTCTCTGGATCAGATTTTTGCTCAGGACCCTCAATTTCAGTTAGAAAATACCTGAAATCACAGAAAAACACACAAACTCATAGTAAAGTCCAGAAAAGTGAATTTTAATTAAAAACTAATAAAATATACTAAAAACTAACTAAAGATACTAAAACATACTAAAAACAATGCCAAAAAGCGTACAAATTATCCGCTCATCACAACACCAAACTTAAATTGTTGCTTGTCCCCAAGCAACTGAAAAAAATAAGATAAAAGAAGAGAATATACTATAGACTCCAAAATCAAGAAATATAGCTCCAATTAGATGAGCGGGACTAGTAGCTTTTTGCCTCCGAACAGTTTTAGCATCTCACTCTATCCTTTGAAGTTCAGAATGATTGGCATCTATAAGAACTCAGAACTCAGATAGTGTTATTGATTCTCCTAGTTAAGTATATTGATTCTTGAACATAGCCAGTGTATGAGTCTTGGCTGTGGCCCAAAGCACTCTGTCTTCCAGTATTACCACCGGATACATACATGCCACAGACACATAATTGGGTGAACCTTTTTAGATTATGACTCAGCTTTGCTAAAGTCCCCAATTAGAGGTGTCCAGGGTTCTTAAGCACACTCTTTTTGCTTTGGATCACAACTTTATTTCCTTCTTTTTCTTTCTTTTTCTTTTTCTTTCTCTTTTTTTTTTCACTGCTTTTTCTTGCTTCAAGAATCAAATTGATGATTTTTTCAGATCCTCAATAACAGTTCTCTTTCTCCTCATTCTTTCAAGAGCCAACAATTTTAACATTCTCAAAGCAACAAATTCAAAAGACATATGCACTGTTCAAGCATTCATTCAGAAAACAAAAAGTATTGTCACCACATCAAACTAATTCAACTAGTTTCAGAGATAAGTTTCGAAATCCTGTACTTCTTGTTCTTTTGTGATTAAAGCATTTTTCTTTTAAGAGAGGTGATGGATTCATAGGACATTCATAACTTTAAGGCATAAATTTTATTAATTATGAACTAAGAACAAGACTCAAATATAGATATAAGATGAGAATAAAAAAATAAAAAATAGAAAACAAAACAAGAAAAACGACAAAAATAGGCTCCTAATGATAGAGGTTTTCACAGAGTTAGGACTCAACAACCTTGATTTTGAGAAGTGGATGCTCCCTCAGCTTGAGAGGAGAGCTTTTGGCGCTTCATCTCTTGGATTTCACGCCCCTGCTTCTCTTGCTCCTTCCATTGACTTCTTGGTGATTGGATGTTCAATGGGTATGAATTCATCTGCTTCCATCTTCACCCCAGCCTCTTTACAGAGCAAGGAGATCAAGCTTGGATAAGCCAATTTGGTTACAGTGGAATTCCTATTTGCAATTGTGTAGATCTCACAGGCAATCAGATGATGGACCTCCACCTCTTTTCCAAGCATAATGCAATAAATCATCACTGCTCTCTTGATGGTGACCTCAGAATGGTTGCTAGTGGGCAATATGGAACGCCCAATAAAGTCTAGCCAACCTCTTGCAATTGGTTTGAGGTCTCCCCTCTTGAGTTGGTTTGGGACACCCTTAGAATTGGTTATCCACTTAGTCCCAGGGAGGCATATGTCCTCTAGAACTTGATCCAACCCTTTATCTACTCTCACCATCCTCCTATTGAAGGAGTCAGGATCATCTTGTAGTTGAGGCAATTTGAAGATTTCTCTTATTTTGTCCAGATGGAAGTACATAACTTTCCCTCTGACCATGGTTCTGTAAGTATGGTAAGCAGTTCCAGTCATTCTCTGTTTATCTGTTAGCCACAGATTTGAGTAGAATTCCTGAACCATGTTCCTTCCAACCTTTATTTCAGGATTGGTTAGAACTTCCCATCCTCTGTTTCGAATTTGCTCTTGGATCCCTGGATATTCATCTTCTTTCAGATCAAATTTCACTTCCGGGATCACTGACCTCAGACCCATTATTTTGTGATAATGGTCTTCATGTTCTTTGGTTAAGAACTTCTCTTGATTCCAAAGATTCTTTGGATTAGTCTCTTTCTTGCCTCTCAAATTGGTTTGTTTTCCCTTAGGAGCCATGATATTGATGAATCTTGGCTTAGTGATCACGAAAAAGCACACCAAACTTAGAGGTTTGCTTGTCCTCAAGCAAAAGAAAAGAGAGAAGAGAGGGGGAGGAAGAGGAAATTCGAATGGTGTGAAGGAATGAGGGAGCTAAACGTGAATTTATAAGGTGGGGAGGGGAGTTTTCGAAAAAAAGAGAGATTTGAAAGGAGATTTGAGAAGATATGAAAAGAAATTGAGAAAAGGGTGAGTTTTTGAAGAAGATTTGGGATTAATTTGAAATAGATTTGAAGAATGGTTTTGATTTGTGAAGATTTGAAAGTGAATTATGAAAGGTTGAAGTGCATTTATGTAGAAGAGTATGGTTAAAAAGAGGAAAGTTTGAAAAAAATTGAGTTGAAAACAAAAATGTGGTCCCCCCACCTTTCTGGCGTTAAACGCCCAGAATGGCACCCATTCTGGCGTTTAACGCCCATTTGCTACCCCTTTTGGGCGTTTAACGCCCAGCCAGGTGCCCTGGCTGGCGTTAAACGCCAGAAATCCTTTGTCACTGGGCGTTTTTTCAAAACGCCCAGGATGCTGCACACCTGGCGTTAAACGCCCAGAATGGTGCCCATTCTGGCGTTTAACGCCCAAAATGGTACCATTACTGGCGTTAAACGCCCAGAATGGTGCCCATTCTGGCGTTAAACGCCCAGAATGGTGCCCATTCTGGCGTTAAACGCCCAGAATGGTGCCCATTCTGGCGTTAAACGCCCAGAATGGTGCCCATTCTGGCGTTAAACGCCCAGAATGGTGCCCATTCTGGCGTTTAACGCCCAAAATGCCCCTTACTGGCGTTTTTTCGCCAGTAAGCTCATTTTCTCTGCTTTTTGAGCTGAATCCTTCTGTAACTCTGTGAATTCCTTCATTCTTGATACTTGCCTATGTAAGAACAATTCATACAACTTTCTAATGACTGGGTTGCCTCCCAGCAAGCGCTTCTTTACTGTCTTTAGCTGGACTTTCACTGAGAATCATTCAAGTCTCAGTTTTGAGCATTCCTGCTCAAAATTGCCTTCAAGATAATGCTTGATTCTCTGTCCATTAACAATGAACTTTTTGTCAGAATCAGTATCCTGAAGCTCAACATACCCATATGGTGAGACTCCTGTAATCACATACGGACCCCTCCACCGGGATTTGAGTTTTCCTGGAAACAATTTGAGCCTAGAGTTAAAGAGCAGAACCTTTTGTCCTGGCTCAAAGACTCTGGTTGACAACTTCTTGTCATGCCATTTCTTTGCCTTTTCCTTATAAATTTTTGCATTTTCAAAGGCATTGAGTCTGAACTCCTCTAGCTCATTTAGCTGGAGCAGTCTTTTCTCACCAGCTAACTGTGCATCCATGTTTAGGAATCTGGTTACCCAGTAGGCTTTATGTTCCAGTTCCACAGGCAAATGACAGGCCTTCCCATACACCAGTTGGTATGGAGAGGTTCCTATAGGAGTCTTGAATGCTGTTCTGTATGCCCACAGAGCATCATCCAAGCTCTTTGCCCAATCCTTTCTTCGGGCCATTACAGTCCGTTCCAGGATTCTTTTTAGCTCTCTGTTAGAGACTTCAGCTTGCCCATTTGTCTGTGGATGATATGCAGTTGCCACTTTATGGCTAATTCCATATCTAACCATAGCAGAGTATAGCTGTTTGTTGCAGAAATGAGAGCCCCCATCACTGATTAGCACTCTGGGGACGCCAAACCTGCTGAAAATGTTTTTCTGGAGGAATTTCAATACGGTTTTGGTATCATTAGTGGGTGTAGCAATTGCTTCTACCCACTTAGATACATAGTCCACTGCCACCAGAATATAAGTGTTTGAGTATGATGGTGGGAATGGTCCCATGAAATCAATTCCCCATACATCAAACAATTCTATCTCTAATATCCCTTGTTGAGGCATGGCATATCCGTGAGGCAGGTTACCAGCTCTTTAGCAACTGTCACAGTTACGCACAAACTCTCGGGAATCTTTATAGAGAGTAGGCCAGTAGAAGCCGCACTGGAGAACTTTAGTGGCTGTTCGCTCACTTCCAAAATGTCCCCCATACTGTGATCCATGGCAGTGCCATAGGATCCTTTGTGCTTCTTCTCTGGGTACACACCTGCGGATCACTCCGTCATCACATCTCTTAAAGAGATATGGTTCATCCCAAAGGTAGTACTTGGCATCTGAAATTAGTTTCTTTCTCTGCACATAACTGTACTCTTTGGGTATGAACCTCACAGCTTTATAGTTTGCAATATCTGCAAACCATGGAGCTTCCTGAATGGCAAAGAGTTGCTCATCTGGGAAAGTCTCAGATATCTCAGTAGAAGGGAGGGACGTCCCAGCTACTGGGTCTATCCGGGACAGATGATCAGCCACTTGGTTCTCTGTCCCTTTTCTGTCTCTTATTTCTATATCAAACTCTTGCAGAAGTAACACCCATCTTATAAGCCTGGGTTTTGAATCCTGCTTTGTGAGTAAGTATTTAAGAGCAGCATGGTCAGTGTACACAATCACCTTTGATCCCACTAAGTAGGATCTAAACTTGTCAATGGCATAGACCACTGCAAGTAATTCTTTTTCTGTGGTTGTGTAATTCTTCTGTGCATTATTTAGAACACGGCTAGCATAATAAATGACATGCAGAAGTTTGTTATGCCTCTGTCCCAACACTGCACCAATGGCATGATCACTGGCATCACACATTAATTCAAATGGTAATGCCCAATCTGGTGCAGAGATGACTGGTGCTGTGACCAGCTTAGCTTTCAGGGTCTCAAATGCCTGCAGACACTGTGTGTCAAACACAAATGGTGTGTCAGCAGCTAGCAGGTTACTTAAAGGTTTTGCAATTTTCAAAAAATCCTTGATAAACCTTCTGTAGAATCCTGCATGCCCCAGAAAGCTTCTGATTGCCTTAACATTGGCAGGTGGTGGTAATTTTTCAATTACCTCTACCTTTGCCTTATCCACCTCTATTCCCCTGCTTGAAATTTTGTGCCCAAGGACAATTCCTTCAGTCACCATAAAGTGACATTTCTCCCAGTTTAAAACCAGGTTAGTCTCTTGGCACCTTTTCAGGACAAGTGATAAGTGGTTAAGACAGGAGCTAAATGAGTCTCCATATACTGAGAAGTCGTCCATGAAGACTTCCAGAAATTTTTCTACCATATCTGAGAAGATAGAGAGCATGCACCTCTGAAAGGTTGCAGGTGCATTGCACAGACCAAAAGGCATCCTTCTGTAGGCAAATACGCCAGAAGGGCAAGTAAATGCTGTTTTCTCTTGGTCCTGAGGATCTACTGCAATTTGGTTGTAGCCTGAATTGCCATCCAAAAAGCAGTAATAATCATGACCAGCTAGTCTTTCTAGCATTTGGTCTATGAATGGTAAAGGAAAATGATCCTTTCTGGTAGCTGTATTGAGTCTTCTGTAGTCAATACACATGCGCCACCCTGTGACTGTCCTTGTGGGAACCAGTTCATTTTTTTCATTATGAACCACTGTCATGCCTCCCTTTTTGGGAACAACTTGGACAGGGCTCACCCAGGGGCTATCAGAAATAGGATAAATAATCCCAGCCTCTAGTAATTTAGTGACCTCTTTCTGCACCACCTCCTTCATGGCTGGATTTAGCCTCCTCTGTGGTTGAACCACTGGTTTGGCATTATCCTCCAACAGGATCTTGTGCATGCATCTAGCTGGGCTAATACCCTTGAGATCACTGATGGACCACCCAAGAGCTGTCTTGTGTGTCCTTAGCACTTAAATCAGTGCTTCCTCTTCCTGTGAATTTAAAGCAGAGCTTATAATCACTGGAAAAGTGTCACCCTCTCCCAGAAATGCATATTTCAGGGATGGTGGTAGTGGTTTAAGTTCAGGCTTAGGAGGCTTATCCTCCTCCTGAGGAATTTTCAAAAATTCCTTTGCCTCCTCTGGCTCTTCCTGATCAGTTTGAGCATCTTTGAAGATGTCCTCAAGCTCTGATTCTAGGCTTTCAGCCATATTGATCTCTTCTACCAGAGAGTCAATAATGTCAGCGCCCATGCAGTCATCTGGTGTGTCTGGATGCTGCATAGCTTTTACAGCATTCAACTTGAACTCATCCTCATTGACTCTCAAGGTTACTTCCCCCTTTTGTACATCAATGAGAGTTCGTCCAGTTGCTAGGAAAGGTCTTCCTAGAATGAGAGTTGCACTCTTGTGCTCCTCCATTTCCAGCACCACAAAGTCAGTTGGAAAGGCAAATGGCCCAACCTTGACAATCATGTCCTCTATTATGCCTGATGGGTGTTTAATGGAGCCATCAGCAAGTTGGAGGCATATCCTGGTTGGTTTGACTTCTCCAATCAACCCAAGCTTTCTGATAGTGGATGCAGGTATTAGATTGATGCTTGCTCCAAGATCACATAAAGCTGTCTTGGTGCAAGTGCCTTCTAATGTGCATGGTATCAGAAAGCTTCCAGGATCTTGAAGCTTTTCTGGTAAGCTTTTTAGAATGACTGCACTGCATTCTTCAGTGAGAAACACTTTTTCAGTTTCTCTCCAATCCTTCTTATGACTTAAGATCTCTTTCATGAACTTAGCATAAGAAGGTATTTGCTCAAGTGCCTCTGCAAACGGAATCTTTATTTCAAGAGTCCTTAAATAGTCTGCAAAGCGGGCAAATTGCTTATCCTGTTCCGCTTTGCGGAGTTTCTGAGGATAAGGCATCTTGGCTTGATATTCTTCAACCTTAGATGCTGCAGGTTTATTCCTTACAGAAGTGGTTGAAGAAGCCTTGTTAGAGGGATTACTGTCAGCACTCTCAGGTGTCTGATCTCCCTTTGGCGTTTGAACGCCAGGATTGGGTGGAAAATGGGCGTTAAACGCCAACTTTTCCCCCTTTTCTGGCGTTTAAACGCCAGAACTGGGCAAGGAATGGGCGTTTAACGCCAGCTTTCCTTCCCTTTCTGGCGTTTGAACGCCAATATTCCTCTCTGGGCTCTTACTGTCCTCAGAGGGATTTTGAACAGAGGTTTGGTTGTCCTCTGTCACTTGTTCCTTGTTTGGCTTTTTACTCTTTTGAACAGTGTTATTCAAGGTCTTTCCACTCCTCAATTGAACTGCTTGACACTCCTCTGTTATTTGTTTAGATATTTGCTGTTTTGCTTGATTCAACTGTAGTTCTATGCTCTTATTAGCAACTTTAGTTTCATGGAGCATCTCTTTAAATTCTGCTAATTGTTCTGTCATCAGGAGCAATTGTTGATTAAGCTCATTCATCTGTTCTTGAGGATTAGGATCAAGGACTAATGCCATGACTTCCTCCTTTGGAACGAACTCATTGCTAGAATACAAGTATTGGTTTCTAGCAACAGTGTCTATAAGCTCTTGAGCTTCTTCAATTGTCTTCCTCATGTGTATAGATCCACCAGCTGAGTGGTCTAAAGACATCTGAGCTTTTTCTGTAAGCCCATAGTAGAAAATGTCTAACTGGACCCACTCTGAAAACATTTCAGAGGGACATTTCCTTAGCATACCTCTATACCTCTCCCAGGCATTATAAAGGGATTCATTATCCTCTTGTTTAAAGCCTTGGATGTCCAGCCTTAGCTGTGTCATCCTCTTTGGAGGGTAAAAATGATTCAGGAATTTCTCTGACAACTGTTTCCATGTCTTTATGCTTGCTGTAGGTTGGTTATTTAACCACCTTTTAGCTTGATCTTTTACAGCAAATGGAAACAGTAATAGTCTGTAGACATCCTGATCCACCTCTTTATCATGTACTGTGTCAGCAATTTGTAAAAATTGTGCCAGAAACTCAGTAGGTTCTTCCTGTAGAAGACCGGAATACTGGCAATTTTGCTGCACTATGATAATGAGTTGAGGGTTTAGCTCAAAGCTGCTTGCTTTGATGGGAGGTGTACAGATGCTACTCCCATATGCAGCTGTAATGGGGTTAGCATATGACCCCAGAGTCCTCATGGACTGATTAATTCCACTTAAGTCCATAATGGACAAAAGGGAAATGACAATGATTGCAAAGAGATAAATTTTGTTTTTGTTTTTTTTTTTGAAATAACCGAAAAAATATAAAATAAAATAAAATAAATAAAGGAAAATTAAAATGAAAATTCGAAAATCAAAAGAGAATAAGATCAAAGCAAATTGAGAACTGAATCAATTAGTTAATTAAAAAGAGTTTGAAAATAGCAATTAAAAAGATATGATTGAAAAATTTTTATGAAAAAGATTTGATTTTTAAAAAGAGGAAAGAGAAAAACAGCAAAAAGACACCAAACTTAAAATTTTAGAAAATCAAACACTAATTTTTTCGAAAATTTTAAAGGAAAAACACAAAGAGGACACCAAACTTAGAACTTTTATAGATCAAAAAGAAACTAAGAACATGCAAAATTCGAAAATCAAAAGAAAAACAAAAGCATGCAATTGACACCAAACTTAAAATATGAAACTAGACTCAACTAAAAGACTCTAAACCAACAAAAATAAAACAGTCCTAATCTAAGCAACAAAATAAACCGTCAGTTGTCCAAACTCGAACAATCCCCGGCAACGGCGCCAAAAACTTGGTGCACGAAATTGCAATAACACTTTTGCAATCCCGCACAACTAACCAGCAAGTGCACTGGGTCGTCCAAGTAATACCTTGCGTGAGCAAGGGTCGATCCCACGGAGATTGTCGGCTTGAAGCAAGCTATGGTTATCTTGTAAATCTTAGTCAGGATATCAGAAATTATCAGGATTGATTGTAAAAAGCAAAAGAACATGAAAAAGGTACTTGTTTTGCAGTAATGGAGAATAGGTTGAGGTTTGGAGATGCTCCATCTTCTGAATCTCTGCTTTCCTACTGTCTTTTTCATCAAACACGCAAGTCTCCTTCCATGGCAAGCTGTGTGTAGGGTTTCACCGTTGTCAGTGGCTACCTCCCATCCTCTCAGTGAAAGCGATTGCATATGCTCTGTCACAGCATAGCGGAATTCATCTGTCGGTTCTCAATCAGGCCGGAATAGAATCCAGTGATTCTTTTGCGTCTGTCACTAACGCCCCGCCCTCAGGAGATTGAAGCACGTCACAGTCATTCAGTCATTGAATCCTACTCAGAATACCACAGACAAGGTTTAGACCTTCCGGATTCTCTTGAATGCCGCCATCAGTTCTAGCTTATACCACGAAGATTCCGATTAAAGAATCCAAGAGATAACTACTCAATCTAAGGTAGAACGGAGGTGGTTGTCAGTCACACGTTCATGGTTGAGAATGATGATGATTGTCACGGATCATCACATTCATCCGGATTAAGAACAAGTATTATCTTAGAATGGAAGCAAGCATGATTGAATAAGAAACAGTAGTAATTGCATTAATCCATCAGGACACAGCAGAGCTCCTCACCCCCAACCATGGGGTTTAGAGACTCATGCTGTGGAAGTACACAATAAAACGTCTAAAGTGTTATGAGGTCATAAGGTGCGGATACAATGTCAAAAGATCCTATTAATAGTAAACTAGTGTCCTAAGGTTTACAGAAATGAGTAAATGACAGAAAAATCCACTTCCGGGCCCACTTGGTGTGTGCTTGGGCTGAGCAATGAAGGAATTTCGTGTAGAGACCTTTTCTGGAGTTAAACGCCAGCTTTCATGCCAGTTTGGGCGTTTAACTCCAAATTTTATGCCAGTTCCGGCGTTTAACGCTGGAATTTCTGTAGGTGACTTTGAGCGCCGGTTTGGGCCATCAAATCTTGGGCAAAGTATGGACTATTATATATTGCTGGAAAGCACAGGATGTCTACTTTCCAATGCCGTTGAGAGCGCGCCAATTGGGCTTCTGTAGCTCCAGAAAATCCACTTCGAGTGCAGGGAGGTCAGAATCTAACAGCATCTGCAGTCCTTTTCAGTCTCTGGATCAGATTTTTGCTCAGGACCCTCAATTTCAGTCAGAAAATACCTGAAATCACAGAAAAACACACAAACTCATAGTAAAGTCCAGAAAAGTGAATTTTAATTAAAAACTAATAAAAATATACTAAAAACTAACTAAAAGATACTAAAAACATACTAAAAATAATGCCAAAAAGCGTACAAATTATCCGCTCATCAGAGTACTAGGAGGGAGTTCAGTAACTTTCTTACTCAGCTGACCCACTTGTCCTTCCAAATTCCTAATGGAGGACCTTGTTTCAGTCATGAAACTTTGAGTGGTCTTTATTAGATCAGAGACCATTGTTGCTAAGTCAGAAGTACTCTGCTTAGAACTCTCTGTCTGTTGCTGAGAAGATGATGGAAAAGGCTTGCCATTGCTAAACCTGTTTCTTCCACCATTATTGTTATTGAAACCTTGTTGAGGTCTCTCTTGATTCTTCCACGAGAAATTTGGGTGATTTCTCCATGAAGAATTGTAGGTGTTTCCATAGGGTTCTCCTAGGTAATTCACCTCTTCCATTGAAGGGTTCTCAGGATCATAAGCTTCTTCCTCAGATGAAGCTTCTTTAGTACTGCCAGGTGCATTTTGCATTCCAGACAGACTTTGAGAAATCAAATTGACTTGTTGAGTCAATATCTTGTTCTGAGCCAGTATGACATTCAGAGTGTCAATCTCAAGAACTCCTTTCTTCGGATTAGTCCCATTGTTCACAGGATTCCTTTCAGAAGTGTACATGAATTGGTTATTTGCAACCATTTCAATTAGTTCCTGAGCCTCTGTAGGCGTCTTCTTCAGATGAAGAGATCCTCCAGCAGAGCTATCCAAAGATATCTTGGATAGTTCAGAGAGACCATCATAGAAAATACCTATGATGCTCCATTCAGAAAGCATGTCTGAGGGACATCTTTTGATTAATTGTTTGTATCTTTCCCAAGCTTCATAGAGGGATTCTCCATCCTTCTGTCTGAAGGTTTGGACTTCCACTCTAAGCTTACTCCATCTTTGAGGTGGAAAGAACTTTGCCAAGAAGGCATTGACTAGCTTTTCCCAAGAGTCCAGGCTTTCTTTAGGTTGTGAGTCCAACCATATTCTAGCTCTGTCTCTTATAGCAAAAGGGAATAGTATCAGTCTGTAGACCTCAGGGTCAACCCCATTAGTCTTGACTGTGTCACAGATTTGCAAGAACTCAGCTAAAAACTGATGAGGATCTTCCATTGGAAGTCCATGGAACTTGCAATTCTGTTGCATTAGAGAAACTAATTGAGGCTTAAGCTCAAAGTTGTTTGCTCCAATGGCAGGGATAGAGATGCTTCTCCCATAGAAATCAGGAGTAGGTGCAGTGAAGTCACCCAGCACCTTCCTTGCATTGTTGGCATTGTTGTTGTTTTCGGCTGCCATGTGTTCTTCTTCCTTGAAAAATTCGGTCAGGTCCTCTAAAGAGAGTTGTGCCTTGGCTTCTCTTAGTTTTCGCTTCAAGGTCCTTTCAGGTTCAGGGTCAGCTTCAACAAGAATGCCTTTGTCTTTGTTCCTGCTCATAAGAAAGAGAAGAGAAAAATAAAAATGTGGAATCCTCTATGTCACAGTATAGAGATTCCTTGAAGTGTCAGAGGAAAAGAAAAATAGAAGAAAGAAGGTAGAAGAATTCGAACTTGATGAGATTGAGTTCGAATTGTGCATTAAGAAGGAGCAGTACTCCATAAATAGAAGGATGTGAGAGAGAGGGAAGAGGATTTTTCGAAAATTAAATTAAGAAGATTTTAAAAATATTTTGAAAAATTGATTGGTAATTTTCGAAAATTGAAGTTGGAAGAGAAATCAAGTGATTTTTGAAAAAGATTTTGAGATTAGAAGTTAAAAAGATTTGATTGAAAACTATTTTGAAAAAGATGTGGTTGAGAAGATATGATTGGTTTTAAAAAAAAATGTGATTGAGAAGATATGATTTGAAGACAATTTTAAAAGATATGTTTTGAAAATTAGTGACTTGCCTAACAAGAAAATATATGATTCAAACATTAAACCTTTCTCAACAGAAAAGGTAACAAATTTGAGATGTTCAATCAAATCATTAATTGTTAGGAAGTATCTTTGAAAAAGGAAAGAAATTGATTTTGAAAACATTTGATTGAAAAGATATGATTTGAAAAAGATTTGATTTTGAAAAACTTTGAAAACTTGAAAAAAAATTGATTTTGAAAACAAAATCTTCCCCCTAGCACCATCCTGGCGTTAAACGCCCAGAATGGTATACATTCTGGCGTTTAACGCCCAAAATGCTACCTCTTTGGGCGTTAAACGCCCAACCAGGTACCCTGGCTGGCGTTTAAACGCCAGTCTGTCTTTTTCACTGGGCATTTTTGAATGCTCAGCTTTTTCTGTATAATTCCTCTGCAGTATGTTCTGAATCTTCAATTCTTTGTATCATTGACTTGAAAAGACACAAATTAAAAAGATTTTTGGATTTTTTAATAATCAAAATGGAACAAGAATCAAATAACAATGCATGCAAGACACCAAACTTAGCAGTTTGTATACTACTGACACTAACAAAATGAAAATGCTCATGAGACACACAAGACACTCAAGTCAATAGAATTCAAAGATTAGAGCAAGTAAATCATCAAGAACATCTTGAAGATCACTAAGACATATGAATGCATGCAATTGACACCAAATTAAGATGAGACACTAGACTCAAACAATAAATATTTTTGAATTTTATGATTTTGTAATTTTTTTTGTGTTTTTCGAAAATTAAGTGGGAAAAGATATCAAAATTCTTAATGAGAATTCCAGGAATCAGTGCAACGCTAGTCTAAGACTCCGGTCCAGGAATTAGACATGGCTTCACAGCCAGCCAAGCTTTCAAAGAAAGCTTCGGTCCAAAACACTAGACATGACCAAAGGTCAGCCAAGCCTTAGCAGATCACTGCTCCAAAAGCAAAATTGATGAAAATCAACAAGCTCTTGTGGTGATAAGTTGAAACCTCGGTCCAATCAGATTAGACATGGCTTCTCAGCCAGCCAGATTTCAACAAATCATCATGAAACTCTAGAATTCATCTTCAAGAATTTCGAAAAAAAAATAAATACCTAATCTAAGCAACAAGATGAACCGTCAGTTGTCCAAACTAGAATAATCCCCGGCAATAACGCCAAAAATTGGTGTTGTTGCCGGATCTTGGCACTGATGTTACCAAAAGCTTGCTCAAAACTTGAACAATCCCCGACAACGGCGCCAAAAACTTGGTGCGCGAAATTGTGAACAATACTTTTTCACAACTCTCATAATCCCCGGTAATGGCTCCAAAAACGTGGTAGCTCAATACCATGGCATTACACAACTTCGCACAACTAACCAGCAAGTGCACTGGGTCGTCCAAGTAATAAACCTTACGCGAGTAAGGGTCGATCCCACGGAGATTGTTAGTATTGAAGCAAGCTATGGTCATCTTGTAAATCTTAGTCAGGCAGACTCAAATGTATGATGGTGATGAACGAAAATAACATAAAAGGTAAAGATAGGGATACTTATGTAATTCATTGGTAGGAACTTCAGATAAGCGCATGAAGATGCCTTCCCTTCCGTCTCTCTGCTTTCCTACTGCCTTCATCCAATCCTTCTTACTCCCTTCCATGGCAAGCTTAAGCAAGGGTTTCACCATTGTCAGTGGCTACCTCCCATCCTCTCAGTGAAAGCGATTGCATATGCTCTGTCACAGCATAGCGGAATTCATCTGTCGGTTTTCAATCAGGCCGGAATAGAATCCAGTGATTCTTTTGCGTCTGTCACTAACGCCCCGCCCTCAGGAGTTTGAAGCACGTCACAGTCATTCAATCATTGAATCCTACTCAGAACACCACAGACAAGGTTAGACCTTCCGGATTCTCTTGAATGCTGCCATCAGTTCTCGCCTATACCACGAAGACTCTGATCTCACGGAATGGTTGGCTCGTTTGTCAGGCGAGCACTCGGTTGTCAGGCGATCAACCATGCATCGTGCAATCAGGAATCCAAGAGATATTCACTAGGGCCTCGGATGCTTGTAGAACAAGAGTGGTTGTCAATCACTTTGTTCATGAGTGAGAATGATGATGAGTGTCACGGATCATCACATTCATCAAGTTGAAGAACAAGTGATATCTTGGACAAAGAACAAGCGGAATTGAATAGAAGAACAATAGTAATTGCATTAATACTCGAGGTACAGCAGAGCTCCACACCTTAATCTATGGTGTGTAGAAACTCCACCGTTGAAAATACATAAGAACAAGGTCTAGGCATGGCCGTGAGGCCAGCCTCCCAAAGTGATCAAAAGATCTAAAGAAAAAGGTTCCAAAGATCCGATTCTTTTTTTATACAATAGTAAAAGGTCCTACTTATAGAAAACTAGTAGCCTAAGGTGTACAGAAATGAGTAAATGACATAAAAATCTACTTCCGGGCCCACTTGGTGTGTGCTTGGGTTGAGCAATGAAGCATTTTCGTGTAGAGACTCTTCTTGGAGTTAAACGCCAGCTTTGGTGCCAGTTTGGGCGTTTAACTCCCATTTGGGTGCCAGTTCCAGCGTTTAACGCTGGGATTTCTTGAGGTGACTTTGAACGCCGGTTTGGGCCATCAAATCTTGGGCAAAGTATGAACTATCATATATTGCTGGAAAGCCCAGGATGTCTACTTTCCAACGCCGTTGAGAGCGCGCCAATTGGGCTTCTGTAGCT
Organism: Arachis stenosperma; assembly: GCF_014773155.1. Lineage (NCBI taxonomy): Eukaryota > Viridiplantae > Streptophyta > Magnoliopsida > Fabales > Fabaceae > Arachis > Arachis stenosperma. Next base: position 9,485,052 of record NC_080385.1, read on the forward strand.
CCAGAAAATCCACTTCGAGTGCAGGGAGGTCAGAATCCAACAGCATCTGCAGTCCTTTTTGGTCTCTGAATCAGATTTTTGCTCAGGTCCCTCAATTTCAGCCAGAAAATACCTGAAATCACAGAAAAACACACAAACTCATAGTAAAGTCCAGAAAAGTGAATTTTAACTAAAAACTAATAAAAATATACTAAAAACTAACTAGATCATACCAAAAACATACTAAAAACAATGCCAAAAAGTGTACAAATTATCCGCTCATCACTCAACAACCTTTATCATCAAATCCTTAACTTGAGATGCTGAAGTCTTCTTATCCTCTTCCAAAGATTTAATACTTTCTTGGAGTTTCCTATTATCTTCTTGTAACGAGGCTAAGGTAGTACTCAAAATCTGAATTTGAGTGGCAGAAGTTTGAAGCTCCTTTTCTTTTGATGCAATTTTAGAACGGAAGCTCGGGATCTCCTTCTCTACATCCCGAACGAAGGCAGCTGAGCGAAGGAGCATCTTTTGAATTCGAGGTAAGGTGTCTTCCACAGGCATCTCAACTAACTTTGACTTAGTCTCCTCAGTCAATAAGAAAGAATCAACAAAGTCACAGTAGCGGAAATCTTTTTTCAAGACACAACCATAGGAACTTAGATCTTCCGCTTGAGTGGTTGTTGATTTCATAAGCCTTTTTCCCTTGCTCTTTTGTTTCTTTCTCACTAGAGAGCTCGAAGGAGGATGGGAATATAAAACTTCGATATCAAGAGCTGATTTCTGAGGTTCTGGAGGTGAAAGATTGATATGGGTAGCTGAAGAATAAATCATATCCATGCCTTCAGTGTTTGTCGGGATAGGGTTAGTACCCAACCTTCGCCTCATAGCAGTAATGGCCTCAGTTCCGCCAGCCATTTTAACTGTCAAAAGAGAAAAACAATTAAAATGAGAAGAACATTATACTATTTAAAATTCAAAAAAAAGACATCAATAACAAGAAATGTCATTACCAACAACATTTTTAGAAGCTTGCACTTCAGCAAGGATCATCCTCAAATCCAAAGGGTTATCATTCCATAAACCAAGAAGAGTGTGAACGATGTCACGCTCTATTGGGTTCATACTTTTCAGTTCAATTTTTGGAGAAGTAACGTGAAAGTTCCAATAAAGGTTAAACCTTTTTTCATCCTCCAAAGTCATGAAAAAAGGTTGGGACCCAGGGACCCTTTCAACTTTAAAGTATTTTTCTTTAAAACCATGGTACGATTCTTCAAAAGGGTTGAAAATTCTATGATTGTGGTTAGCTTGGAAAGATAGAAAGCCTTGACCACAAGCACCATAAGAAATAGCAAAGTTAAAAAAGTAAAAAAACACTCTGGTGGAGATAGGAAAGTCGAGGAATGAACATAGTAGTTCAAACCCTCGAATGATGGCCCAACTATTAGGATGCAACTGAGAAGGGGCACATCCACACAACCTCAAGACATCTTGTTGAAAATCAGAAAATGAAATCCGAACTCCGAGACATGTAAATAAAATTTCATACATCCACATCCAATCCGGAACATTTTTGGCATGATGATTAATATGGCAAAGACGCTCTTCTTGGTTAGGGAGAGTAAGTGAGTAGTGGTTACCAACATCATCAAAAGTAAAGATCACACCTGACCCTTTCAATTCATCAAGACGTTCCCTGGTGATGGTAGAAGGAGTATTTTTAACTTCCTCGACTACCCAAGTATATAAATCATGTTTCTGGAAATGAGTGGAAGTCCGAAAAGCTTCGCTGGAGGTTCCAGTGCATTCGTCAGTGGTAACCACTTTTCTCCTCACCATTTTTTGGATAAATCTGTAGGAGAACCACGATGTTTTAGAAAATTAAAGTGAATGAAATTTGCTCCAAAAACAGTAGAAATAGAAGAATCTTAAAAAAAAAAGTTATGTGGTGGTACCAATCTAAAAAATAAAAAAATTAAAAGAAAATGAGAAGAAAAACTTTTATGACCAAAAGAAAGGTGGTTTGAAGGAGAATCAATGGATTCTCACATGCAAAATAAAAAAAAATAGAAAAGAGAAAGTACCTGAAAGCTGTAGAAAAAACTAGATTGATGAACATGCGGTGAGTAGAGGTAGAAGATGAAAAGAGAAAGGAGAGACAGAATTCTTTTAGGTAGAGTTGTTCAGAAAACAAGGTACAATAATTGCGCACAGAGAAAATGAAACATTTTCCTAAAAATAAAATTTGTGATTTATTTTATTTGATTAATTTAAATAAGTTAATCAATTAATTAGTTATTTAATTTAATTGAGATAAAAATCAAATTATTTAATATTTTATTTGACCACATTAATTATAATTTATCAATTATATTAATTATTTAATTTGAATGGAATAAATGAATTAATTTTATTTTTATTTATATTAAATTTTTGTCTTATAAATTCTGATTAATAATTTTTAAGAGTGTTTTAATTAATTATTTATTTAATTTGATTGAGATAAATATTAAATTATTTAATATTTTATTTAATTATATTAATTATAACTAATTATTTTATTTAATTGAATTAATTTTATTTTAATTTTTGTTAATGTTTTTTCGTTTTATATATTTTGATTAATATTTTTTAAAAGTATTATAATTTTTACATAATATATTTATAAGAATTTTTTTATTTAACTTAATTCATTGAGTCAACTAATTATGATTAATTATTATATTAATTATTTAATTTAATTAATTTAAATATATATTATTTGATTCAATTTATTTTCATGTTAATGTTTGAACCGTTATTTACTAAAAATTTCTTTTCATTTTTTTTCTTGATTTTAAATATTTTTATTTTAAATTTTAGATTTTTAGACATTGTTTATATTTTTTATTTTAATATTTCTCTTAGTATTTTTTTAATTTATTGTCTAATAATTATATATTCATTATCAATTATATAGTTGTGAATATTGTTTTAATTTAAAAAAAAAACAATTTTATTCATTTATTTTTTATTTTATGCTATATGAGAATTTTATTTTTTTTACAAATTTCTCTTTCATTTGGTAATACTTTTTATTTCTCTTATGATGCATTATTTTTACTCTTTGATTTATTTAAACTGTAAAATATTATTATCCATTATTGTACTTTATCTCTTCTATTTTTTTATATTTTGTTCTTATTTAGTTAAATTTTTATAATTTTTTATTATAAATTTTATTATTTTTATTCCATATAAATTTATTTATCATAATTTTTTACATGTTAAGTCATTCTAATGTTTAAATTATATTTCTTACGTGCTTAATCTTATTTCTAATTTGGAGGATTGAGTGATGAAATAACATCAACGAAGGCTGTTGTGTGTTTACTTCTTCGTCTTTTTTACTTATCTCCCTTTTTGTAGGGATTGTGAGTAACTATATACAATAATAGTACCTATGCATAATGTGTAAGTATAAATTGTTTTGTAAATTTTTTATTATCTATTTTGAAATAGACAAAACATTATAAATGATTTTGAACTAATAAATCTGTCATCGTTGTGCTAAGATATTGTGCATTAATCTTATATTTAGCAGTTAATTGATAGGTGTTAAAACGAACAACAAAATATGAAACTTTTTTTAGATATAAATACAACTATTTTAACTCAAGAATAGATAAAATATATTGGTGAGTTTTAACGGGTAATAACATTGGTCATATTATTCTAATTTCAAGAATGAATATGATACTAAAATATAAAACAATTCTAGATATATTTTAACAAAAACAGTTTTTTATAATAGTTTTTTCTCATAGGCCATTTAATTTAAAGACAAATTTTATCTCATATTAGATTATGATTGTCTAAATCAGTTAAAGTTTGAAAATTTTTCTCATAAATCATGAGAAAATATCTACAAATTTAATTATTAATATTATTTAATAAAAAGTCTTTAAAAAAATAAAACTCTAATGTAAATATTTAATTTAATTGCAAACTATATATTACTATTAAGGAGTCATTGTTATATTTTAAAAACAAATAAAATTATTATTCATTGATTTTATTATTTTTAATATTAAAAATAGTTAAACTTTAGATTTAATTAATTTTATAAAATTTTTATAATAAAATTATTATGCATATTTTCATTTAAAATATTCAAAAAAATACTTTATATATTTTATATATTATTCTATGCAAAGCACAAATATATATACTAGTAGTATTAATTATTTGATATCTGAATACTAATAGCTAAAGAAAAAGTTTATAATAAGAAAATCTACAGAAAATTAATGGTTTATTAGTCAATATTTTCTAATTATTTTTTGTGTGAAAATTAATTTTTAACTGTCACTTTGGAGAATTAGGTTTTAGAATTTAAGGTTTAAGGATTAAGAATATGAATTTTTTGAATTTTTCATTAATTCAATTTATTGACGCTGTAATGTTAATAAATTCAATCTAGCGGCAATGTATTAAGAAGATTTGAAGATTTAAGATATAAAATTTAGGATATAGCTGACGGAGATAGTCGGTGGCTGTAGGCTTCGACGGTGGGTAACATATGGCATTGTATGAAATTGTAGTGGTATTAAGAGGTATTTAAAGGAAGAAAGATAATATTAGTTTTTAAGTTATTAAATCTGATCCAATCCAATTTAAACAACATAATATGATATAAAATTATTATTCTATTATTAAATTTTTAAGTTTTTGCATATAATAATATTAGTTTTCATACATTTTATCTTATTTACATATTTTTTTGTTTAGTGAATATTTTATGAATATAAAATAAAAATTATTTATTTATTTATTTTATGTGATTAATTTTGTGTATATATCTAATATAATTGTTTTAATTAATTATGTAGTTAATTTTTTTATCAAAAAATATCATGAGAGCCTCTGTTGATTTTAACAAAATACTAGTTAGAATAGTGTTTATATAAATGTATATACACATAGCGGAATTGGTATAAAATATATGAAAAATTCATCTATCTATATTAGTAAAATTATATTTGACTTTTTCCTACCAAATATAGATAAATTGTCAATTATTTTTATTCTAATACAGATAGATAGATTCTCAATATTATTATATATACCAAAAAATATTTTTAAATTAAAGTCCAATAAGTAGTATAATTTGACGTTTTGTATGAAAGATTAATCTCACTTCAAAAATTAAATGTGTGTTTGCGTTTTTATTTCAATTTTTATATTTTTAGAATTTTGTGAAAGAAAAAAATAAAAAAAATAGTAAAAATATCAATAAAAAATATGTTCACTTTTCATTTTAGCTTTTACCTTCGCAAAATTCTAAAAGTTAAAATACTAAAAATAAAAATACAAATCAATTAAACCAAACATTTTTATATAAATAATTTTTCTTATTGCTAGTTTAACTATTGTAGTATTGTCCTTTCGGAAATTTGTTAGCCAACCCCAACTATTTGACCTTTTTGTAAAATTTATTAATTTCATGTTCATATTAAAGGTAGATAATGATTTGATCTGTGTTATAGTTTCCGAAGTATTTCTGATCGAGATAATACTCAATTTGGTCCTGAACTTACACGCGAGACTCAATTTAGTCCCTGAAGTTTTAATTGCCTCTATTTAGTCTCCAAATTTTGTGAACATAATTTATGTTAGTCCTTAAAACAATTTTCAACGTACAAATGTTAACAGAACACTGTTGTGACAGCCGGATGTCACGTTAAACTTTATAAAATAATGTTGATTTCGTTTTGGCACTCAAATAACCAAAAAACAACATCCTAAATGGTGTTTATTAAAATTTTACCTAACAAAATAAGTAATACGATGCTGTTTTTGAGCTACTTAAATGTCAAAACTAAAATTGCATCATTTTACAAGTTTTAACGTGACATGTGATAGTCTACAGCAGCGCTCTATTTATGTTTTTATACTAAAAATATTGTCAGAGACTAATATGAGGCACGTTTATAAATTCCGAAGACTAAATAGAGACAATTAAAACCTCAGAGACTAAATTGAGACTCGCGTGTAAGTTCAGGGACCAAATTGAGTATTATCTCATTTCTGATCTGATCTTCTTCGTATTTATTTATATTTGGACGCTCCTTGTGTGTCACGGTTCTTGGTTCTTGGTCCTTGTGTATGACGTATCTTGGTATGTGACACAACTATTGGAACTTGGAATAAAATGAAATAAGACAAAATCTGGAAACTTCAATACTTTAGCTTGTTATTGTATTAACAAACGGCGAGGTCTATGGTGTACACCTGTATGTTTTGTTGTCAATACTATTGTGAGACAAGTGTCCAGAGAAAGGGAGTGTGATTGAATCATTGAAGACATTTTCCGCAAGTTATGTTGAGACCCATAATACGTAATGACTACATATTTTGACAAATTAATTTTGTTCATTATTGTAACTAATTTATAGAAATGATATTGGGCTAGTTGAATTTTTGTTATAATGATTTAATAGTTCATCTACAAATTAAACCCTACTATTATATATTATTACCAAAATAATTTTTTCACATTTTATATTTTAAATCATTTTTCAACTATTATAATAATAATAATAATAATAATAATAATAATAATAATAATAATAATAATAATGTGCATAAAAAAATGATAAAATATTTATTAAAATGAATATTGTCACTTTTGTATATTAATCAATTAATAAAGATTAACTAAACTATTATCGATATTTATTATTAGATACAGTATGATATCATTTATTTATACAATTATTTAGCTCATTTTTTTATCACTTGGGGATGTAATTTTTTTAACTTTTTAATTTTAATTCTTTCATAAAATTATGAAATAATAAGTATTTAATAAAAACTGATGTTTTCAGATAAAAACTTTATAAAAAGTTCTAATAAATTATTATTTACTTTCTATTTGTAATATTTAAATAAAGACTAAAATATTAAAACTGAATTATAAGTCTTAATTTTTTTTATTTTTTTTATTTTGAACTCATAAATAAAATAATTTAGTATTTAGAATTTAATGTTGCTTGGTTTAGGATTTAGTGTAGAATATTTTAGAATTTATAGTTTAAAATTAAATTGGTTAAAATTTAGAATTGGATCGTTTAAGATTTATGATTAAGAAATTAAATTAGGATTTGTGATTTCTTATTTAGAGTTTAGAGTTGGATGGCCTAGGATTTTGATTTTAAGTTTGGAGGGTTTAGAATTTTAAGATTTAATAGTAAGGCATTTAGGGTTAAAGATTGAGAATTTAATTTAAATTTTGAAAATTTAATTTTTATCATAATATTTATTTTACTTGATAATATTAATTTAGTTATTAATTCATTTAATAAATATTAATGAGATAATTCGTTAACGAAAATGTTCATAAATTTTTCGGTTAATTGTTAATTTATATACACAAATTCAATTATCATATAGTTAGTTATGGTAATGTAAGAGTAAATGGTCAATTTAGTCTCTAAAAGATTATTCATTTTTTAAATTAGTCTTTGAAAAATTTTTTTAATCAAATTTGTTTTTTAAAGATTTTAAATAAGTCATGTTAGTTCTCTTGTCACTTTGTTTGTTGATAGTGTCAAAATTTACTAATGTAATACATTAGGTGACACTCCAAAATACATCTAGAAGTCTTAATTGATTATTAACATGATTAGTTTATGAAATTAGATCAAATCAAAATCTAATTGAAGAGAGAACTTGAGGCATTGAAATCCCTTAATTTAGAGTTGATTTGATCTAATTTCATAAACTAATCATATTAATAGTCAATTAAAACTTTTAGGTGTATGTTAGAGTGTCACTTAACATGTTACATTAGCAAATTTTGATATCATCAACAAACAAAATGATGCAAGAATTAACATGGTTAATTTAAAATCTTTAAAGGAAAAATTTGATTAAAAAATCTTTCATTGACTAATTTAAAAAACGAGTAATCTTTTAAAGACTAATTTTGACTATTTATTTCGTAATGTAATTTATTAATTTATGTGTAGATTAGTTGTTAATGTGAAGGAAAATATTTAATTAATTATTATTTAATTTGTTATTATCTAGTTTGCTAGTAATTAAATAGTATTAAAAAAAATGAGTAATTGAAATTTCAAAAATTATTATTTTTTGGGTTAGAATGATTTATTTGAATTTGAATTTTAATTTTATGCATGTCACTTAAATTTAAAGTAGTTAATGACGCGTTGGAATAAATATGAATTTGATAATGGATGATACTCATCCTTAATCAACATTTCATCAGCGTTAATAAGGGCATTAATTAATTAATTAGTTAATTAATTAATTAGTATATTAAAGTCACTGCCACTTTCATTATATGGTGTTTATGATATATAGACAATGACACGGACACGAAACACGACATGATATAAGATACGCGAATTTAAAATTTTTATAAGATACGCAGACGCGGTATATATATAAAATATAAAGTAGTTTTTAGATAAATTAAAATGATATTTTAGTATTTTATTGATATTAAAATATAAATTAATTTTTAATTATTTTTAATATATTTATTTTAATTATATAAAATATTTAAAATATATTTTGTTTTAATAATTAATAATATATATTATTTCTAAATTTATTTCAAGAATACATATTAAGAATAAAACTAAACACGCTGACACGTAAAGGTATTTAGGTGTGTCTAAATGTGTCCAAAAAAAATTTTTATTTTTTATTAAAACACGGTTAAATACAAAAAATACGCGTATCAGACAAGTGTTAATATCTGTCGTATTCGAAATGTGTCTAATACAAAGACACGACAAATACAAAAAGTGTATATGCTTCTTAGTATGGTGCATATAGCCCCATCATACCATAATAATTAATCACAATTCTTTCTTCTAGTCTCATATTAACATTATTAATTCTGAATTAAATATTATCTAAAACAATTTATAACAAAAAAGCATATTTAATTCTTATTATATATGTTATTAGATTTATCGGATAATTTTTTTAAGGCACATTATTATTATTATTATTATTATTATTGTTATTATTATTATTAAAAGATGATTGAAAATATGAAATGTGAAAACGTTATTTTGATAATGATATACGGTACATAGGTTTTAATTTGTAAATGAGTTATTCGGTTATTATAAAAAAAAATTCAACCAGTTCAATATCATCTCTTTAAATTAGTCATAACTCATAATGAATAAAATTAATTTTTAAAATATCTAATTATCACGTATTATGAACCTCAACATAATTTACAAAAGAACTTCAAATTATAAAAAATGTCTTCAATCATACTCTTTCTTTTTAAATACTTATCTCATAATAATATTGACAACAAAACATACAAGTGTAAAAAGAATTTACACTATAAATCTCGCCCAAACAAACTACATGCATTTTGAAAGAAAAGTAAGAATACAAACGAGGAAAAGTCCTACGGTGAAAAGCACTCTCAACAAAAAGGAAATAAATTTTTCTTTTTATAAAGAAACATAAAAGTATAATTAAAATAATATATAAAAGCACAGTTTTTTTCTTAAAAAATAGCTACAATATAATCTTTATTTATTTATTTTTTTACCAAAAAATTCTCCTTATGTGTAACAAATAAAGTTCAAATTCTTTTGAACAATAAATAAATAATGTTCAAGTTCTTTAAGATTAGACTTTATTATCTATGAAAAAAATGCTGCACTAAAATGTTCCTTAACTGTTATAAATGATATATTTACACATCTTGAGTTTAATTTATATTAGATGGAAACCTGTATATATTTTGTTCATCGATTACAAAAATAGATGAACAGGTTTTTTAAAAAATTTATTATAAACTTATAGGTTTTAGAATAAAAAAAATATTAGAGACCATTAAAATTTATTATAAATTGGTCAACTTATATTTAAACAAAGAAATTTGACCTTTTTGCAATACATATAATTTGACCTTTTTGTATAAAACAATAATCTCACGTTGAAAAGAAAAAATTAGTTAAATAATTTTTAATTTTTTTATATGTTTCGTCTTTAAAAATAGAATTATAAAAAATATTTTTTAAGAAGTTATAATTTTTTTTTAGAAAGAGATTTTATATTTAACATGAAAAAGATATTCAAGATCAAAATAATATATTTTAATAGTGTATCTAAATTAAAAATTCAAAAAGATAAGTCCACGTTGAAACATAAAATAAATTTCATTTATCAAAATATCTTATTTAAAAAAAGGTTTATAGAAAAAAACCCGTCCAAACAAGTCTAAGTGTTTGGTAGGGTTCACCAATAGTCATACTATATTATGAAACATTATAAAATCATATTTGACTGTGGTGGATAATAGAAAAATTTATGCAAATAAAATAAAGATATCAATATTAGTAGATTATCCTAAACCAACTTTTGTTATAATCTTATTCCTTTTTCTAAATCGTGGAAGAAATTTGGTATCATACTTACGAGGCCTGCTATACATACAAGTCTTTTTGGCTTACAAATCTTATAAATCCAATAAAATACACGCATTACATTTAATTAACGCATTATACACTTCCACATTCAAGAGTAAATAAAATGCAGGTTATTCAACAACTTTCTATTTTCAAAGCGCGTTACTCACCATGCATTATGAACGACTCTTCTTCTTCTTCCTCCATGAAAACAATTTTCTTGCCAAATTTAAAGATAATGGAACTTCAGAAATACACCCAAACGATTACAGAAATACACCCCAACAATTACAGAAATATACCCAAAAGATTACAAAAATACACCCCAATGATTACAGAAATACACCCAAAGGATTACAGAAATACACCCAAACGGTTACAGAAATTCACCCAAACGATTACAGAAATACACCCAAAAGATTACAAAAATACACCCAAAGGATTTAAGAAATACACTCAAAATTCGTTGAAGTATACCTTATGCATATTTCAAAACTCTTTTTCTTTCTCCTCCACATCTTCTGCTGGTTCTTCTTCTTCAAAAACGATTTCAGAGCTTGATATCAAAAAACAATGAAAATCGAGAATAACGAAGAAAGAAAACAGAGAGAAAAGCACGTAAATGAAGAAGAACGTGCAGCAAGAAGAAGAAGAAGGAGAAAGAGAAGGCAAGAAACGAAAGAAAAGAAGAAGAAGAGGAAGAGGAAGAAGAATGCGTGCAAGAAGAAGAAGAACGAGAAAGAGAAAGCAAGAAACGAAAGAAAAGAAGAAGAAGAAGAAGAGGAAGAGGAAGAAGAAGAAGAACGTGCAGCAAGAAGGAGAAGAAGGAGAAAGAGAAGGCAAGAAACGAAAGAAAAGAAGAAGAAGAAGAGGAAGAGAAAGAGGAAGAAGAAGAAGAACGTAGACCTTCTATCGCGTCTTTGAGGTTTATTCGTTAATTAACTTGTAAAGCATACAAGTCATTGTATGCAGAGCTTTTCTCCATACTTATATGTAAAATTCAATTATCTTTTGCAATTTAGTGGCAAGAATTTAATTTTGTATGATTTTGCTAAGAAATTGTGGTAGTTTATTGAGTTTTACCAACTCATTAAAACTTTAGCCACCGATATTTAGACTTTAATGTGAGAAGATGAGGTAGAGAAGCCTAATATACATACCTCATTTAGATAAGCTTAAATGGAATCTAATACTCATCTTGGTATATTACAATTATTTAGTGTGAAATGAGGAGGGATAAGATTTCATTATTCTCACATGATTTAGAATAAAGGAAAAAAAAAAAAAAGAAGACAAAAATCATTGTTAGAAAAAAAGGAGAAAATGAGAGATAGAGTAAAAATATGATGGATAATTCAGAATAATTCTACTTGTTAGATGGTATTGTTTACGTAGCAAAATTTATAGCCGAAGAGATTAGTCTAATAAGTTTTTGTTTTTATCATTTTTGTTATATTTATTATATTTATAGAATATATTAGATTATGACTAAATTCTTTAATAATGCCACTAATGTTTTTTTTTTTTAATGACCTCTTGCAATATATTGTTGGTGATATATAAATAGATCTCAGGTCGTATTTAAATTTAAAATTTAGCTAAAATTAAGTAGTGAATAGAACATTTAAATATTATGTGTAAAAGTGTATGATGTAAATAAATTTATGATATTGTAATTCCTAAAATTGAAAATTGCCTAATCTATATGACAAACAAAAAAGTTAAGTTCTATTATATAAAATCGATCATCATATGAACCATCCATATTTCAAAGTTAATGTGACCATCAAACTTTTGAATATCAAATTTTGTCATCACCATAATTTTCTTTTGACAAGTCTGTCCCATAAAATGCTACAAACACTCTTATACTAGATTGCTATAATAATTGTGGAAGAGAATGAAAATATAATAATATGGTCCAACTTATTATTGCCTAATATAAGCTCACAAGTAACTTTATAATTGATATGTAAAATAAATATATGAAAATACAAACGAAGTTACATACTCATCAACATGTCAATTTTAAATATAACTGACGTATAATAAACATTCAATTTTAGATTTAAATGTGCATGGCCAAGACCCAAGAAGCCATTGTTGTAAAAGGTATGTCTTTGATTAGCTTTAATTCCTATACATAATGCTGACATATGTATCTTTACCATTAGATTAGATGTGAGACCATTTCATGTAAATCATGTTAGGTAATTAATTATAGTATCAAAATAAAACAGTTAAAACCCTCATCCTTCCCTTTCTTCTTTCACGATTTTTTCTCTAACGGCAATATTCATCCGCACAGTTGCCTCTGCCACACTACAACAATCGATTCGCAGTCGTCGCCGTTTGTTGCCTCATCCAAAATCTGCACCATCCATCACGACTCGTATACGTTGTCTCTCACATTGTGACAAAAGAACGTTGCTATAGTAGCCTCTGTCAAAGCGTTGTCATTATAAGCATTAGCAACAATAATTATATCTGATAAAATAATTTTTAAAATGTAAAATATCATAACAAGACATAAATATAAAAATAAATTTAGATATTTATTTATATATAAGGTTAAAAAAATTAAAGTCAATTTAAAAAAATATTTTTAAAAATATTCTTAACTTTTAAAAATTACAAACACAATTATACATACATGATTTTTTAATTTATCAAATATAAAATAAAAAAATACAAACACCATCATCAAAATTTTTTACTAAATTGAGACAATGTCAAATTAAAATTGACTTACTTAATTTAACATCATCATTAATATCACTATCTCTCCAAGTCATAATCATCACATCTCCATCTTTATCTTTAATCCCACAACAAAACAAATAAAATTTAAAAAGACCAAATCTTTCAACTTATATACATGCAACAATCAAAATATCAAAATGAAATTCTTGCATGCATACAAATATAATATATATATATATATAACGCTTGACAATTTTGTCCAAGATAAATGATTTTTTTTCCAAATAATATTTACTATAAACATATATTAAATATTTACTTACAAAAAGACATCATATTAAATTAATAAAGTACCAAATAATTAGATAAAAAAATATTCATGTCTTATTCTTTGGTATATATTTTATTGACTAATTAAAATTTAGTTTTACTGTTACGTATTGCATATGATTCAACTCAAATTCTTAAAAATATAAATTTTAATCATGTCAATAAAATAATAAATAATTTAAAAAATAATTTTTATTTTATTTGATACTTTATTAACTGACTAAAGTTTATTTCCATTATTTTATATTGGATATAATTTAGTTCAAACTCCTGGAATATAAATTTTAATCAACTCAATAAAATATTAAATAATTAATTTAAAAAAATAATTTTTATATTATTATTTAATATTTTATTAACTGATCAAAATTTATCTCCACTGTTTTATATTGCATATGATTTGATTTAAATTCTTAAAATATAAATTTTAATCAACTCAATAAAATATTAATAGTTAATTTAAACAAATAATTTTTATATTATTATTTAATACTTTGTTGACTAATCAAAATCCATCACCACCGCAATTCTATATTGCGTATGATTTATATTAAATTCCTGAAATATGGATTTTAATCAACTCAATAAAATACTAAATAATTAATTTGAGAAAAATAATTTTGTATTATTATTTGATACTTTATTGATTGATCAAAACTCATCTTTATTATTTTGTATTTCATATGATTTAGTTTAGACTTCTGAAATATAAATTTTAATCAATTCAATAAAGTATCAAATAATTAAAAAAATTATCTTATTTAATACTTTATTGATCAATCAAAATTTATCTCCACTAATATTTATTGTGCATCATGGAATATAAATTTTAACCAATTCATAAAGTACCAAATAATTTGAGAAAAATAATTTCTATCTTATTTGATTTTATTGACTGTGTTGGTCAAAAAATATTTCGATTAGAATGGATTAAATCGAAATGTTGAAAAGTACACGTGCATGTATAGGTTGAGAGGTATTCGATATAAACTCGATTTCGGATACTTTATTAAATCGAAGTGGGACTAATCGAGGAGATATTCGAAGGTGAAATCGAGTGGACGCTCGAAATAAATGAATTGGACGGTTACATAAACAGAAGAGTTGAGGGCTTTCACCACGTGAGAAATTAATGGATAACGTTTCATTGGCAAAAGAGTGAGAATGGTTACCAGGGAATGCGTACGCAAGACAGCATTGTGTAATTAATGATCGGTTACAAAAAGAAAGCTATAAATACTAGAAAATTTTAGGAAATAAAGATTGGAACTTTAATTCAGAAAACACTCAAGCACACTCACATCCCTAGCGAATTCCTGAATCTGCGATCGAATATCTTTTCTGTAGGGTTCCTTCCATGTTTTTACCTTTTCAATTTATCTTTCTGTAAACTTTACTTTTCAAGTAAATTTATCTTTCAATCATTCTTTAATTTTAATGTCTAATTTATATTTCAGCAACTTTAAGTTTCATTTCAAAGCCCTTTGACCCAATCGAAGGCACATTATTGCTTTCTTTAAATTTCAATGCAATCTTTTCGATTTTTTGGTCAATTTATTTCTTTCGAAAACTTTATTTTTTCATATCTTTTATTATTTTACAAATTTTAATTTATTTTTTATCTCGATACCCGTCTAATCGAAGACGCTTTGATGCACTTATAGAAAATTAGTACCTGCAAAAGAGGAGTAGGTTTCGCTCCCAGACCTTTAGAATCGAACTACCATCAATTTACTAAAAATTGACAAAACAGACTGATAAAAATTTATCTCTATTATAATATATTTTATAGAATTTGAATTTTGTTGAGGATTGTTGTGCTTTTCTTTGTAATATAGACATGTATATACAGGGAGTTAGAGTAAATAAAATCTTAGTCATCTTATAATATTTTAACATTGCTATAATTAATATAAGAAAGTTATTTAATATTCTCTTGTGATAAAAATAAGTGCTTTTTCACATTTTAGGTGTATTAAAAAATTAATTTATTTTAAAAAGGAAAATAATAATTGCAAAATCTACATTTTCAATATATGATATAAATGTCTTCTATAGTTTTAATTATTCAATATCTAAGTATTAATGGCAAAGAAAAAATTACAAACAAATTAATATTTTTTAGTCAATATTAGCCTATTTTTTCTTTAATATTAAAATTACTTTTAAATCCTTACTTTTTGGATGGTTTGTCATTTAGAATTTAGAATTTTAAATTTTAAATTTTAAATTTTTTATTAGTTCAATTTACTGATATTGTAACGTTAATAAATTAATTTAAAAAATCATTTAAACAATTTACTGATATTGTAACGTTAATAGTCAAAATCCTCTCTGAAAAATTTTTTAATCTCTATTTTTGGTCCTCGAAAGACAAAATTAATCGAAATCGTCCCCGAAAGATACACAACTTGGTCACGTTAGTCCTTCCGTCAGTTGGATGATGACGCGTCACGTTAAGTACCACGTGGCATGATGACGTGGTGGGTTAATGCCACGTGTCACAAGATGATTGGTTAATGTGTCAGATCAGTGACACATGGCACGTCACGTATCACCTAACATGTAAAAAAATTATTTATAATCAAAATAGTCCTTGAAAGTTCAGACGTAAGTCATTTTCATCCCTAAAATTTTAAAAATTAATCAAATTAGTCCTTATATAATTTTTTTTCTTGATAATATTAGATTTGAAATATTTTTGATACTACTAATTTTAATAGAAATATAATTGACAAACAAAAAATTAGTAATTGTATCTTTTCTTCTTAAATTTTTTTTCAATAAAATTATCTTTTTCCTTTAATTCTACTCAAAATCTCTCTTACTCTCTTATTCTATTCTATTTTAAAATCTTTTTCTTACATTATTACATTTTGCTAGAATATATATATATATATATATATATATATATATATATATATATATATATGTTACATTTTAAACCCTCCAAAAGGTGAGAATTTAGAAATAATTTTATTACTAATGAAAAATTAGGCTAATGTTGACTAAAAAATATTAACAATTTTCTGCTTGTAATTTTTTCCTTGCCATTAATATTTAGATATCGAATATTTAAAACTATAGAAGACATTTATATCATATATTAAAAATGTAGATTTTGCAATTATTATTTTCCTTTTTTAAATATATTAATTTTTTAATAAACCTAAAATGTGAAAAAGCACTTATTTTTATAACAAGAGAATATTAAATAACTTTCTTATATATTAATTATAGCAACATTAAAATATTACAAGATGACTGAGATTTTGCTTATTCTAACCCTCTATATATACATGCCTATATTACAAAGAAAAGCACAATAGACTTCAACAAAACTCAAATTCTATAGAATATATTAGAGTGGAGATAAAATTTGATCAGTCAATCAAGTATTAAATAAGATAGAAATTATTTTTCTCAAATTATTTGATACTTTATTGAATTGATTAAAATTTATATTCCATGATATGCAATAAATAATAGTGGAGTTGAATTTTGATCGATTAATAAAGTATTAAATAAGATAAAATTTTTTAATTATTTGATACTTTATTGAGTTTATTAAAATTTATATTTTAGAAATCTAAGCCAAATTATACACATATAAAATGGTGGAGATGAATTTTGATCAGTTAATAAAGTATCAAATAATAATACAAAAATTATTTTTCTCAAATTAATTATTTGGTATTTTGTTGACTTGATTAAAATTCATATTTCAAGAATCTAACACAAATCATATGCAATACAAAATAGTAGGGATAAATTTTAAATAGTCAACAAAGTATCAAATAATAATATAAAAATTATTATTTTTAATTAATTATTAATATTTTATTGAGTTCATTAAAATTTATATATCAGAAATTTAAGCCAAATCATACACAATATAAAATAGTAGAGATAAATTTTGATCAATAAATAAAGTATAGAATAATCATATAAAAATTATTTTTTCAAATTAATTATTTAATATATATTTTATTGAGTTGATTCAAATTCATATTCCAGGAATTTGAGCTAAATAAAACCCAATACAAAATAGTAGAAATAAAGTTTAATCAGTCAATAAAATATCAAATAAGATAAAAATTATTTTTTAAAATTATTTATTATTTTATTGATGTGATTAAAATTCATATTTTTAAGAATTTGAGTTAAATTATATGCAATATGTAATAGAAGAAATAAACTTTAATCAGTGAATAAAATACATACCCAAAAATAGGACATGAATAGTTTTTTTATCCAATTATTTGATACTTTATTAATTTAATATGATATTTCTTTGTAAATAAATAATATTTAATATATGTTTACAGTAAATATTCTATTTTTATGCATGCAAGAATTTCATTTTGATATTTTAATTTAATTGTTGCATGTATATAGGTGAAAAGATTTGGTCCTTTTGTTTTTGTTTTGTTACGGGATTAAAGATAAAGACGAAGATGACGATCATTATGATTTGGAGAGAAGTAGTGATATTAATGATGATGTTAAATTAATTAAGTCAATTTTGATTTGACATTGTGTCAGTTTAGTAAAAATTTTGAAAATGGTGTTTGTACTTTTTTTCTTTACGTTGGATAAATAAAAAAGTTATGTATATATACTTGTATTTACAATTTTTTAAAAGTTAAAAATATTTTAAAAAATATTTAATTTTTTAAATTAACTTTTATATTTTTTAACTTCATGTATAAATAAATATCTAAAATTTTTTAATATTTATGTCCTATTATAATTTTTTAAATTTTAAAAATTATTTTATCAAATATAATTATTATTGCTATTGCTTATTGTTGTCAATGCTTATAAGCGGCGACACTTTGACGGAAGTCATTGTAGCAACGTTCTTTCGGCATAATGTAATTATAGTGTGGTAGAGACAACTGTGCAGATGAGTATAGTTGTTCGAAAAAACTATGGAAGAAGAAAGGGAAGAGTGAGGGTTTCAATTGTTTTATTTTTACTATGAAGAAGAGTAAAAATGAATTTTAAAATATAATTGATTGTAGTTGGTTGATACTATAATTAATTACCTAGCTTGATTTTACATAAAATGGTCTCACATCTATTCTAATGGTAAAGATACACTTGTTAGCATTATGTATAGGAATTAAAGCGAATCAAAGACATACCTTTTGCAACAATGGCTTCTTGGTCTTGGCCATGCACATTTAAAACTAAAACTGAATGTTTATAAGTGAGTTATATTTAAAATTGACATGTTGATAGGTATATAACTTCGTTTGTATTTTCACATATTTATTTTGCATATCAATTATAAAGTTAGTTGTAAGCTTAGGCAATAAATTAGACCACATTATTCTATTTTCATTCTCTTCTATAATTATTATAGCAATCTAGTCTAGTATAAGAATGCTTATAGCGTTTTATGGGACGACTTGTCAAAAGAAAATTATGGTGATTGACAAAATTTGATATTCAAAAAGTTTGATGGGCATACTAATTTTGGAATATAGATAATTCATATAACGACCGATTTTATATAATAGGATTTAACTTTTTTGTTTATGAGATAGATTGGATAATTTTTTATTTTAGGTATTAAAATATCATAAATTCATTCGCACTATACATTTTCACACACAATCTTTAAGTGTTTTATTTACTACTTAATTTCAGTTAAATTTTAAATCTAAATACAACCTGAGATCTATCTATGTATCACCAATAATATATTTGTAAGAGGCCATTTTGGAAAAAAACAATAGTGACACTGTTAAAGAACTTAGTCAAAATTTAATATGTTGTATAAATCTAATAAATATAACAAAAATGATAGAAACAAAAACTTATTTGACTAATTTCTTCGTTTATAAATTTCACCACGTGAACAATACCATTTAACAAGTAGAATTACTTTGGATTGTTTATCACATTTCTATTCTATCTCTTCCTTTCTTCTTTTTTCTAACAATGATTTTTGCCTTCTTTTATCTTTTGTCTTTATTCTAAATCATGTGAGAATAAAGAGATCTTATCCCTTCTCATTCGACACTATCGTGGTACCAATATGAATATTAGACTCTATTTAAGTCTATCTAAACGAGGTATGTATTAGGCTTATCTATCTCATACCACTACTAGAATTTGGACATTTACTAACACTTTTTAAAATATTAGTGATGCTAATAAAATTATATTTTTAGTAACACTTGTAAAATAAATGTTAGAAAATATATTTTTTTTAAAATGGAAAATAAAAATCAGATGCAAAAGTTACCAAATATACAAAGAGGTGAGTATTCTCTTCATTTTTCCCTATTTCACGCGTCTGAATGTCGTTCTCACTCTTACTCTCGAAGATGTGAAACCACCTCTCGTTCTTCCTCAATCATCTCTTGTTCCGTCTCTTCAATCTCTCGCTCCGCCTCATCGATCTCACAATTCGTGAATCGAAACCACAATTGCGTGTTCTCACTCTCACTCCAACTCGCGTTGTCTCGCCTCTACCCCTACTCGGATCATCTGGTTTGGTTCTAAGTCTTATACTAAGCTCGACATTCCCAATTTTATTGTAAAGGTGGTATTATAAAATCATGCACTGTCCTTTAAGTCTGATTATTGCAATTACCTCAATCCTACCATCGCAATCGGCCCGCATCCTGACTCCCTCCTTGTTGGCAATTTCTTGATACATGCCCTGGTAACCCGCACTTGTAACATACACCTAATCCCAATTGGCATGGCCTATTCAGGTGATGACTTCCACATCTCTGATCGCTCGAAACATCTGAAGCAGCCGCTGTCTATTTTCCTTACTATTCCCTTGGGACTCCTCATTCGTTGCAAAGTTGTTCCGTCCTGGGGGAAAGTGTTGTGTGTATCCTCTCTCCTTAAACTCTCGACCCCTTGGTGCGAAAATTCTTGGTTGTGCTCCCTATGACTTCCTTTCTCTACAGCAACCTTTTTTACACATTCTTCAGCAACTCTTCCCTTAAGACTCAATTACAACCTCTTAATAATCCTTGATTCCCATACTCACATTACCTAATCGTTCAAACCTATAACATTAGTTTTCTAACAATAGTCATTATCCCATCCCTACACATTTGTTCGAATCCAAAATATATTAATGCTATTTACAAGTCTTCTCTCTCCTCAATCACCAAGATCCAATCAATTCAAGCCTAATTAAACCAATCATTTTCAACCATTCGCCTCTAAGTATGTCACTCAGCAATTCCAAAACCAACCCATATCACTCATACCACGGTCAAAATTCCTCTCTCGGCATGCTCTCACCGGTTCGTTCTTGGGAATTTCTTCCCGATTACTTTATTTATGTCCATGAGACACCATTCGGGTCTTGTCCACACTAGCCAAGCGATATCGAGGTGATCAGACTCAATATCTCAAGTTAAGTGCTTCAATTTACCAAATGTACACTCATGGACCTCATGCTAGATGTATCGGTTAGATACCCTAACTAGCACATGCATAGACTCAGAGTATGCATTGAAATATAAACAGTTCCATCCCTCAGGCTCACGAGGACGAACTGTTCTGATACCATAATGTAACACCCTAATATTCAAATACGTATGCTCGAGTCATAAGTCAATGATATTACGGTGGTACGACTCTCAGTTGGATTTTTAATATATAGTTTATAAGTATAATTGAAAGGAGTATTACTCGAGAAGTCTGAAAAGAGTAAAAATGAAATCGCGAAGTCGTAACACTCACGTATCGACAAAAGAAGGTAAAGCATGAACTGGGACGATGTAAAGATAATGCCATCAAAGAGAATAAGATAACAAAAAATATAGATAAGTAACATAAATAATTAGCCACTAGTCGCGACCGGCAAAGTTTAGGCCGGCTAGAGTACAATATGAAAGTAGCTGACAACATGATGAGCGGATAATTTATACGCTTTTTGGCATTGTTTTTATATAGTTTTTAGTAAGTTTAAGCTACTTTTAGGGATGTTTTCATTAGTTTTTATGTTAAATTCACATTTCTGGACTTTACTATGAGTTTGTGTGTTTTTCTGTGATTTCAGGTAAATTCTGACTGAAATTGAGGGATTTGAGCAAAACTCTGAAAAAGGCTGACAAAAGGACTGCTGATGCTGTTGGATTCTGACCTCCCTGCACTCGAAATGGATTTTCTGGAGCTACAGAACTCCAAATGGCGCGCTCTCAACGGCGTTGGAAAGTAGACATCCAGGGCTTTCCAGCAATATATAATAGTCCATACTTTATTCGAAGAATGACGACGTAACTTGGCGTTAAACGCCAAGTTCATGCTGCTGTCTGGAGTTAAACGCCAGAAAAACGTCATGATCCGGAGTCAAACGCCCAAAACACGTCATAACCTGAAGTTTGACGCCAAGAAATGCCTCTACACGTGGATTGATCAAGCTCAGCCCAAACACACACCAAGTGGGCCCCGGAAGTGAATTTATGCATCAATTACTTACTTATGTAAACCCTAGTAGCTAGTCTAGTATATATAGGACCTCTTACTATTGTATTAGACATCCGGGATTGTATTCTTCTATCCTGTGATCACGTTTAGGGGGCTGGCCATTCGGCCATGCCTGGACCTCTTGCTTATGTATTTGCAACAGTGGAGTTTCTGCACACCATAGATTAAGGGTGTGGAGCTCTGCTGTACCTCAAAGATTAATGAAGTTCTATTTTCTTTTATTCAATTCCTCTCTTATTCTTATTCCAAGATATTCATTCGTACTCAAGAACATGATGAATGTGATGAGTTAATAACCCTCATTATTATTCTCACTCATGAACGCGCGTGATTGACAACCACTTACGTTCTACATGCAAAGAAGCTTGAATGTGTATCTCTTAGATTCCCCAACAGAATCTTCGTGGTATAAGCTAGATGGATGGCGGCATTTATGAGGATCCGGAAAGTCCAACCTTGTCTGTGGTGTTCCGAGTAGGATCCTGGGAATCCGGAAAGTCTCACCTTGTCTGTGGTATTCCGAGTAGGATTCCGGTAATGAATGACTGTGACGTGCTTCAAACTTTAACCTGCTGGGCGTTAGTGACAAACGCAAAAGAGGGATTCTATTCCAGTAGGAGCGGGAACCAACCGGTGATTGGCCGTACTGTGACAGAGTGCGTGCATTAGCTTTCACTGCGAGGATGGGATGTAGCTATCAACCATGGGTGATGCCTCCAGACTGGTTAGCTGTGCGAGTGACAGCCGCACAGGTTATTTCCCCGAGAGGAATGAAAGTAGCCACAGCTGATAGTGAACCCCTATACAAAGCTTGCCATGGAAAGGAGTAAGAAGGATTGAGTAGAAGCAGTAGGAGAGCAGGCGTCCGAGAGCTCTACAGCATCTCCATTCCGCTTATCTGAAATTCCTACCAATGAATCTGCATAAGTATTTCTATCCCTTTTATTATGTATTTTCTTTTTATTTAATCCAATAAAATATCATGTTTAAATTCGCCTGACTGAGATTTGCAAGGTGACCATAGCTTGCTTCATACCAACAATCTCTGTGGATTCGACCCTTACTCACGTAAGGTATTACTTGGACGACCCAGTACACTTGCTGGTTAGTTGAACGGAGTTGTGAATTCCAATAAAGAAAACCTCACACAGGTGCTGCCCCTTAGAAGCCCTCATCTCAAGATAATTAGAACATGGCAGTGCCATAAATAAGCTTTCATTCAAAATCCAAGAAACATATAATGTGATCACAATTTCGTCCACCAAGTTTTTGGCGCCGTTGCCGGGGATTGTTCGAGTATGGACAACTGACGGTTCATCTTGTTGCTCAGATTAGGTACTTTTCTTTTCAAAAATCTTTTTCAAAAATTTTTTTTTCTTTTATTTTTCGTGTTTTTAAACTTTATTTTCGAAAAAAATAATAATAAAAATCCAAAAAAAAATTAGAAAATAATAAAAATCAAAAATATTTTGTGTTTCTTGTTTGAGTCTTGTGTTAATTTTTAAGTTTGGTGTCAATTGCATGCTTTTAAAATTTTTCTTGCATTTTTCGAAAATCCCATGCATTCATAGTGTTCTTCATGATCTTCAAGTTGTTCTTGACAAGTCCTCTTGTTTGATCTTGATGATTTCTTGTTTTTTGTTGTTTGTTGTTTTTCATGTGCATTCTTGCATTCATATTTTCCATGCATTAAAGATTTCTAAGTTTGGTGTCTTGCATGTCTTCTTTGCATCAAAAATTTTTCAAAATTATGTTCTTGATGTTCATCATGATCTTCAAAGTGTTCTTGGTGTTCATCTTGACATTCATAGCATTCTTGCATGCATCTTGTGTCTTGATCCAAAATTTTCATGGTTTGGGTCATTTTTGTGTTTTTTTCTTTAAAAATTTAAAAATAAAAAATTATCTTTTCCTTATTTCCCTCCAAAATTTCGAAATTTTGGGTTGACTTGGTCAAAAATTTTCAAAATTAGTTGTTTCTTACAAGTCAAGTCAAAATTTCAATTTTAAAAATCTTATCTTTGAAAAATCTTTTTCAAAAATCATATCTTTTTCATTTTCTTTATAAATTTCGAAAATTTTAAAAATCTTTTTCAAAATATTTTCAAAATCTTTTTCTTATCTTTATATGTAATTTTCGAAAATTAGCTAATAATTAATGTGATTGGTTCAAAAATTTGAAGTTTGTTACTTTCTTGTTAAGAAAGGTTCAATCTTTAAGTTCTAGAATCTTATCTTGCAGTTTCTTGTTGGTTAAGTCTTTTTAAAAAAAAATTAAATCTTTTTCAAAATATCTTTTTCTTAAAACTTTTATCTTATCTTTTTATCTTATCCTTTTTAAAATTTTATATTTTTCAAAATTTGATTTCAAAATATCTTATCTAACTTCTTATCTTCTTATCTTTTTCAAATTTGATTTTCAAATCTTTTTCAATCAACTAACTAACTTTTTGTTTGTTTCTTATCTTTTTTAAAACCACCTAACTACTTTTCCCTCTCTAATTTTCGAAAATACCTCCCTCTTTTTCAAAAATTCTTTTTAATTAATTAATTGTTTCATGTTTTAATTTTAATTACATTTTATTTTTAATTTTCGAAAATCACTAACCACTTTTTCAAAATTATTTTCGAATTCTCCCTCCTCTTTCCTTCTTCTATTTAATTGATTAATTACTAACACTTCTCTTCACCTCTCTTCATCTAAAAACCGAACCCCCCTTCTTCATTCTTCTACCCCCTTTCTTTTTCTACTAACATAAAGGAATCTCTATACTGTGACATAGAGGCTTCCTTTTCTTTTCTTGTTTTCTTCTCTTTCATATGAGCAGGAACAAGGATAAAGGCACTCTTGTTGAAGTTGATCCAGAACCTGAAAGGACTCTGAAGAGAAGATTAAGAGAAGCTAAATTACAACAATCCAAAAACATCTTTAAGAGAAACAACCTTTCAGAAATTTTCGAACAGGAGAAAGAGATGGCAGAAGAAAATAATAATAATAATGCAAGGAGAATGCTTGGTGACTTCACTAAGCCAACGTCCAAGTTTGATGGAAGAAGCATCTCCATTCCTGCCATTGAAGCCAATAACTTTGAGCTTAAGCCTCAACTAGTTGCTTTAATGCAACAAAACTGCAAGTTTTATGGACTTCCATCTGAAGATCCTTACCAGTTTTTAACTGAGTTCTTGCAGATCTGTGACACTGTAAAGACAAATGGAGTTAATCCTGAAGTCTACAGACTCTTGCTTTTCCCTTTTGCTGTAAGAGACAGAGCTAGAGTATGGTTGGATTCACAACCTAAGGATAGCCTGGACTCATGGGATAAGCTTGTCACTGCATTCTTAGATAAGTTCTTTCCTCCTCAAAAGCTGAGCAAGCTGAGAGTGGATGTTCAAACCTTCAAACAAAAAGATGGTGAATCCCTCTATGAAGCTTGGGAAAGATACAAGCAGCTGACCAAGAGATGTCCATCTGACATGTTTTCAGAATGGACCATATTAGATATATTCTATTATGGTCTCTCTGAATTTTCGAAAATGTCATTGGACCACTCTGCAGGTGGATCTATTCACCTGAAGAAAACGCCTGAAGAGGCTCAAGAACTCATTGACATGGTTGCAAACAACCAGTTCAGGTACACCTCTGAGAGGAATTCCGTGAACAATGGGGTACCTCAGAAGAAAGGAGTTCTTGAAATTGATGCTCTGAATGCCATATTGGCTCAGAACAAAATGTTGACTCAACAGGTCAACATGATCTCTCAGAATCTGAATGGATTGCAACATGCATCCAATAGTACTAGAGAGGTAGCTTCTGAAGAAGCTTATGATCCTGAAAACCCTGCCATGGCAGAGGTTAATTACTTAGGTGAACCTTATGGAAACACCTATAACTCATCATGGAGAAATCATCCTAATTTCTCCTGGAAGGATCAACAAAAACCTCAACAAGGTTTTAACAATGGTGGATGCAATAGGCTGAATAATAGTAAGCCATATCCATCATCTTCTCAGCAACAGACAGAGAATTCTGAACAAAACACTTCTAATTTAGCCAATATAGTCTCTGATCTGTCAAAAGCCACTTTCAGTTTCATGAATGAAACAAGATCCTCCATTAGAAATTTGGAGGCACAAGTGGGCCAGCTGAGTAAGAAAGTCATTGACACTCCTCCCAGTACTCTCCCAAGTAATACAGAAGAAAATCCAAAAGGAGAGTGCAAGGCCATTGATTTAATCAAAGTGGCCGAATGCACCAAGGAAGAGAAGGACGAAAATCCCAGTGAGGAAGACCTCCTGGGACGTTCCTCAAGCAAGAAGGAGTTTCCTATAAAGGATCCTGAGGAATTTGAGGCTCATCTAGAGACCATAGAGATTCCTTTAAATCTCCTTCTGCCATTCATGAGCTCTGAAGAATATTCATCCTCTGAAGAGAATGAAGATGTGACTGGAGAGCAAGTTGCTCAGTACTTAGGAGCTATCATGAAGCTGAATGCCAAGTTATTTGGTAATGAGACTTGGGAAAGTGAACCTCCCTTGCTCATTAGTGAACTGGATACTTGGATTCAGAGAACTCTACCTCAAAAGAAACAAGATCCTGGCAAGTTCTTAATACCTTGCACCATTGGCACTATGAGCTTTGAAAGAGCTCTATGTGATCTTGGATCAGGAATAAATCTTATGCCACTCTCTGTAATGGAGAAGCTGGGAATCATTGAGGTACAACCTGCCTTGTTCTCATTACAACTGGTAGACAAGTCAGTGAGACAAGCTTATGGGTTAGTAGAGGACGTGCTAGTAAAGGTTGAAGGCCTTTACATCCCCACTGATTTCATAATCCTAGACACTAGGAAGGAAGATGACGAATGCATCATCCTAGGAAGACCTTTCCTAGCCACAGCAGGAGCTGTGATAGATGTCAACAGAGGTGAGTTAGTCCTTCAATTGAATGGGGACTACCTTGTGTTTCAGGCACATGGCAATCCCTCTGTGACAAAAGAGAGTAAGCACAAAGAGCTTCTCTCAGTTCAAGGTCAAGAAGAGCCCACACAGTCAAACTCTAAGTTTGGTGTTGTGAGGCCACAACCAAACTCTAAGTTTGGTGTTGTGAGGCCACAACCAAACTCTAAGTTTGGTGTTGTGAGGCCACAACCAAACTCTAAGTTTGGTGTCCAAACCCCATATCCAAACTCTAAGTTTGGTGTTGGGAATACCACACTTAAGTTAACCTTATCACCTTGTGGCTCCATGAGAGCCACTGTCAAGCTATTGACATTAAAGAAGCGCTTGTTGGGAGGCAACCCAATTTTATTTATCTAATTTTATTTTATTTTGTTTTGGTGTTATTTTTGTGTTGAATTAGGTACATGATCATGAGGAGTCACGAAAAAATCAAAAAAATTAAAAACAGAGTCAAAAACAGAAGAAAAAAATTTTTCACCCTGGAGGACGCACGGGCTGGCGTTCAGCGCCCAGAAGGAGCATCTGGCTGGCGTTCAACGCCAGAACAGAGCATCTTTCTGGCGCTGAACGCCCAAAACAAGCTACATCCTGGCGTTTAACGCCAGAATGCACACACAGAGGACAATCTGGCGCTGAACGCCAGAAACAAGCTTGAAACTGGCGTTCAACGCCAGAAACAAGCATCACATGGGCGTTTAACGCCCAGAACATGCACCAATGGGCGTTTGAACGCCAGAATGATGCATGGAGGCATGTTACATGCTTATATGGTGAAGGAATGGTATTTGTTTTCACCTCAGGATCTGTGGACCCCACAGGATCCCCACTACAGGATCTGTGGACCCCACAGGATCCCCACCTAACATATTCACACCTTACCTTCTAATCCAAATCTCATTCCCAATGTCACCCTTCCCAAAAACATTCATCAATCACCTCAATTCCTCTTCCCAATTACCTCATTCACCATTCACATCAACCTCCTCTTCCCCATACACCCCATCTACCTCCATACAAATTCAAATTCACTTTCCCACCCATTCTCACCCAAATTGGCCGAACCTATACCCTCCCCCCTCCCTATAAATACCCTTCTTTTCTTTTACATTTTCACACATCACAAAACCACATTCTCCAACATAGCCGAACCCTCTCTTCTCCCTCTCTCCATATTTTTCTTCTTCTTCTACTCTTCTTTTCTTTTTTTGCTTGGGGACAAGCAAATTTTAAGTTTGGTGTGGTAAAAAGCCTAAGCTTTTTGTTTTTCATTCACCATCAATGGCACCCAAGACCGGAGTTTCCTCAAGAAAAGGGAAAGTGAAAGCAAAAGCTTCCACTTCCGAGTCATGGGAGAAGGAGAGATTCATCTCCAAAAGCCACCAAGACCACTTCTATGATGTTGTGGCAAAGAAGAAAGTGATCCCTGAGGTCCCTTTCAAGCTAAAAAAGAATGAGTATCCGGAGATCCGACATGAAATTCAAAGAAGAGGTTGGGAAGTCTTAGCCAACCCCATGCAACAAGTCGGAATTCTCATGGTTCAAGAGTTCTATGCCAATGCATGGATCACTAGGAACCATGACCAAGGTATGAACCCAAGCCCAAAGAATTATCTCACAATGGTTAGGGGGAAATACTTGGATTTCAGTCCGGAAAATGTGAGGTTGGCGTTTCATTTGCCTATGATGCAAGGTGATGAACACCCCTACACAAGAAGGGTCAACTTTAACCAAAGGTTGGACCAAGTCCTTATGGACATATGTGTGGAAGGCGCCCAATGGAGAGTAGACTCCAAAGGCAAGCCAGTCCAACTAAGAAGACTGGACCTCAAGCCTGTAGCTAGAGGATGGTTGGAGTTCATTCAAAGATCCATCATCCCTACAAGCAACCGATCTGAAGTTACTGTGGATCAGGCCATCATGGTTCATAGCATCATGATTGGTGAAGAAGTAGAGGTTCATGAAGTCATCTCCAATGAACTCTACAAAATAGCTGACAAGCCTTCATACATGGCACGGTTAGCCTTCCCCCACCTTATATGCCATCTATGTTACTCAGCTGGAGTTATCATAGAAGGAGATGTCTCCATTGAAGAAGACAAGCCCATTACCAAGAAAAAGATGGAGCAAACAAGGGAAGCTCCTCACGGCCTCCAAGAAGAACATGAGGAAGTGCATCATCAACAAATGCCTCAAGGAATGCACTTTCCTCCTAACAACTATTGGGAGCAACTCAACACCTCCTTAGAGGATTTGAGCCATAATGTTGAACAACTAAGGGTGGAACATCATGAACACGCCCTCACTCTCCAAGAAATAAGAGAAGATCAAAGAGCAATGAGGGAGGAGCAACAAAGGCAAGGAAGGGACATAGAAGAGTTGAAGAACATCATTGGTCCTTCAAGAAGAAGACGCCACTAAGGTGGATTCATTCCTTGTTCTTTATTTCTTTCTGTTTTTGGTTTTTAATGCTATGTTTATTTATGTTTTTGTGTCTCTACTTCATGATCATTAGTATGTAAACCATGCCTTAAAGCTATGAAATAAAATCCATTAGTCATTCACCTCTCTTAAAAGAAAAATGTTTTAATTCAAAAGAACAAGAAATACATAATTTTCGAAATCATGAGTGAATTTAGTTTAATTATATTGATGTGGTGGCAATAATTTTTGTCTTCTGAATGAATGATTGAACAGTGCATATGTCTTTTGATCTTGTTGTTTATGAGTGTTTAAAATTGTTGGTTCTTGAAAGAATGAGGAACAAAGAGAAATGTTATTGATGATCTGAAAAACATCATGAAATTGATTCTTGAAGCAAGAAAAAGCAGTGAAAAAAAAAAAAAGAGAAAGAGGCAAAAAATTCTAAAGCAAGGATCCAAGGCTTTGAGCATCAATGGATAGGAGGACCCAAGGAAATTAAATCCGGGTCTAAGCGGCTAAATCAAGCTGTCCCTAACCATGTGCTTGTGTCATGAAGGTCCAAGTGAAAAGCTTGAGACTGAGTGGTTAAAGTCGTGATCCAAAGCAAAGAGTGTGCTTAAGAGCTCTGGACACCACTAATTGGGGACTTTAGCAAAGCTAAGTCACAATCTGAAAAGGTTCACCCAGTTATGTGTCTGTGGCATTTGTGTATCTGGTGGTAATACTGGAAGACAAAATGCTTAGGGCCACAGCCAAGACTCATAAGTAGCTGTGTTCAAGAATCAACATGCTTAACTAAGAAAGTCAATAACACTATCCCAAATTCTAAATTCCCCCAGAGACGCCAATACCTCTAAACTACAAAGGAAAAAGTGAGATGCCAAAGCTGTTCAGAAGCAAAAAGCTACAAGTCCCGCTCATGTAATTAAATTAATATTCATTGATATTTTGGATTTTATAGTATATTCTCTTCTTTTTATCCTATTTGATTTTCAGTTGCTTGGGGACAAGCAACAATTTAAGTTTGGTGTTGTGATGAGCGGATAATTTATACGCTTTTTGGCATTGTTTTTATATAGTTTTTAGTAAGTTTAAGCTACTTTTAGGGATGTTTTCATTAGTTTTTATGTTAAATTCACATTTCTGGACTTTACTATGAGTTTGTGTGTTTTTCTGTGATTTCAGATAAATTCTGACTGAAATTGAGGGATTTGAGCAAAACTCTGAAAAAGGCTGACAAAAGGACTGCTGATGCTGTTGGATTCTGACCTCCCTGTACTCGAAATGGATTTTCTGGAGCTACAGAACTCCAAATGGCGCGCTCTCAACGGCGTTGGAAAGTAGACATCCAGGGCTTTCCAGCAATATATAATAGTCCATACTTTATTCGAAGAATGACGACGTAACTTGGCGTTAAACGCCAAGTTCATGCTGCTGTCTGGAGTTAAACGCCAGAAAAACGTCATGATCCGGAGTCAAACGCCCAAAACACGTCATAACCTGAAGTTTGACGCCAAGAAATGCCTCTACACGTGGATTGATCAAGCTCAGCCCAAACACACACCAAGTGGGCCCCGGAAGTGAATTTATGCATCAATTACTTACTTATGTAAACCCTAGTAGCTAGTCTAGTATATATAGGACCTCTTACTATTGTATTAGACATCCGGGATTGTATTCTTCTATCCTGTGATCACGTTTAGGGGGCTGGCCATTCGGCCATGCCTGGACCTCTTGCTTATGTATTTGCAACAGTGGAGTTTCTGCACACCATAGATTAAGGGTGTGGAGCTCTGCTGTACCTCAAAGATTAATGAAGTTCTATTTTCTTTTATTCAATTCCTCTCTTATTCTTATTCCAAGATATTCATTCGTACTCAAGAACATGATGAATGTGATGAGTTAATAACCCTCATTATTATTCTCACTCATGAACGCGCGTGATTGACAACCACTTACGTTCTACATGCAAAGAAGCTTGAATGTGTATCTCTTAGATTCCCCAACAGAATCTTCGTGGTATAAGCTAGATGGATGGCGGCATTTATGAGGATCCGGAAAGTCCAACCTTGTCTGTGGTGTTCCGAGTAGGATCCTGGGAATCCGGAAAGTCTCACCTTGTCTGTGGTATTCCGAGTAGGATTCCGGTAATGAATGACTGTGACGTGCTTCAAACTTTAACCTGCTGGGCGTTAGTGACAAACGCAAAAGAGGGATTCTATTCCAGTAGGAGCGGGAACCAACCGGTGATTGGCCGTACTGTGACAGAGTGCGTGCATTAGCTTTCACTGCGAGGATGGGATGTAGCTATCAACCATGGGTGATGCCTCCAGACTGGTTAGCTGTGCGAGTGACAGCCGCACAGGTTATTTCCCCGAGAGGAATGAAAGTAGCCACAGCTGATAGTGAACCCCTATACAAAGCTTGCCATGGAAAGGAGTAAGAAGGATTGAGTAGAAGCAGTAGGAGAGCAGGCGTCTGAGAGCTCTACAGCATCTCCATTCCGCTTATCTGAAATTCCTACCAATGAATCTGCATAAGTATTTCTATCCCTTTTATTATGTATTTTCTTTTTATTTAATCCAATAAAATATCATGTTTAAATTCGCCTGACTGAGATTTGCAAGGTGACCATAGCTTGCTTCATACCAACAATCTCTGTGGATTCGACCCTTACTCACGTAAGGTATTACTTGGACGACCCAGTACACTTGCTGGTTAGTTGAACGGAGTTGTGAATTCCAATAAAGAAAACCTCACACAGGTGCTGCCCCTTAGAAGCCCTCATCTCAAGATAATTAGAACATGGCAGTGCCATAAATAAGCTTTCATTCAAAATCCAAGAAACATATCATGTGATCACAATTTCGTCCACCACAACAGTATCTCCGAATCTCTCCCAGAAGAAACATAAGAGCCTCTATAGGCAAGTTCAAAAGAGTTCAATACATAATATAGGCATTTCAAAATAAATGTGGAGAGATTCTAAACAAAATATAAAGATCTTCGCCATCTCATTTTCTATAATAATCATTTAAAATTAATCATATTATTATTCCATTTCGACAAGAACAGCCCTCAGCGTCAACTGACACCAGCATGAGGGACCTCTCAGTTGTACAAACACAAGCAATACATGCAAGTAGTACACAATAAGGTACATGTAGAAAAAGTAGCACATAATCAAGTAACATAGTATATATGATATAGCAATCCAAAACAAATAGGCAAACCCAAACAAGTCAAACATATGCAAATGATGTATGCATGTCCTATGGCTGATGAGTCTCATCTGTCAGTTATAAAGCCAACCCGACAAGGCCTGGTAGCTAACCGTGGATGGAACACCAAACACGGAGCAAGTGGGACAATGCCGCAATCCTTGCATCTTACCCGCATACCCGGAGCAGGGGACAACCTCACTACTGCCTCTTACCCAGGCGGTGTTATAGTTCTCGACCCGGAGCAAGCGGCGACAGAACACAGCCCTTGCATCTTACCCGAAGTCTCGAACTCTCCCGGAGCAAGTGGATAACACCACTGCATCTTACCCGATTTATTGACTCTTACCCAGAGCAAGTGGATAACACCACTGCATCTTACCCGGAGTCACATTTAGAAACACATTTTCATTATCATTATAATTCATTTCCATACATCAATTCATTCACAACTCATACCCAGAGCAAGTGGATAACACCACTGCATCTACCCAGGCAGGTATATCTCACTACATCCCGGAGCAAGCGGAATCACTCCACTGCATCTACCCAGGCAGGTGTTTAAAAGCTCAACCTAAAGCGAGTGGAATCACCACTACTGTCGCTACTACCCAAGCATCACAATCCCTGACCTGGATCAAGTGGGACGAACCACAACCCTTGCTACTACCCAGGCATCTCAAACATACATTCATTCAAAACTCTATAATTAAACTCATTTATCATAATCCTCCTTCCCCATCTCATACCCGGAGCAAGTGGACAACGCCATTGCCTACTATCCGGGGTCACACATCACATCCAACATTTTCCATCATTATTCATTCACCACATTTAATCACTAATCATATACATATACATACTCAGCCATAACTTAATTCTTGTCACAGCCATCCGACTCATACTATATACAGCACTTCCACCATCATCCTCAGCAACTCATACAATCATCATTACTCATCATTCATAATTGATTCTCACTTTACTTCATCCATAAGTTACCACATGTCCTAACTTCTTTTCATTACTAGGGATACTATAAGAATTTAGAACTTAAAGGATGAAAATGGAGGCTTAGAAGTCTGAAATTCGGCTTTAAAACTCAAAAATTAATTTTTGCTGAAAACAGGGTCACACGTGTGCATCGCCCACACGCACGCATGGAATGTGAAAAAGTAGAGTGACGCGTGAGCATCGCCCATGCGCACACATGGGAAGCAGAAAGGTAGCGCGACGCGTGCGCGTCAGTCACGCGTACGCGTGGGTGTGTTTTGTGCCCTTCGCACAAAACCAGCACAATACCAACGCAACTCTCAGGATTTTCTACTGGGCACTTGCATCAATACAGAGATGCGTACGCGTTGGCCAGGTGCACGCGTGAGAGAGTAAAAATCATGAGTGACGCGTGCGCGTCGGCCATGCGTGCGCGTCGGAGTACGTTTTCTTAAAAATTTTACTAAGTCTGAAAAGCTGCAGAATTTCATTTTTAAACCTCAAACTTCCGCCACACATAACTTCTTCTACAAAATTCTTTTTTCAACCATTTCTGAACCGTTAGAAAGATCATTGAATAAACTTTCATAAAAATCCGGTTTTGTAAAATTCCCAACTTCGAAGACCGAGTTACGAACTGTCGAAGTTAGTCAAAAATCAGTTTTTATCCAAAAACAGAAATTACCAATTTTTCAAATGTTCACAAGCCAAATTCATTTTCACCCATCTAAATGACCACAACCCAACCACATTCACATAATTACACTCAACCAAAACCAAAGCTACCTCATCTATACAATTCAATTCAATTTCATCACCTTCCACTCCTAAATTCCTAATTTCTTATTATTCCACACTCCTCCTATTTATTCACACACTCAACATTCAATATCCATTCAATATCATATGACATCACACAATACACATATCACTTACCTTCCTTACCTTTTTTCGGCCTCCGGCCCAAGATTCACGGCCTCCGGCCCAAATTCACAATTTAAATGCATATTCCACAAATCAATATTCATTTTTCAATTCATCAAATTCTCAACACACCAAACATACAAATTCACACAATTCTCAACCCAATCATTAATTTGCATTACATATCAACTATACATATTAGTACCAACCATTTACACAATCCAAAATTATTCCTAGGGACATCTAGCCTAGGAATTCTCATCACACCATACGGTACTTAAATGAAACTTAAACCGTACCTCTTAGAGCCAAACCAATTGAGCTTCTTCTTTGGAAGTCTCCACCAACCTTAGCTCCAAGCCTCACCAAAGCTTCACAAGCAAAACCAACCTCCCAATTGTGCACCAAAATCACCAAATACACTAATATAACCAATTTTACATATATACATTAACCTAGGGTTCATAAAAATGATAAATCACAAGGGTTGGAGGGTTTTTCACCTTAACCCACTAAATTTTATGATGAATGCCACCCATGGCTCATACTAGAGCACCCCTAAATAACCAAAATCACAAGATTTTCTCAAAACTCAAATCAAATTCAAATTTAAAGAGAAAAATGAAAATTGGGCAGAGAAAAGTGGAATACTCACCACAAAACTTGGATAAAATTGTAGAAAATGAGAAGAGCGATGCGTGGCTGTAAACGGCTCGTCAATCGAAGTTCCGGATCAAAAGTTATGGTGATTTGAAGGTGGAACTAAAATTAGGTTTTCTCCTCTCTTCTTC
Organism: Arachis stenosperma; assembly: GCF_014773155.1. Lineage (NCBI taxonomy): Eukaryota > Viridiplantae > Streptophyta > Magnoliopsida > Fabales > Fabaceae > Arachis > Arachis stenosperma. The sequence continues at coordinate 9,520,296 of NC_080385.1, forward strand.
CTTCTCTCAATTTCGGCCCTCACTCACAAATGGGGAAGTATGGTGGCTGAAAGTGTGCTTAATGATGTTATATATATGTGGGATTGGGTCCATTTGGGCCCGGTTCACTTATTTTAGCCCGTTGGCTCAATTTTAGGCCAAAATCTTTAAAATTAGAATTTTAAATCGTATTTTAAATATTTCTATCTTCCCAAAATATAAATTCTTATTTCTTAAAATTGTTCACTTCTAATTAATTTTCTCAGCCACAGTACCGGACAGATCGTAGCCGGTACTGCAATCAAATTTTCAATACGCATTTTTTTCAGAAAACTATGTTTTCCGACTCAGAAAAATTCACCGAGTTCAAATATCATATTTAAATGATCAAATTCCGATTGCTAAATTTTCTAACGATATTCGCTCCTATTTAATTTATTATTCAATTAATTACAGTTTCACCGGATTTTACACATTTCATCACTTTTCATCAAGTAGAAATGTAGTCCAAGATCACATGCATTTGTTTATTGATTTATTTTATTTTCTTGTGAATGTGAATAAATTACTTAGTCGGAGGCAAAAACTTGGTGGTGGTGGTGGTACTCCGCGGTATATTCTGTCTAATGTGAATGCCAATAATCACAACTGTGGTTGGTCGCGTGGGGTAATGCCTTTCCTCAATGCTGCTAGAAGGTTTAGACCTTCACTACTAGTTAGATCTTTATGATTCCTAGTTCTAATTCTAATCAATTTGAATATAGAATGCGGAGGAAGAAACAGTTTGGGAATTTATGGTTAAGGAAATAAGCAAGACACAGGAAAGCAATAGCAACCGAAGCACAATGGAGGTGCATGTTTTCTAAGTTTGATACTCTTTTCATATCCAGAAACAGACCACATGAGTGTCAATGCAGAGTTATATGCATACATTAGGTGGAATTGCATTTAAGATTCGAGGGCCATGGCCCTTCCAAGTTCCAAAGCTTACATAACTTCAAATTGTATATTGTTTCTTTTTTGTATAAAAGTTGATCCCCCTCACCATTTTGAAAGTTCCATGTTTCAATTAAATTCTGTTGAGTTCATATGTTTGGCTTCTCCAAGAGTCTCATCCTAGCTTTGCTGGTGTTTACCACTGCAAATTCTCTTGGACCATTTCAATTTATGGTTGTGCCATACATAGATGGAATAATACTTTCCTAAATCTGAAATGGAACTACGAATACTCTAGTATATAATTAAAGTTGGTTGGGTTTGCATATCGTGTGTGCTTTTGATGCACTTGAATGAAAGCACTTTAGAAGTTTGGAGGATTTATGCAATTAGGTAATCCAATCTCACTTAGAGATACTATATGTATTTCTTTCCTCTTATGAATTTATATATATTTTTTCCAAGACAGCTTGGAACATCATCTAATCAAAATGTACCCAGAGAAGTTGCACAACCAAACATTGATCATCCATCGAACCATTGTTCTACTGCTCAACTTAAAAGAACTGAAGATGTCTTCATTTCAGACAAGGTACTGTATGTTGGAGACTCTAAATTGATTGACGCATGTGTGAATATTTAGACCTAAAATTTATTATTGTTATGCTACTACTTTTTCCCATTATTTTGATATGTAGTGGGGGTGATATTTCTTCTGATGAGCTAAATGAATTATTGATGCTTGAGGCTGCACTTTTTGGTGAGACACCTAATCACAGTTCTCAGAGGGTTTAACCTTTTCTTGATCTGCATTATCATCCAGAGAAAAATATCAATCATAGTACACAGCGTTTATCCAGTCCAATGTCATAATTATCAAGTGGCATTCAGTTGCTAAGAAAAGATGTATTAATTTTGACTAGGGAAAAAGTTTCAAACTTGTTGCATGTTTTTAAAGTTATGAAATCCTAGATGAAAAAAGAATATTAATTTTGACTAGGGAGTTGAATTTTCTATGACTATTAATTAGTTATATACTAGAACTTGTTGCTATTATTAAAGGGTTATGATTTTACATTTCTATTCGTTTGATGTGTGATTGATTCACAACACACGTAGGATGGTTTAATGAATTTGTGTGTGAGCAGATCTGTTCCCACTAGTATTAATTTTTTAATGTGTATAATGTTTTAATTTTTTTGGCAGTTCAAGCCCTAGGAAATCACTGCTATCATGAATGATTTTGCGGAGCCCAGATCACTTGCTCCTACTACACTTTACCTTGGTAGAACAAAATATTTGGTAATACAAGGTGAACCCGGAGCTGTCATCCGAGAGAAGAAGGTAAGGACTATTTCTAATATTCAATTTTTATTTTTGAATCTTGATTATATAAATTCAGAATATAATGAAATGATCTAGAATATATATATATATATATATATATATATATATATATATATATATATATATATATATATATATATCCTACATTTTCTATGTGAATATAATTTTATGATATTTTAGCTATTCATTTTTGTAAATTGGATCATTCAATTGTAAATTGACCTATATCATGTCATTTTAAGTGTTGTGATCTATGTTTTTTTAAAGGGCTAATTTGCAAATTTTATAGTGAAGTAATATATCCAGTTTTTTTAATTATATAGTCAAATGTATATCTTTTGTGTAGAGCACCAAAGAAATCCAAGAAGTAACAATTAGCATTTCCAGTAAATTAGAAAGATGGTGAATCTTTGATGGTTCTAAGTTCTAGAAGTATACACTCTCATATATTAATTGAATTTGATAATGTAAGTTCAATTTTCTCCTTCATATCTTGGTTACCATTTTTCAATGTTTCTTCTAATTTTTGCTTCTTTGTTGAAAGTTTTGTATTTTTATTTTCTTTCCTGACCCCCCACACTCACTCACTCTCAACTCGCCATCTTTATTGTCTTTTTCAGTCTTCTGGTCTCATTCTGCTTCCCCTCCATTTCAGCTGTTCTAGTCTCGTTCTTCTCTTGCTCGCCCTCACTGCACGCTACTCGTCACTAGTTATTGTCAATTCTGATAAGGTTTGTTCTGCTAGCTTTTTATCTTGTGATTTTCTGAATTTTCATGTGTAATTTTTTTAATTAATGACATTTGTGGTGTCTTGCTGTTTGTTAAGATGTGGTTGGTAAATACTTAAACTGTGCAGTATCTTTAGTAAAATTTGCTCAAAAACGCAAGAATTATGAACAACTGAGAGTTGTTCTCCTGACTTTGTTAGACGAATTGCCATCTAACATGCCTATCCTTTTATGGAAAACATCCTTAGTTGTGCTAGCTGAAGTTGAAGATGTACCACATTCAGTTTTTTCTCATCGTTTAGTGTATGTTTGATCTAATTCACAACAAAACACTGATTTTTTATGTGGAATGTTCATAGAGTTTAAGTGCTATAAGTATTTTTTTATTTTATTTGCATCACAAAGCAAACTTGTACAATGATTATTGATTAATGAAAGAGTCTATAAAAATTTTCATTATGTGAATTTGTGAATTTAATGAAATATTTCATGTTGTAGTAATTAATTTTAGTATATTTATATTTTGTATAATATAAAATAAAAAGTAGTATAATATAACTAAAAAATGTTACTAAAGATCTTTCGTAATATTTTTTAAGTGTTACAAAAAATATCTATGGTAATATTTTTCTAAGTGTTTCATAAAATATTTATTGTGATATTTTTTAGGTATTACAAAAAATATCTATGGTAACATTTTTCTAAGTATTACAAAATATATCTATTGTAACATTTTTACTAAATATTATTAAATTTTTAGAAAATGTTAGTAAAATTCTTTAGTAACATAGGGTATATTTAACATTTGTTAAAATGTTACTAATATACATAGATAACATTTTAATATGATTTAGTATCATTTTTTAAATGTTAGTAAAAATCAAGTACGTAGTAGTGTATACGCTCCATTTATGTTTAGTTCTTGAAATTATCGAATTTACTTTTTGCTGAATGATGTATTTATGACAATCTCATTATATATGTTATGTTTGCATATATATAATTTAGTTTGTTATGTTATTTGTTGTTTTATTTAGTTGGAAGTTCTTTAAATTAATCTATAACTAATAAATAAAAGTTGAATAAACAGACAGCTCGCTATAAAAGAGGCAAAATAATAAAAAAGCTAAAACTTTAATTGGGAATCCGAAATTTAGCGGCCATCATTTTCATTTCCTTGCTATTTGGCAGCGGTGTAACACCCTACCATACAGAGCTTTACACCTAGGATGTAAAACAGAGGTGGCGAGGCGCTACGAACTCTAAAAGTAAAATTTAATATAGAATATAGTGAAAAAAGTTTATAACTAGAAGCCTTTGAAGAAAGGGATAAAACAAAGCCGTTAAATCGAAAAGTATAACACTCCGTGTACGGTATAGTAAGCAAGATAGAGCAAGCTAACGAGTTTATGTACTAAGAGTTCCAAAAACACATGTAACAAAACTCAAGATTCGGCTCGCGAAGATAAACCGGTCCGAGCACATAGTTATACATATATAGGTATATAGGAAAATGCAAAAGAAAATCCAAAATACAAAGTTACAAGACCTGAATCTCCAAAATCACCTCTAAGAGGAATTAATACAGCATATATATAATAGGTGGAGATAATAAATATCTAAACAAATACAAATAACCAAAATAAACCCCAAAAGATAAAGATCTTCGCAATATCAGAAGCTTCCAGCATGCCTCAGCGAGGTGCCACCTGTCTTGCATCTAAAAGCCACAAAATCTACATGGGTGAGAACCGGAGGTTCTCAGCATGGTAACAGTGCCCAAATATCTAACATGTAATGTCCTGGGAAAGCCGAAGGCAATCCTAGAACTTCCAGTTCATAATCAAAGCATATAAATGTACTAAACCATGAGAAAGTGAAAATAGGCGACTAACAAATGATCTTCAGTCTAACTAAATATCCCCTTTCCAAATCTTTCGAACCTCCCAACCGCCTCCAGTAATTCCATATGCAAACACAATTACATCAAGCAAAGAAATGCACAAGTAGGAAGCAAGTAAGACAGTTAGGAAATTAGCAAGTGATGATGCAATCAATTAGGCAGTCCAAACAAATTACATATAGTGCATATGATATATGCCTGTCCTAGTGGCTGATGAGTCTCATCTGTCGGTTGCAAAGCCAACCTGACACGTTCTGGTAGCTAACCATTGGACAAAATACCAAATACGGAGCAAGTGGGATAACGCCTCAACCCTTGCGTCTTACCCGCGTACCCGGAGCAGGGTACCACTTCACCCTGCCTCTTACCCAGGCAGTGTTACATTCTCGGCCCGGAGCAAGCGGCAACAGAACACAGCCCTTGCGTCTTACCCGAAACCTTGAATTTTTCCGGAGCAAGTGGATAACACCACTGCATTTTACCCGGATTATTGACTCTGACCCGGAGCAAGTGGATAATACCACTGCATCTTACCCAAAGTCACAGACAAAAGCACACTTTCATTATCATTACCATTCATTCATTCATCCATTCATTCTCAATTCATACCCGGAACAAGTGGATAACACCACTGCATCTTACCCAGAGTTCTTGTCTCTTTACCCGGAGCAAGTGGTTAACACCACTGCGTCTTACCCGGAGGCACATCACAATCAATTTCGATTTCACTATCCTTATAATTCATTCAGAATCATTTATAGCAAATGCATAATCATCCTTTACAACCATGACAACACATATACTTCATCTCTCTGCATTTTTCATACATAATTCATCACTTTTCCACCTTGTTTCACCCCCAAACTACCTCCTTTTCCCTAGCTTCCTCTCAATCACTAGACATTCTACATTAATTTAAGGTTTAAAAGATGAAAATGGGGGTTTATAAGCCTGAAACAGCGTCTCGAAAGGTCGCAACCTTGTTGGGAAGGCAAAATACTTGAAAACAGGGGTTTTATAAGAAGACAGGGTCGTGTACGTACGCATAGAGATGTGCGTGCGCATGCCCAGAAGTGTTTTAAGAAAGTGTGCATAAGCACAAAGCTGTGCGCACGCATAGAAAGAAAAATTCCTATTGTTGAGTGCGCGCACAAGGCGTGCCAATGCCATCAATAGAACGTCCTTCCCAACATGTGCATACGCACAAGTGTGTGCGTGCGCACAGGTCCAGAAATCCACAGGGTGTGCGTGCGCACACAAACCAGAAATCACAAATTCTGCAGAATTTGCAGAATTCATATTTCAGGCCCAAACTTTCAACGATCATATCTTCTTCCATAAAATTTAGATTTCAACCGAATTTAAACCATTTTAAAGCTTATGAAATTATCTTTCATTTGATATAAAAATCATCAAATTCCAAAAATAATAGCTCAAAATATGATCCGTTAAAGTTCATCAAAAATCCATTTTTTACAAAGTTCGTTAAATCCTCCACTTACCACAATTTTCAACCAAAACCAAACCTAAGCCACACCAAGCTCCAATATACTTCATAACATACCTTTTGTGCCACAAATCACCTTTTTACACCAATCAAAACTCAGCCATTCACATCAAGCATATTCCAAATCCTCATTCAATCCTCAACCCACTAGTTCTCCCCTTTTTAACCAATCTTACTTCAATAATTCAATTTATAATCAACCTTTCATGGCTCAATTTTCCAAGCATTTATTCAATTTCATGAATCACTATAAGTATGAACATCAATATCATGCTCACCAACAAGAGCCTCAATCTTACCAACACTTAAGCATATTAATTCCACATTACTCACAACCTTACATGCTCATTTACAATTAGCAACATTCACATCCAATCAATCATTATTCACACATTCTCAACTTAATTCACATCATTCAGCAACCTCATCAACATTTCATAATCCACTACACACATACATAACAACACAATTTATCTCAATCAATCAACAACATCAATAGTTCAAATCCTATCTTAGGGTCTCTAGCCTAAGTTTTCATAACCACATTATATTTTAGATACAGAAAACCGAAATCATATCTTGGCCGATTCTCCGCTCAACCCGAAACACTTTCAATTTCACTTTTCCTCAAGCTCTTGGGGCTCCAACACCACCAAGCTCAGATTTCCAACATCACAAGCCCACTTCCAAGCTTCCAAAATCACCAACAAGTTTTAACAAGCATCAACATTCACATACACACTACCTAATTCACAATTATTACCACATCTAAACACAACAACTCACTACCCAAATGCCTAAATTCAGAAATTTCATTAGGGTTTGAGATCTCTTATCTTTACCCACTGATCGTTGAGCAATACCCATAAGGAATCAAGTCTAGTGGACCCCTAAAACATGAAAATCATCAAGGAATTGAGTTCCTCAAACCTTAAATCCAAAATTAATATACCAGCAGAAATGGAGCTAGTCAAACGCGATTTACTTACTTTTTTTTATAGAATTGAAGAGCTTGACAAGCTCGACGCATGGCCACAAATTAACAGCTCGTCAATCGGAGCTTCGGATCAAAAGTTATTATCAATTGAAATTGGAAGCTAATGGAGGCAAGGGTTTGAGTTTCCCCTTCCCCTTTCTCAGTGTGTGTGTGTTGTTTGAGGGGGAGAGAGTGCTGAGCTCTCTTAATTAAGTGTGGCTTGGCTGGGCCTTGGGCCCAACATGGGTTCGGTTGGTCCGGTTTGGCCCGTTCAGTCCAATCTTGGGCCGATTTCTTTAAAATTGGTGTTAAAATTTTCATTTTAATTTCCTCTATCATATTAAACTATGCAAACCTCATTTCTCACTTTCTAGAATATATTTTAATTTATGGGTTAATTAGTCATTAATTAACCAGGTTTTACAGGTGGATTGCAGCCGGGGCAAAACAGCCATTGTTTTCATATCCCTGCAATGTAGCGGCGATTTGCGAACCCCCTATGGCAACGGGTAAAAATTGCCGCAAAATCATTATTATGCGGCGGTTATGTCAGCGGTTAGCTTAAACCGCCGCTAACCCTTTACTCGCAGCCTATTTTTCAGCGAATATTTAACCGCCACAATAAATTTAGTGGCAGTCGATCAGTAAAAGTGGTTATTAATGCTTAAATTGTTGATAAGACCATTGGTAATAATTAAAATTCTTGTGTTGAGAAAATTGGTTTTCTAGAAGAATAATTATGACAATACTGATCTTTTTTATAAATATATTTGGCGGCAATATTATTTTTGACAAATTTATTCATTTAAATAACTTTTGTGACAACTTGAAAAAACGTTATGAATAAATTCTTTTTATTTTTGAAATTAAAATTACCGGTGCCAAGATCTCAGTAACACGTTTAAATTATTTTTTATTTTTAATTAATTTATTAATGTTACCAACAGACAAGGCAATGTATAAAATATACTGATGAATAAATTATTTTTTATTTTTAAAATTTCAATTACAAATGGGCTTGACGTCGATAATTTGTTTAAATTATTTTTTTAAATTAATTTATTAACGTTACAATGTCACTAAATTGAACTAATAAAACATTTAAAATTTAAAATTCTAAATTCTAAACTCTAAATGTTAAATCTTCCAAAAAGTAAGGATTTAAAAGTAATTTTAATAGTAAAGAAAAAATGGACTAATGTTGACTAAAAAATATTAATTTTTTATACATTTTCTGTTTGTAATTTTTTCTTTGCCATTAATATTTAGATATCGAATATTTAAAACTATAGAAGGCATTTATATCATATATTGAAAATGTAGATTTTGCAATTATTATTTTCCTTCTTTAAATATATTAATTTTTTAGTAAACCTAAAATGTGAAAAAGCAGTTATTTTTATAACAAGAGAATATTAAATAACTTTCTTATATTAATTATAGCAACATTAAAATATTACAAGATGACTGAGATTTTGTTTACTCTAATCCTGTATATATATATATATATATGCCCATAGTACAAAGAAAAGCACAACTAACTTCAACAAAACTCAAATCCTATAGAATAGATTAGAGTGGAGATAAATTTTTATCAATCAATAAAGTATCAAATAAGATAGAAATTATTTTTCTCAAATTATTTGGTACTTTATTGAATTGATCAAAATTTATATTCCATGATATGCAATAAATAATAGTGGAGATGAGTTTTGATTGATCAATAAAATATTAAATAAGATAAAAAATTTTAATTATTCGATACTTTATTGAGTTGATTAAACTTTATATTTGAGAAGTTTAAGTCAAATCAAACGCAATACAAAATGGTGGAGATGAATTTTGATCGGTCAACAAAGTACCAAATAATAATATAGAGAAATTATTTTTCTCAAATTAATTATTTGGTATTTTGTTGACTTGATTAAAATTCATATTTCAGGAGTCTAACACAAATCATATGCAATACAAAATAGTAGAGATGAATTTTGATTAGTCAACAAAGTATCAAATAATAATATAAAATTATTTTTTCAAATTAATTATTAATATTTTATTGAGTTGATTAAAATTTATATTTCAGAAATTTAAACCAAATCATACCCAATATAAAATGGTGGAGATGAATTTTGATCAGTAAATAAAGTATCGAATAATAATATAAAAATTATTTTCTCAAATTAGTTATTTGATACTTTATTGAGTTGAATAAAATTCATATTCTAAGAATTTGAGCTAAATCAAACCCAATACAAGATAGTGGAGATAAAATTTAATCAGTCAATAAAATATCAAATAAGATAAAAATTATTTTTTTTTAATTATTTGTTATTTTATTGATGCGATTAAAATTCACATTTTTAAGAGTTTGAGTTAAATTATATGCAATATGTAATAGTAGAAATAATTTTAATCCGTTAATAAAATACATACCAAAAAATAGGACATGAATATTTTTTTATCTAATTATTTGATACTTTATTAATTTAATATGATGTCTCTTTGTAAATAAATAATATTTAATATATGTTTACAGTAAATATTATTTGAAAAAAATCATTTATCTTGGAAAAAATTGTGAAACGGTTTGATTTATATATATATATATATATATATATATATATTGATATTTTATTTTGATTTGCATGTATATAGGTAGAAAGATTTGGTCTTTTTGTTTTTGTTTTGCTACGGGATTAAAGATAAAGACGAAGATGACGAACATTATGATTTGGAGAGAAGTAGTGATATTAATGATGATGTTAAATTAAATAAGTCAATTTTAATTTGACATTGTTTCAGTTTAGTAAAAATTTTGAAGATGGTGTTTGTACTTTTTTTATTTCATGTTGGATAAATAAAAAAATTATGTATATATATTTGTATTTACAATTTCTTAAAAGTAAAAAATATTTTAAAAAATATTTAATTTTTTTAATTAACTTTTATATTTTTTAACTTCATATATAAATAAATATCTAAATTTATTTTTATATTTATCTCCTATTATGATTTTTTAAGTTTTAAAAATTATTTTATCAAATATAATTATTATTGCTATTGTTTATTGTTGTCAAATATAATTATTTTTTAACGTTCTTTCTTTCGGCACAATGTAATGTGGCCGACAACGTATATGAGTCATGGTGGATGGTGCAGATTTTGTATGAGGCAACAAACGACAACAGCAGCAAACCAAATATAGTGTGGTAGAGGCAACCGTTGTCTTCTCGCCTGCACCGTCGTCTTCTTGTCGATTCTATCGTTTGCTCGTCCCACAGCCTAGTGAGTTCTAGTTCTCTTGTTCAGTTAGTATTTTGCTCCTTCAATCCTCTTAAATTTTTACGTAATAATTAATTTGATGTATAACCATTAGTTGATTGAGGTTTTTAATTGGTTATTTAGTAGTTAGGTTTTGAATTTATGTTTTCATTAAATTGTTTATTTGCTGATTAAGTTGTTAAAAACCATATATAATTAGGTTTTTATATCCTCTATTTTCTAATTGTTTTTTCTTACTAAACTTGGATTCTGATTTCTAATTTCTATTTTATTTGATATTAACAATTGGAAAAACTCAAGTATTGATTCCATCATTTCTAGTTTTTCTTACTGTTTCCTTTCTTGGAACCTTATTTCTATGTTTGGATATTCATTGTGAATGTAATTGTGTTAGCATTTGGTTCTTGTTCTAAGATAGAAGACGGTGGGACAATAGAAATTGTACTTTAAGGCATGTTTCTATTGTGTCTTTTTTGGAAAATATAGAAATTGTTTGGATATGGAGACAATTTTAAGTTTTTGTCTCAATTCCCTTCTTCAAGCAAGTTTTTGTTACCTATATCTCTCTGTCTTGTGTGTCTCAGGGCAGAGTAACCAAACACCAATGTGTTAGAATGGTATGGGATATTTATAGATTTCATATTACTGTAACTTATGCAAACAAATGGAACCTAATATGATTTAGATCTAGCTCATTTCATCACTTTTCATCAAGTAGAAATGTAGTCCAAGATCACATGCATTTGTTTATTGATTTATTTTATTTTCTTGTGAATTTGAATAAATTACTTAGTTAGAGGAAAAACCTTGGTGGTGGTGGTGGTGCTCCGCAGTATATTCAGTTTAATGTGAATACCAATAATCAAAACTGTGGTTGGTCGCGTGGTGTAATGCCTTTTCTCAATGCTTCTAGAAGGTTTAGACCTTTTCACTACTAGTTAGATCTTTATGATTCCAAATTCTAATTCCAATCAATTTGAATATAGACTGCGGAGGAAGAAGAAGCAGTTCAGGAATTTATGGTTAAGGAAATAAGCAAGACACAGGAAAGCAACAGCAGCAGAAGCATAATGGAGGTGCATGTTTTCTAAGCTTGATACTCTTTTCATATCCAGAAATAAACCACATGAGTGTCAATGCAGAGTTATATGCATACATTATGTGGAATTGCATTTAAGATTCGAGGGCCATGGCCCTTCTAAGTTCCAAAGCTTACATAACTTCAAATTGCATATTGTTTCTTTTTTGTATAAAAGTTGATCCCCCCCCCATCACCCTTTTGAAAGTTCCATGTTTCAATTAAATTCTGTTCAGTTCATATGTTTGGCTTCTCCAAGAGTCTCATCCTAGCTTTGCTGGTGTTTACCACTGCAAATTCTCTTGGACTATTTCAAGTTATGGTTGTATCATACATAGATGGAATAATACATTCCTAAATCTGAAATGGAACTACGAATACTCTAGTATATAATTAAAGTTGGTTGGGTTTGCATATCGTGTGTGCCTTTGATGCACTTGAATGAAAGCACTTTAGAAGTTTGGAGGATTTATGCAATTAGGTAATCCAATCTCACTTGGAGATACTATATGTATTTCTTTCCTCTTACGAATTTATATATATTTTTTCCAAGACAGCTTGGAACATCATCTAATCAAAATGTACTTAGAGATGTTGCACAACCAATCATTGGTCATCCATTGAACCATTGTTCTGCTGCTTAACTTAAAGGAACTGAAGATGTCTTCATTTCAGACAAGGTATTGTTGGAGACCCTAGATTGTTTGATGCATGTGTGAATATTCAGACCTAAAATTTATTATTTTTATGCTACTTCTTTTTCCCCTTATTTTGATATGCAGTGGGGTGATATTTCTTCTGATGAGCTTAGTGAAGTATTGATGTTTGAGGCTGCACTTTTTGGTGAGATCATAATTCTCAGAGGGTTTCACCTTTGCTTGATCTGCATCATCATCCAGAGAAAAATATCAATCCTAGTACGAAGCGTTTATCCAGTCCAATGTCATAATTATCAAGTGACACTCAGTTGTTAAGAAAAGATGTATTAATTTTGACTAGGGAAAAAGTTTCAAACTTGTTGCATGTTTTTAAAGTTATGAAATCCTAGCTGATCGAAAAAAGAATATTAATTTTGACTAGGGAGTTGAATTTTCTGCGACTGTTAATTAGTTATATACTAGAACTTGTTGCTATTATTGAATGCTTATGATTTTACGTTTCTATTCGTTTGATGTGTGATTGATTCACAACACGCGTAGGATGGTGTAATGAATTTGTGTGTGAGCAGATATGTTCCCACTAGTATTGATTTTTTATTGTGTATAATGTTTTAATTTTTTTGGCAGTTCAAGCTCGAGAAAATCACTGCTATCATGAATGATTTTGCGGAGCCCAGATCACTTGCTCCTACTGCACTTTACCTCGGTGGAACAAAATATATGGTAATCCAAGGTGAACCTGGAGCTGTCATCCGAGAGAAGAAGGTAAGGACTTTCTAATATTCAATCTTTATTTTTGAATCTTGATTATATAAATTCAAAATATAATATAATGATCCAGAAAATATATATATATATATATATATATATATATATATATATATATATATATATATATATATATATATCCTACATTTTCTATGTGAGTATAAAAATTTATGATATTTCAGTTATTCATTTTTGTAAATTAGTATTCGAATCATTCAATTGTAAATTGACCTGTATCAGGTCATTTTAAGTGTTGTGATCTATGTTTTTTTAAAGGGCTGATTTGCACATTTTATAGTGAAGTAATATATCCAATTTTTTTAATTATATAGTCAAATATATATCTTTTTGTGTAGAGCACCAAAGAAATCCAAGAAGTAATAATTAGCATTTCCAGTAAATTAGAAAGATGGTGAATCTTTGATGGTTCTAAGTTTTAGAAGTATACACTCTCATATATTAATTGAATTTGATAATGTATGTTCAATTTTTTCCTTCATATCTTGGTTATCATTTTTCAATGTTTCTTCTAATTCTCACTTCTTTGTTGAAAGTTCTGTATTTTTATTTTCTTTCCTGACCCCCCACACTCACTCACTTTCGGCTCGCCATATTTATTATCTTTTTCAGTCTTCTGATCTCATCTTGCTTCCCCTCCATTTCAGCTATTCTAGTCTCGTTCATCTCTTGCTCGCCCTCACCGCAAGCTACCCGTCACTGGTTATTGTCAATTTTGGTAAGGTTTGTTCTGCTAGCTTTTTATCTTGTGATTTTCTGAATTTTTATGTGTAATTTTCATAATTAATGACATTTGTGGTGTCTTCCTGTTTGCTAAGATGTGGTTGGAAAATACTTAAACAATGCAGTATCTTTAGTAAAATCTGCTCAAAAACGCAAGAACTATGAACAACTCAGAGCTGTTCTCCTAACTTTGCTAGACGAATTGCCATCTAACATGCCTATCCTTCTACGGGGAACATCCTTAGTTGTGCTAGCTGAAGTTGAAGATGTACCACATTCAGTTTTTTCTCATTGTTCAGTGTATGTTTGATCTAATTCACAATAAAACACTGATTTTTTATATGAAATGTTCATAGAGTTTAAGTGCTATAAGTATTTTTTTTTTCATTTTATTTGCATCACAAAGCAAACTTGTACAATGATTATTGATTAATGAAAGAGGATATAAAAATTTTATTATGTGAATTTGTGAATTTAATGAAATATTTCATGTTGTAGTAATTAATTTTAGTATATTTATATTGTGTATAATATAAAATAAAATAATAGTATAATATAACTAAAAAATGTTAATAAAGATCTTTTGTAACATTTTTTAAGTGTTACAAAAAATATCTATGGTATTATTTTTCTAAGTATTACATAAAATATCTATGGTAATATTTTTCTAAATATTACAAAATATATCTATTGTAACATTTCTTTAAGTGTTACCAAGAAAAGTTTCTATTGTAACATTTCTCATAATGTTACTATAGAAGATCTATTGTAACATTTTTACTAAATGTTATTAAATCTTTAGAAAAATATTAGTAAAATTTTTTAGTAACATAGGGTATATTTAACATTTGTTAAAATGTTACTAATATACAAAGATAACATTTTAATATGATTTAGTAACATTTTTTAAATGTTAGTAAAAGTCAAGTATATAGTAGTGTATACGCTCCATTTATGTTTAGTTCTTGAAATTATCGAATTTTACTTTTTGTTGAATGATACATTTATGACAATCTCATTATATATGTTATGTTTGCATATATATAATTTAGTTTGTTATGTTATTTGTTTTTTTATTTGGTTGGAAGTTCTTTAAATTAATGTGTAACTAATAGATAAAAGTTGAATAAACAGACAGCTCACTATAAAAGAGGCAAAATAATAAAAAAGATAAAACTTTAATTGGGAATTCGGAATTTAGCAGCCATCATTTTCATTTCCCTGCTATTTGGCGGCGGTTTGCAGTCGCGGCAAAACAGCCATTGTTTTTATATCCTTGCAACATAGCGGCGGTTTGCAAACACCCTACGACAGCGGGTAAAAATCGCTGCAAAATCATTTCTTATTATGCGGCTGTTATTTCAGCAGTTAGCTTAAACTGTAACTAACTATTTGCCCGCAGCCTATCTTTCAGCAGATATTTAACCGCACAATATATTTAGCGGCAGTCGGTCAGTAAAATTGGTTATTAATGCTTAAACTGTTGATAAGACTATTGGTAATAATCAAAATTCTTGTATTGAGAAAATTGGTTTTCTAGTAAAATTATTATGACAATACTGATCTTTTTTTATAAATATATTTGGCAGCAATATTATTTTTGACAAATTTATTCATTTAAATAATTTTAGTGACAACCTGAGAAAACGTTATGAATAAATTCTTTTTATTTTTAAAATTCAAATTATCGGTGCCAAGATCTCAGTAACACGTTTAAATTATTTTTTATTTATAATTAATTTATTAATGTTACCAACAGACAAAGTAATGTATAAAATATACTGACGAATAAATTATTTTTTATTTTTAAAATTCCAGTTACAAATGGCCTTGACATCGATAACTTGTTTAAATTATTTTTTAAATTAATTTATTAACGTTACAATGTCAGTAAATTGAACTAATAAAACATTTAAAATTTTAAATTTAAAATTTTAAATTCTAAATGTCAAATCTACCAAAAAGCAAGGATTTAAAAGTAATTTTAATATTAAAAAAATGGACTAATGTTGACTAAAAAATGTTAATTTTTTATATATTTTCTGTTTGTAATTTTTTCTTTCCCATTAAGATTTAAATATCGAATATTTAAAACTATAGAAGGCATTTATATCATATATTGAAAATGTAGATTTTGCAATTATTATTTTCCATTTTTAAATATATTAATTTTTTAATAAACCTAAAATGTGAAAAAGCACTTATTTTATAACAAGAGAATATTAATTAACTTTCTTATATTAATTATAGCAACATTAAAATATTACAAGATGACTGAGATTTTGCTTATTCTAACCCTCTATATATACATGCCCATATTACAAAGAAAAGCACAACAAACTTCAACAAAACTCAAATCCTATAGAATAGATTAGAATGGAGATAAATTTTTATCAATCAATAAAGTATCAAATAAGATAGAAATTATTTTTTTCAAATTATTTGGTACTTTATTGAATTGATTAAAATTTATATTCCATGATATGCAATAAATAATAATAGTGGAGATGAGTTTTGATTGATCAATAAAGTATTAAATAGGATAAAATTTTTTAATTATTTGATACTTTATTGAGTTGATGAAAATTTATAATTTTCAGAAATCTAAGCCAAATCAAACGCAATACAAAATGGTGGAGATGAATTTTGATCAGTCAATAAAATATCAAATAATAATACAGAAATTATTTTTCTCAAATTAATTATTTGGTATTTTGTTGACTTGATTAAAATTCATATTTCAAAAGTCTAACACAAATCATACGCAATAGAGAATAGTAGAGATGAATTTTGATTAGTCAATAAAGTATCAAATAATAATATAAAAATGATTTTTTTAAATTAATTATTAATATTTTATTGAGTTGATTAAAATTTATATTTCAGGAATTTAAGCCAAATTATACACAATATAAAATGGTGGGGATGAATTTTGATCAGAGAATAAAGTATCGAATAATAATATAAAAATTATTTTTTCAAATTAATTATTTGATGTTTTATTGAGTTGAATAAAATTCATATTCTAAGAATTTGAGCTAAATCAAATCCAATACAAAGTAGTGAAGATAAAGTTTAATCAGTCAATAAAATATCAAATAAGATAAAAATTATTTTTTTAAATTATTTGTTATTTTATTGATGTGATTAAAATTCATATTTTTAAGAGTTTGAGTTAAATTATATGCAATATATAATAGTAGAAATAAATTTTAATCAATCAATAAAATACATACCAAAAAATAGGACATGAATATATTTTTATCTAATTATTTGATACTTTATTAATTTAATATGATGTCTCTTTGTAAATAAATAATATTTAATATATGTTTACAATAAATATTATTTGAAAAAAAATCATTTATCTTGGAAAAAATTGTGAAACGGTTTGATATATATATATATATATATATATATATATATATATATATATATATATATATTTGTATGTATGCAAGAATTTCATTTTGATATTTTAATTTGATTGTTGCATGTATATAGGTTGAAAGATTTGGTCTTTTTTGTTTTTGTTTTGTTACGGGATTAATTAAAGATAAAGATGATGAAGATGACAATCATTATGATTTGGAGAGTAGTGATATTAATGATGATGTTAAATTAAATAAGTTAATTTTGATTTGACATTGTCTCAGTTTAATAAAAAATTTTAAAGATGGTGTTTGTACTTTTTTTTATTTTATCTTGGATAAATAAAAAATTATGTATATATAATTCTGCTTGTAATTTTTTAAAAATTAAAAATATTTTAAAAAATATTTATTTTTTTAAAATTGGCTTATATTTTTTAACCTCATATATAAATAAATATTTAAATTTATTTTTAAATTTATGTCCTATTATAATTTTTTAAATTTTAAAATTTTTTTTTATCAAATATAAGTATTATTGCTAGTGTTTATTGTTGCCGATGCTTATAACGGCGACGTTTTGACGGAGGTCACTGTAGCAACGTTCTTTCGGCACAAAGTGACAAACAACGTATACGAGTCATAGTGGATGGCGCAGATTTCGGACGAGGCAACAAACGGCAACAGCAGCGAGCTAATTATAAACTATGCGAATGAATGTTGCGTTGGGCAAAAAATCATGGAAGAAGAAAGGAAAGGATAGGGTTTCAATTGTTTTATTTTTACTGTGAAGAAGAATAAAAATGAAAGATATAATTGATTGGAGGTGATTGATACTATAATTAATTACCTAGCATGATTTTACATGAAATGGTCTCACATCTAATCTAACGGTAAAGATACACATGTCAGCATTATATATAGGAATTAAAGCTAATCAAAGACATACCTTTTGCAACAATGGCTTCTTGGTCTTGGCCATGCACATTTACATCTAAAATTGAATGTTTATATGTCAGTTATATTTAAAATTGACACGTTGATAAGTATATAACTTCGTTTGATTTATTTTGCATTTTAATTATAAAGTTACTTGTAAGCTTAGGCAATAAATTAGACCACATTATTATATTTTCATTCTCTTCTACAATTATTATAGCAATCTAGTATAAGAATGCTTGTAGCGTTTTATGGGACGACTTGTCAAAAGAAAATTATGGTGATGACAAAATTTGATTAAAAAGTTTGATGAGCACATTAATTTTGGAAATGGTTCATATAACGACCGATTTTATATAGTAGGACTTAACTTTTTTGTTTATTAGATAGATTGGATAATTTTTAATTTTAGATATTACAATATCATAAATTCATTCACACTATGCACTTTCACACACAATATTTAAGTGTTTTATTCACTACTTAATTTCAACCAAATTTTAAATCTGAATACGATCTGAGATCTATTTATGTATCACCAACAATATATTACAAGAGGTCATTTTGAGAAAAACAACAGTAGCATTGTTAAAGAACTTAGTCATAATCTAATATGTTCTATAAATCTAATAACTATAACAAAAATGATAAAAACAAAAACTTATTTGATAATCTCTTCGTCTATAAATTTCGCCACGTGAATAATACCATTTATAGAATTACTCTGGATTATCTATCACATTTCTACTCTATATCTGCCTTTCCTTTTTTTCCCAAGAATGATTTTTGTCTTCTTTTTTCTTTTGCCTTTATTTTAAATCATGTGAGAATAAAGAGATCTTATCCCTTCTCATTCCACACTAAATCGTAATACCAAGATGAATATTAGACTCCATTTAAGTCTATCTAAATGATGTATATATTAGGTTTCTCTACCTCATACTCTCTGATCCGTCACCTTATAACTCAGTCTTTATTATGCATTATGAGTTATAACTCGGTGTTAACTATCATTCATTCTTTTGTTTGTAACTGACACCTTCATTACCGACTTAATGACCATCATTTCTATCTTAATGACCAAATGGTCATAACATCAATTCTATTCATCAATTTTATGCCTATAAAAAGAACCTTCTATATCTAATCTCAATATTACATTCTATATTCATAGAATTATTATAAACACAATATAACACATGATAACTTTCATTTCATGTCTTACATTCTATATTCATAGAATTATTATATACCTCTTAAACACTTACTGACTTGAGCGTCGGAGTGTCTTTTGCAGGTACCCACCCCCTTGTTCTCTCTTTGCCGACGTATAACTCATCCCGACGAGAAGTTTGAAGACATTCATCGACGGACGAGCTATACACCGGCCAAACTCAGCAAGAACACTCTCCATTTATGTTTATGTTCTTGAAATTATCGAATTTTACTTTATGTTGAATGATGTACTTTTGACAATCTCATTATATATGTTATGCTTGCATGTATATAATTTAGTTTGTTATGTTATTTTATTGTTTTATTTAGTTGAAAGTTCTTTAAATTAATCGGTAACTAATAAATAAAAGTTGAATAAACAAACAGCTATGAAAGAGATAAAATAATAAAAAAAATCTAAAACTTTAATTGGGAATCCGAAATAGAAACTGCCGTAAAACGGCCATCGTTTGCAACCGTTGCAAAATGGCCATCGTTTTCATATCCTGCCATGTAACTGCCGCAAAATTTGTGAACCCCCTATAGCAGCGGGTAAAAATTGCCGCAAAATTATTTTTTATTACGCAGTGGTTATTTCAGTAGTTAGTTTAAACCGCTGCTAATTATTTGTCCACAACCTATTTTTCAATGAGTATTTAACCGTCGTAATATAGCTCTAAAACCGCTGATATATGCTGATAGTGTTGTAGTGACATTAAAATCTAAACGCTGGGGCTAATAAGATTATAGTGGGTTGGTAAAACCCAATAAACTACCACAATTTCTTAGCTAAGTTGTATGAGATTAAATTCTTACTACTAAATTGCAAAAGATGATTGAATTTTACATATAATTAAGTACTATGATACCAAATTTCTTCCACGATTTACATAAAAGAAAAAGGAATAAGGTTATAACAAAAATTGGTTTAGGATAATCTATTAATATTGATATCTTTATTTTATTTGCACAAATTTTTCTATTTCCCACCACAATCAAGTATGATTTAGATTGTATCATAATATAGTATGACGAATAATAGATTCTACCAAACACTTAGACTTGTTTGGATACATTGTTTTCTATAAACCTTTTTAAATAAGATATTTTGATAAATGAAATTTTTTTTATGTTTCAATGTGGACTTATCTTTTTGAAATTTATATTTAGATACAATATTAAAATATATTATGTTAATCTTGAATATTTTCTTCATGTTAAATAAAAAATCTCTTTCTGGAAAAAAAATTATAACTTCTCAAAAAATACTCTTTTTTATAACAATTCAACTTTTAAAGACGAAACATACAAAAAAAAAATTAAAAATTATTTAACTAATTTTTTTTTTCAACGTGACATTAATGTTTTGTACAGAAAGGTCAAATTATATTTATTGGACAATAAATTAAGATATGAACATGAAATTAATACATTTTACAAAAAGGTCAAATAGTTGGGGTTGGTTAACAAATTTCCGAGAAGACAATACTACAATCAGTGTTGTCAGAAACGGACCGAACCGGCCGGTCGGACCGGAAAACAGGCGAACCGGTGCTATAACCGGTCCGAGTGAGCTTTTTAACCGGACAAGGAATCGAACCGGATTGACCCGGATTGAACCGGTCGGGTTTGATCAAAACCGGTGAACCGGCGGGTTTCATTTAACCCGGACCGGTCGAACTCTTTTTTTTTTTTGTGACCTACGCTTGAAACGACGTCGTTTCATTAAAAATTAAAAAAAAAAAAAGCTACTTCCTGAAGGTGAAACGCTCAAACCCTAGCCTCCATCGTGCATCACTCTCATTCACTCCATCCCCTGTTTCCCTTCCCACGAGAGACCACCATGAGAGCTGAGAGATAGAGAGTCTGCTTCAGCTTCAGCCACCTCGTCGCCAGCGCGGAGACCCGTTCAGCTTCAGCCAGTGCGGCACTCACCACCGCAACCACACCAGTGCACCACTCACCACCGCCAAGAAGCACATCCATCGAAGATTCAAGTCGCCTCCTCGTCGCCTACTGCATCCTGCTCGTCAGTCGTCAGTCGTCACCTCCGGTCTCCCTCTTCTCTGCTCGTCCCTCCATCCCTCCAGGGTCCAGGTATGTATTTGTAATTTTTTAATTTTTTGAAGTTATTCAGGATATTAAATTTTCAATAATTTGGTACTGATAGTTAGAATTAATTGATTATTGTAGATTGATTATGTATGTTGGTTTCTGTTTGATTTCTGTTAGAATTTAGATTGTTGAATGTTGATTGTTCACATATGTTTGATTTCTGTTTGATTTCTGTATGTTGGCAGATGAGATCATGAATACTTCCACATGTTTTTCAGTTTGATCTCTCTTGTTTGATTTCTGTATGTTGATTTATTTTTTATTTCTGTTCAGTTTGTTGATTATCCTTTGTTGTTACTTGTTAGACTGTTGATTGTTGATTATCTGTTATAGTGTTATATATGTTGGTTGCTGTTGTATATTATTCTTAGTAGTTAGTGGATTGTTGTTGTGCATTATTCTTGGATATTAGTGTTATATATGTTTGCACACATAGGACACTCGATCCTGTTTTCTTAAGCACTTGTTTGGCTAAGCCTTTGATTGCAGTCACATATAGCTTGAGTAAGGTGTCAGAGTTCATAGCTCCAATTAGGACTCTTAGACTCACAAGGGATATAAAACAAGATTGTGATTTGGTGTGTGGAAAACAGGTGACTTGGTAGTATGTCCATAAGGAACAACTTGTAGGGAGCCATACCTATTAAGATTTAGCTCATTGTTTGCTGTGTTGCTGATGAAATAGTTTCTGTGGCTATGAATGCTCATGTCAGCATGTTCTATGGGACTACAGCGGCAGGCTTGAAGTGTTTGGATCCCATCTTTTTCTTCATGAATCCTCGGCCATGTTACCACATTCACATTATGTTTATTTTCGTATTACTACTTATTTTTAGGATTTGAGACTTAATGTTTATTAAAATGTTATTGGAGATATGTTTTTTAACTGTTAATTTTTAAGTTTTTAGCTATTTTATACGTTTTATTTATGTGGGACCGGGTTAACCGGTTCAACCAGTGATCCACCGGTTGAACCAGTAACCCAGTGATCCAATGACCTGACCGGTTCGATCACCGGTTCGGTTCTGACAACTATGACTACAATAGTTAAACTGGCAACCTCATCAAAAAAAAAAAGTTAAACTGGCAATAAGAAATTTATTTATAGAAAAATGTTCTGTTTAATTGGTTTGTATTTTTATTTTTAGAATTTTGCGAAGGTAAAAACTAAAATGAAAAGTGAATATATTTTTTTATTAATATTTTTACTATTTTTTCTATTTTTTTCTTTTACAAAATTTAAAAATATAAAAATTGAAATAAAAAACATTTTAATTTTCAAAGTGAGATTAATGTTTTATACAAAACGTCAAATTATACTACTTATTGGACCTTAATTTAAAATATGAACCTGAAATTAAAACTTTTTAACAAAAGGGTCGATACTTATTGGCATTAACTTAAGATATGACCATGCATGAAATTAATGTTTTGTACAAAAGGTTCAAATACTTGCCTAACGAACATTACTTGTTAAGGAAGCAAAAGAAATTTTATTGAAAATTTAAGTTTTAATATTTTCAATACGCGTATAATGTATTAATTATATTAAAAATTTAAAAGTTACTATTATTTTTAATCTGTTTAACAAGTTTTTGTTTTTGTTTTCATATAATATATATGAATAAAAAACATGACTAAAAATGTTTAAATTTAAATCAATCTAAATAAAATTGCTCATTTAATTCATACATATAATATCCATATTTTAAGAACTCAAATAATCATTTCTTTTTTAAAGTTAGGAACGAGATTTAAACTTCCGTTCTCTATTTGAATATGAAGAGACTATATCATTTAAATTAGAATTCGTTGGCACTCAAATAGTCATTTTGAAATGTAAAAAATTTAAATAAATCATGTTTATGCAAAGTTGATGACTACAGGAAAAATTTATTGAACAATCTTTTTGCAATGAATTCATATGTAGTTCATGTTCATGATAAATCATTTTTGCATAAAAAATGTTAAAAAATAGTTTTTTGGTATAATAATATTGAGAATCTATCCGTATTAGAACAAAAATAATTGATAATTTATCTATATTTGGTAGAAAAAAATCAAATATAATTTTACTAAAATAGATAGATAAATTTTTCACATATCTTGTACCAATTCCGCTATGTGTATACATTTATTTAAACGCTATTTTAATTAGTATTTTGTTAAAATCAACACGGGCTCTCATGATATTTTTTGATAAAAAAAATTAACTACATAATTAATTAAAATAATCATATTAGATATATACACAAAATTAACCACATAAAATAAATAAATAAATAATTTTTATTTTATATTCATAAAATATTCACTAAACAAAAATGACATGTAAATAAGATAAAAATGTGTGAAAATTAACATATTATATGTAAAAATTTAAAAATTTTAATAATAAAATAATAATTTTATATCATATTATGTTATTTGAATTGGATTGGATCAATTTTAATAAGTTAATAGTGTAGTTTTGATCGATTTTTAATTTATATTAGATTAGAGAAACGTTTTTATTTGGTTTGTTTTGAATTCAAACACCCTAAAATTACATAGAGTCATATCTATTATTGTTAGAGCCATCCTACTAGGAAATCAACTTTCTATCGATCAACATTGTTACCAATTTTAGCCCTTTTAAGAAATTATTTTTTTTTTATATCATTCTCAATTATTTCTCTTTCTTCCTTTAAATACCACTCTTAACACCACTACAACTTCATTTAATTTTAAATTCTAAATACATCCTAAATCCTAACTCTAAATCTTCAAATTTTTTTAGTACATTGCCGCAAGTTACCCACAGATTGACAGTCAATAATAAGCCCAAACATCGAAAAGTTTGGATCGGAGCAATCAAATTTACGATGGTATACATAGGGATGTCAATGGGGCGGGGCGGGGGCGGGGGATGCCTCCCTGCTCCCCATCCCCGCCCCCAGAATTAATCCCCATCCCCGCCCCGATCCCCGCCGTGGAAGATAATTGTCCCCATCCCCATTCTTCGCGGGGCCCCATTCCCCATCCCCTTATGTTTAACATTCATATGAAAATTATAGTAAAAAATATAAAAAAAATAAAAAACAAACTAGAAAATACTATTACAAACACACAAACATATCTTATCCAATATTATAAGTCCACAAATACAACATAGTAAATTATAGTCCATAAAATAAAATCTTAAAATACAATTTCCATTCTAAAAAAAAAACAATAAGATATAATCTTTAACATCAAGTGGAAATTGGAGAGAGTTGGGGCTGTGGGAGAGAACAGCGTATGGTACTGTGGGAGTTTTGGAGTTTGAACAAAGTGGAGATAGAAGAGAGTTGGAACTGGGAATAGAAAGTAGATGGCGCAGTAAACAACATAGTGAGTAGGGAAGACTGAATAATAGGGTTAGGATTTTTTAATTGGTGAAATTACTAAAAAACCCTATGTTAGAAATAAAGTAAGGTTATTTAAAAATTTTCAAACATTCGGGGAATTATCGGGGATAGGGCGGGGATCCCCGCTCGGGTCCCCGCACTTGTCTCGGGGAAATTTTGCTCCCCATCCCCATCCCCACAGGAAAAATTTCCCACCATTGGAGCCCCATTCGGGGCGATCCCCGCGGAGATCCCGCCTCCTGGGGATTTTTGACACCCCTAGGTATACACTTAAATTACTTTTTATTTTTAATTAATTTATTACTGTTACTCATAGTCAAGGTGGCAGAAAATACTGACAAATGAATTATTTTTTAATTTTGAAATTTCAATTACAAATGACTAGAATTGGTAACACGTTTACATTATTTTCTAACTACTAATTAATTTATTAATGTTTACAGCGTCAATAAATTGAATTAATAAAAAATTCAAAAAATTTATATTCTTAACTCCTAAATCTTAAATTTTAAAACTTAATTCTCCAAAACGTGACAGTTAAAAATTAATTTTCACACAAAAACAATTAGCTAATATTGACTAATAAACCATTAATTTTCGATTTTCTTGTTATAAACTTTTTCTTTAGCTATTAGTCTTCAGATATCGGATAATTAATACTACTAGTATATATATACTTGTGTTCTGCATAGAATAATATATAAAATATATAAAATATTTTTTTGAATATTTTAATTAAAAATATACATAGTATTTTTTGTTATAAAAATTTTATAAAATTAATTAAATTTAAAGTTTAATTATTTTAATATTAAAAATAATAAAATTAATGAATAATAATTTTATTTGTTTTTAAAAGATAACAATAACTCCTTAATAGAAATACATAGTTTGTAATTAAATTAAATATTTACATTAGAGTCCTATCTTTTTAAAGATTTTTTATTAAATAATATTAATAATTAAATTTGTAGATATTTTTTTATGATTCATGAATAAAATTTTCAAACTCTAATTAATTTGAATAAGTACAATCTAACCTAATGAAATAAAATTTGTCTTTGAATGACCTAACAAACAAACTATTATGAAAAATTGTTTTTGTTAAAATATACCTAGAACTATTTTATATTTTAGTATCATATTTATTCTTGGAATTAGAATAATATGATCGATGTTGTTACCTGTTGAAATTTACCAATATATTTTGTCTACTCTTGAGTTGAAGTAGTTGTATTTATACATAAAAAAGTTTTATATTTTTTTTGTTCGTTTTAACACCTATCAATTAACTGCTAAATATAAGATTAATACACAATATCTTGTCACAACGAATTTTACTAAAAAAAGATAAGATACAATTTATACTTACCCATTATGCATAAGCATTATTGTATATAATTACTCGTGATCTCTATAAAAAGGGAGGTATGTCAAAAAGATAACGAAGAAAACACACAACACCCTTCGTTGATATTATTTGATCACTCAATCCCCCAAATTAGAAATAAGATTAAACACGTAAAAATATAATTTAAATATTGAGATGACTTAACATGTGAAAAATTATGATAAATAAATTTATATGTGATAAAAATAATAAAATTTATAATAAAAAATTATAAAAACTTAACTCAATAAGAATAAAATACAAAAAATAAAAGAGATAGAGTACAATAATGAATAACAATATTTTATAGTTTAAAAAAAATTAAAGAGTAGACATACTACATCATAGAAAAAAAGTTATTATCGAATGAAAGAGAAATTAGTAAAAAAATGAGTTATATATATATATATATTTTATAGAAATAGATAAAATAAAAAATAAATGAATAAAATTTTATTTTTATAAAAAATTAAAAAATATTAATAGAACTATTAAAATAAAAAAAGAAATATAAAAAATGTCTAAAAATCTAAAATTTAAAATAAAAATATTTAAGATTAAGGAAGGAAATAATAAAAATTTTTTTTGATAAATAACGATTCAAACATTAACATAAAAATAAATTAAATCAAATAACATATATTTAAACTAATTAAATTAAATAATTGATATGATAAATTAATTATAATTAGTTGACTCAAGAAAGTAAGTTAAATAAAAAAAATCTTTTAAATATGTCATGTAAAAATTATAATATTTTTAAAAAGTATTAATCAAAATATATAAAACCAAAAAATTAACACAAATTAAAATAAAATCAATTCAATTAAATAAAATAATTAATATAATTAATTGGTTATATTTAATATAGTCAAATAAAATATTAAATCATTTGAAATTTATCTCAATCAAATTACATATTAATTCAGACACTTTTCAAAATATAATTAATTAAAATATATAAGAGAAAAATTTAATATAAATTAAAACAAAATTAATATATTTATTCCAGTCAAATCAAATAATTAATATAATCGATTAGTTATAATTAATATGGTCAAATAAAATATTAAATAATTTGATTTGTATTTCAATCAAATTAAATAACTGATTAATTAATTAACATATTTAAATTAATCAAATAAAATAAAAAATACTTTAAAAATATACCATGTCAACGGTACTATTAATTGAAGAAATTTAATTTTAATAATATATAATAAATAGATATCAAGACTTCTAATCATATATTAAAAATATAGATTTTGCAATTATTATATTTCCTTTTTTAAATATATTAATTTTTTAATAAACCTAAACTGTAAAAAAGACACTTATTTTTATAAGAAGAGAGTATTAAATTACTTTCTTATATTGGTTATATCAACGCTAAAATATTACATGATTGAAATTTGCTTACTCCAACCCCCTTATATAAACATGACCATATTACAAAGAAAAATGCAACAAACCACGATAAAACTCAAATGCGTTTTATTATATCCTTATATCCATCCATATATAGCTACCAGTCAGATGTTTTCTTTTCCTTTTTTTTTTTTTCTTATTCGTCTTTAAATCCTATGAAATATTTTAGAGTGGAGATAAATTTCAATCAGTGAATAAAATATCAAATAAAATAGAAATTGTTTTTCTCAAATTATTTGGTATTTTATTGATGTGATTAAAATTTATATTTCAAGAGTTTAAATCAAATTATATTTAATATTAAATAAGATAAAAATTATTTTCTCAAATTATCTGATACTTTATAGATTTGACTAAAATTGATATGTTAAGACTTTGAATCAAATTATATGCAATATATAACAGCAGAGATGAATTTTAATCAGTTAATAAAGTATTAAATAAAATAAAATTATTTTTCTTATATTATTTGATATTTTATTAACATGATTAAAATTTATGTTTCAGAAGTTAAATCATATGCAGTATGTAATAGCGAAAATAAATTTTGATTAGTCAATAAAATAAGTACAAAAAATAATAGGACATGAATTTTTTTTTATCAAATTATTTGGTATTTTATTAATTTGTTTAAAATTTATATTTTATGAATTCGAATCAAATCATATTAGAATTCTTCCATTATAACTTAAATTTCATTCTGTTTTAGGAGTGTGAATTAGGTATTTGATATAATTTCTTCTTGAAAGTAAGTATCTAATATATATTCACAGTAAATATTAGTTGAAAAACAAAGTTCATTATATTTTGGACAAAGTTGTGAAGCGGTTTGATTATATATATATATATATATATATATATATATATATATATATATATATATATATATATATATATATATATATATATATATTGTTTAGACTATTTGCAGAAGTTTTAAGCTGAGTAGTTGATGAAAATTCAAAATCCCGTCTTCGTCGAAAACCAAACTAGAAGGACAATCTACAACAAAGATACTCAATGTTTAAGTCAATAAGTATCTTTTGTTACTATGATTCTAAATGTACTTACCTCATTTTGTTACCTTCCTTTCATAGTGATAAAGACAATACTTTTTGCTTTTCTAGTCATTTTCCTAACTTAATACTTTGATCTTATAACATCTTCATTAACTAATACTTTTATTGCTTCAGATACGCTATTTGTAAAGGTTTCAATAAGATTTTTTTTTGGTTGTAATATATCTGTCTCAAAAACTCTTTTCCTATAAACATTGAGCCCTAATTCAAAAGGTCAATGATTTAAAAGTATTTTTCAATGGTCAAAGACGAAAATGTCCGTGAGACAAAAAGTCAGGAACCTATTTATCCTTTTTTCTGTGCATAATTATTACACCTCGTTTTTTGAACTACTTTACTTAAAAAATCTCTCTCTCTCTCCTTCCTCTTTTCATCTTCTAACTCTACTCATCGCATCCTCATCAATCTAGTTTCTGTAACTCTCTTTTTTCTATTTTTTTTGGTTTTTCATTTTTCGCACTTGAAGATGTATTTGTTTGCATTCATTTTTCTCTACTTCTTTTATAATTTTCTGTGCCAGCTTCTTGATGCGGAATTTTACAACCACACTAACTAACCGACAAGTGCACCGGGTCATACCAAGTAATACCTTACGTGAGTAAGGGTCGATCCCACGAGGATTGATGGATTAAGCAACAATAGCGTTTGATAGGATTAGTTAGGCAAGCAAAAAAGGGTTTTGAGATATTCAAAAAGCATCAAACAGTACTTTAAGAATTTCAGAAAGCAAGCAGCAATGAGTTGGGAATAAAATATTTGAGAAAGCAGTTAAGGTTTCAGAGTTATCTAATTTTCGGATTAACTTTTATTACTAATTAATTTAATCATGCAAGATTTAATTTCATGGCAAACTATATGTGACTAGACCCTAATTCCTTAGACCTTCCTAGTCTCCTCTAAAATTCATCAACTGCCAATTCCTTGGTCAATTAATTCCAATTAGAATGTGAAGTTCAATTTCTATTTTATATGCCAAAAGAATCCTAATTATCCACAAATAAGGGGATTATATGTCACGTATCCCGTTAAATACAAACAATAAAAAATTCAGTATAATATGTTTTCAAGCTGTTGTTTAAGTAAAGAGCTTTTCCAAGTTTTACAAGAACTCAATTAGAACATGGGTCATACTTCCGTTCCACCCATATTCATAAAATAAAGAATGAAAACAATTATTGAAATATAAATCAAGACATGAATTAAATTAAAAAGATCAAACGAATCAATCTATGAAAATAGACAGAGCTCCTAACCTTAACAATAGAGGATTAGTTGCTCATGGTTCAGAGAAGAAAAATAAGGGTTCAGGTAACAAAATATACTGTGTCTAAAATATACAGAGTTCTTATTTATAACTAATCCTAATAAATTTAAAATCTAATTATCTAAAAATTAAAAATAATATCTTTTCCTAAAAGATAAGATTTGAATTTAAATCAGAATTAACTAACTACTCCGCGTCTTGTAATGTGGAGACCACTTGGCTTTCACTGGATCCACGCCTAAGTTGGGTGCTAAAATGGGGCCCAGAAATCACCCCTCAGCGTTTTCTGCGTTTCTGCACGTGGCGCATGTCACGCGTACGCATCAGTCACGCGTACGCGTCGATGGTCTTCTTCGCAAGTCACGCGGACGCGTCGGTCACGCGGACGCGTCGTTGAGCAAATCCTCAAATTACGCGTACGCGTCAGTCACGCGTACGCGTCGCCATGGATACTTCCAAATCACGCGCACGCGTGCGCGTCGCTCCTCGCAGCCATCTCCTTTGATTCTTGTGTTGCAGAAATTCCGTCAAATTACGCCAAATGCTACCTAAAATAAATAAAATTGCCCAAAACTCAAAATAGCATCCATAGTGGCTAAAATATAATTAATTCTTAACTAAACTCAACAATTTAAGTGCAAATTCACTAGGAAAAGATAGACAAGATGCTCACGTATCACAACACCAAACTTTTACTGTTGCTTGTCCTCAAGCAACCAAAACTAACATAAGCTTAGGATGTGAATTTGCATCAGAATGAGAATTCGATTAAGCTCATGTCTCTTTTTATAGTGGGGTTTATAATTGTAATCCTGAATAGTTTTGGCATCTCACTCTCTTTTGAATCAGAAGGATGTCATTGTCATTCGGAATTAGAATCCGGATAATATTATGAATTCTCTGATCTTTATATTTCAGTTTAATCCTTGAACACAACAAAATTGACTTTAATTTATTTTTTTTTGTGCTTTACACCTTGAGCCTAGCCGTGACTTTAAATGTTTTGTCTCAAGAGTTACTTGACACAGAAACATGACAAGCACTTAACTGGGGAACTCTCTTTGAGTTCTGATTTTTCTTTCAGTTACTCCCAAACAGTGGTGCTCAAAGCCTTTGGCATACTCTGTTAAACGCACTTGGTCTCGACTCTAAGTATTCTGTCTCAAAGATTATTTGACACAATCACACCACAAGCATATGACTAGGGAAACAACTCTTTGAGCTTTTAATCATGTCTGACTTCCCTAGTCATTGATGCTCAGAGCCTTGGACCTTGCTTTTGTTTATTGATTATTATTTATTATTATTATTTTTTTACTTTTGCTGTTTCTTTTGCTTCAAGGAATAAATTTTTGTTTATTTCAGAGAAGTCATAATAATTCTCTAAATTCCTGTTCCTTATACATCAACATCCCTTGATTCAAATTCAAATATGCACTGTTCATATCATGCATTCAAAAATCACAGAAAATACCACCACATTTAAGTAAATAAGACTATTCTTAAAATTAAACTCAATTTCTCATGCAATACATCACTTCTTTTTCTTTTCTTTTTTAGATTCAAGTTCAGTGAGTGGCACATGAAACATCTTTTCAGTATTAAAGCATTTAAAAAAAACTAAACTAGTCCTAAGATTCTAACTAATAAAGGATCATGCAACAAACAAGGCAAAATAGTAGAAAACCGGAACATAACATGGAAAAAGAGGGGAGGAATAGAAAATGAAAGGAACTCAACCACCTTAGTTATCCTAGCGGTCGCTTTATTCTTCAGGTTGTGCTCCTTAGTGAAGATGATTCGCCTCCCTTTTGTGCCAGAAAACCAATAAGCGCAGCGTCCAACAACACCAAACTTAAAGATTTGCTTGTCTTCAAGCAAAGAAGAACTGAAAATAGAAGAGACAAATATTAAGAGGAGAGAAAATAGAATGAGAAAAGAATAAGAGAGAATTAGGATTGGGAGAGAGAGATAGAAAACTGGGCGGCGCAAGCGACGCGTACGCGTACGGCACGCGTACGCGTGGGTCGCGAATTTTTCATAATGACGCGTAAGTGTCAGGCACGCGTCCGCGTGCCCTGGGTTTTGTGCGATTCGCGTGAAGCCAGCTGCGCACCCGCGTGATTTTCTGTTCGCATGGCTTGAGGGCCAAATTTTTCATACGACGCGTTCGCGTAATGCACGCGCTCGCGCGGATGGTCATATGTGCAGCAGACGCGAACGCGTCAGTCACGCGTCCGCGTGCTATAGCTTATGCTTTTAGCACACTTCCTACCCCAAGCCACCACAACTCTCTGCCCAAACACTCTTTTACGTCAAATTTGCAGGTCACGCGTTCGCGTCGGGGATGCGCATGCGTGAATGGCGAAAATCACAAACAGCACGAACGCGTGGGGTACGCGAACGCGTGGAATCGTTTGTGCGAAAGGCTCCATTCCTGCGCCACTCCCGCGCATCTCTCTGTTAAATGTTATTTTTCACGCACATGCATATGACGCGTACGCGTCATGTGCTCATTTTCTCTTTTTTTTTTTAATTATCCGGTTCCTATTCTAAAATAGCTGCATGATCAGAAAATTAGTAAGAACTCAATAAAATAAATGAGAAAACTACTACTACGAAAAATAAAAATAGCTAAGGATACGAAATTATCGGGTTGCCTCCCGACAAGCGCTTCTTTATCGTCACTAGCTTGACGGTTAGCTCCTCTAAGGAGGAGGATCATAGGGGCTCAGCTCTTCACCCCTTACTTTGAACTTCTTTCATGTGTCTCCATAACGCAGCTTAATATGCTCCAGAGAGAGGATTCTGATTACTGTTGGTGGGCGGAAATTGTGATCACTACAACTTCGCACCCCTGACCAGCAAGTTCACTGGGTCGTCCAAGTAATAAACCTTACGCGAGTAAGGGTCGATCCCACGGAGATTGTTGGTATGAAGCAAGCTATGGTCACCTTGTAAATCTTAGTCAGGCAGACTCAAATGGGTATAGATGATGAATAAAACATAAAGATAAAGATAGAGATACTTATGTATTCCATTGGTAGGAATTTCAGATAAGCGTATGAAGATGCTTGGTCCCTTCCGTCTCTCTGCTTTCCTACCGTCTTCATCCAATCCTTCTTACTCCTTTCCATGGCAAGCTTATGCAAGGGTTTCACCGTTGTCAGTGGCTACCTCCCATCCTCTCAGTGGAAATGTTCAACGCACCCTGTCACGGCACGGCTATCCATCTGTCGGTTCTCGATCAGGCCGGAATAGAATCCAGTGATTCTTTTGTGTCTGTCACTAACGCCCCGCCCTCAGGAGTTTGAAGCACGTCACAGTCATTCAATCATTGAATCCTACTCAAAATACCACAGACAAGGTTAGACCTTCCGGATTTTCTTGAATGCCGCCATCAGTTCTTGCTTATACCACGAAGACTCTGATCTCACGGAATGGCTGGCTCGGTTGTCAGGCGATCAACCATGCATCGTGTATCAGGAATCCAAGAGATATTCACCCAATCTAAGGTAGAACGGAGGTGGTTGTCAGTCACATGTTCATAGGTGAGAATGATGATGAGTGTCACGGCTCATCACATTCATCAAGTTGAAGAACAAGTGATATCTTGGAACAAGAACAAGCGAAATTGAATAGAAGAACAATAGTAATTGCATTAATACTCGAGGTACAGCAGAGCTCCACACCTTAATCTATGGTGTGTAGAAACTCCACCGTTGAAAATACATAAGAACAAGGTCTAGGCATGGCCGTGAGGCCAGCCTCCCAAAGTGATCAAAAGATCTGAAGATCAAAAGACTCCAAAGATCAGAAGATGAAAATACAATAGTAAAAGGTCCTACTTATAGGGAACTAGTAGCCTAAGGATTACAAGGATGAGTAAATGACATAAAAATCCACTTCCGGGCCCACTTGGTGTGTGCTTGGGCTGAGCAATGAAGCATTTTTCGTGTAGAGACTCTTCTTGGAGTTAAACGCCAGCTTTGGTGCCAGTTTGGGCGTTTAACTCCCATTCTTGTGCCAGTTCCGGCGTTTAACGCTGGGAATTCTGAGGGTGACTTTGAACGCCGGTTTGGGCCATCAAATCTTGGGAAAAGTATGGATTATCATATATTGCTGGAAAGCCCAGGATGTCTACTTTCCAACGCCGTTGAGAGCGCGCCAATTGGGCTTCTGTAGCTCCAGAAAATCCACTTCGAGTGCAGGGAGGTCAGAATCCAACAGCATCTGCAGTCCTTTTCAGTCTCTGAATCAGATTTTTGCTCAGGTCCCTCAATTTCAGCCAGAAAATACCTGAAATCACAGAAAAACACACAAACTCATAGTAAAGTCCAGAAAAGTGAATTTTAACTAAAAACTAATAAAAATATACTAAAAACTAAACCAAATATACTAAAAACATACTAAAAACAATGCCAAAAAGCGTACAAATTATTCGCTCATCACAACACCAAACTTAAATTGTTGCTTGTCCTCAAGCAACTGAAAATCAAATAAGATAAAAAGAAGAGAATATACTATAGACTCCAAATTATCAATGAAACTTAGCTCCAAATTAGATGAGCGGGACTAGTAGCTTTTTGCCTCCGAACAGTTTTGGCATCTCACTTTATCCTTTGAAATTCAGAATGATTGGCTTCTTTAGGAACTCAGAATCCAGATAGTGTTATTGATTCTCCTAGTTAAGTATGATGATTCTTGAACACAGCTACTTATTGAGTCTTGGCCGTGGCCCAAAGCACTCTGTCTTCCAGTATTACCACCGGATACATACATGCCACAAATACATAATTGGGTGAACCTTTTCAGATTGTGACTCAGCTTTGCTAAAGTCCCCAATTAGAGGTGTCCAGGGTTCTTAAGCACACTCTTTTTGCCTTGGATCACAACTTTATTTCTTTCTTTTTCTTTTCTTTTTCTTTCTCCCCTTTTTTTTTCTTTTTTCGTTTTTCTCCTTTTTTTTATATTCACTGCTTTTTCTTGCTTCAAGAATCATTTTTATGATTTTTCAGATCCTCAGTAACATGTCTCCTTTTTCATCATTCTTTCAAGAGCCAACATTCATGAACTACAAATTCAAAAGACATATGCACTGTTCAAGCATACATTCAGAAAACAAAAAGTATTGCCACCACATCAAACTAATTAAGCTAGTTTTAAAGATAAATTCGAAATCCTGTACTTCTTGTTCTTTTGTGATTAAAAACAGTTTTCATTTAAGAAAGGTGATGGATTCATAGGACATTCATAACTTTAAGGCATAGACACTAGGACACTAATGATCATAAGACACAAACATGGTCAAACATAAGCATAAAAATTCGAAAAACAAGAAAATAAAGAACAACGAGATTAAAGAACGGGTCCACCTCAGTGATGACGGCTTGTTCTTCCTCTTGAAGGTCTTATGGAGTGCTTGAGTTCCTCAATGTCTCTTCCTTGTCTTTGTTGCTCCTCTCTCATGATTCTTTGATCTTCTCTAATTTCATGGAGGAGGATGGAATGTTCTTGGTGCTCCACCCTTAGTTGTCCCATGTTGGAACTCAATTCTCCTAGGGAGGTGTTTAGTTGCTCCCAATAGTTTTGTGGAGGAAAGTGCATCCCTTGAGGTATCTCAGGGATTTCATGATGAAAGGGGTCTCTTGTTTGCTCCATCCTTTTCTTAGTGATGGGCTTGTCCTCATCAATGAGGATGTCTCCCTCTATGTCAACTCCAACTGAATAACAGAGGTGACAAATGAGATGAGGAAAGGCTAACCTTGCCAAGGTAGAGGACTTGTCCGCCACCTTATAGAGTTCGTGAGCTATAACCTCATGAACTTCCACTTCTTCTCCAATCATGATGCTATGAATCATGATGGCCCGGTCTAGAGTCACTTCGGACCGGTTGCTAGTGGGAATGATTGAGCGTTGGATAAACTCCAACCATCCTCTAGCTATGGGCTTGAGGTCATGCCTTCTCAATTGAACCGGCTTCCCTCTTGAATCTCTCTTCCATTGGGCGCCCTCTTCACAAATGTCAGTGAGGACTTGGTCCAAACTTTGATCAAAGTTGACCCTTTTTGAGTTTGAAAGGGATCTCGGGGATCACCTTCTTCAAGGCCACAACTTCATAGAAGTGGTCTTGATGCACCCTTGAGATGAATCTCTCCATCTCCCATGACTCGGAGGTGGAAGCTTTTGCCTTCCCTTTCCTCTTTCTAGAGGTTTCTCCGGCCTTGGATGCCATAAATAGTTATGGAAAAACAAAAAGCAATGCTTTTACCACACCAAACTTAAAAGGTTTGCTCGTCCTCGAGCAAAAGAAGAAAGAAGAGAGTAGAAAAAGAAGAAAATGGAGGAGATGGAGATGGCTTTGTGTTTCGGCCAAAGGGGAAAGAAGTAGTGTTTAGGGTGTGTGAAAATGAAGGAGTGAAGAAGGGTTTATATAGGAGAGGGGGGCTCATGGTTCGGTCATGTATGGGTGGGTTTTGTGGAGGATGGATGTGAGTGGTGAAGAGAAGATGGGATTTGATAGGTGAAAGGTTTTTGGGGAAGAGGTGTTGAGGTGATTGGTGAATGGGTAAAGAAGAGAGAGGGTGGTGGGGTTGGTGGGGATCCTGTGGGGTCCACAGATCCTGAGGTGTCAAGGAAAAGTCATCCCTGCACCAAATGGCATGAAAAAATGCGTTTTGAGCCAATTCTGGCGTTAAACGCCGGGCTGGTGCCCATTTCTGGCGTTTAACGCCAGGTTCTTGCCCTTTCCTGGCGTTTAACGCCAGTCTGGTGCCCCTTTCTGGCGTTAAACGCACAGAATGGTGCCAGACTGGGCGTTAAACGCCCATCTGCTAGCCTTACTGGCGTTTAAATGCCAGTAGGTTCTTCCTCCAGGGTGTGCTATTTTTCTTCCTGTTTTTCATTCTGTTTTTGCTTTTTCAATTGATTTTGTGACTTCTCATGATCATCAACCTACAGAAAACATAAAATAACAAAGGAAAATAGATAAAATATGACATTGGGTTGCCTCCCAACAAGCGCTTCTTTAATGTCAGTAGCTTGACAGAGGGCTCTCATGGAGCCTCACATTTTCTTAGAGCAATGTTGGAACCTCCCAACACCAAACTTAGAGTTTGAATGTGGGGGTTCAACACCAAACTTAGAGTTTGGTTGTGGCCTCCCAACACCAAACTTAGAGTTTGACTGTGGGGGCTCTGTTTGACTCTGATTTGAGAGAAGCTCTTCATGCTTCCTCTCCATGGTGACAGAGGGATATCCTTGAGCCTTAAACACAAAGGATTCTTTATTCACTTGAATGATCAGTTCACCTCCATCAACATCAATCACAGCCTTTGCTGTGGCTAGGAAGGGTCTGCCAAGGATGATGGATTCATCCATGCACTTCCCAGTCTCTAGGACTATGAAATCAGCAGGGATGTAATGGTCTTCAATCTTCACCAAAACATCCTCTACAAGTCCATAAGCTTGTTTTCTTGAATTGTCTGCCATCTCTAGTGAGATTCTTGCAGCTTGCACCTCAAAGATCCCTAGCTTCTCTATTACAGAGAGAGGCATGAGGTTTACACTTGACCCTAAGTCACACAGAGCCTTCTTGAAGGTCATGGTGCCTATGGTACAAGGTATGGAGAACTTCCCAGGGTCCTGCCTCTTTTGAGGTAATTTCTGCCTAGACAAGTCATCCAATTCTTTGGTGAGCAAAGGGGGTTCATCCTCCCAAGTCTCATTTCCAAATAACTTGTCATTTAGCTTCATGATTGCTCCAAGGTATTTAGCAACTTGCTCTTCAGTGACATACTCATCCTCTTCAGAGGAAGAATACTCATCAGAGCTCATGAATGGCAGAAGTAAGTTCAGTGGAATCTCTATGGTCTCATTTTGAGCCTCAGATTCCCATGGTTCCTCATTGGGAAACTCAGTGGAGGCTAGTGCATGCCCATTGAGGTCTTCCTCAGTGGCGTTCACTTCCTCTCCTTCCTCTCCAAATTCGGCCATGTTGATGGCCTTGCACTCTCCTTTTGGATTTTCTTCTGTATTGCTTGGGAGAGTACTAGGAGGGAGTTCAGTAACTTTCTTGCTCAGCTGTCCCACTTGTGCCTCCAAATTCCTAATGGAGGACCTTGTTTCAGTCATGAAACTTTGAGTGGTTTTGATTAGATCAGAGACCATGGTTGCTAAGTCAGAGGGGTTCTGCTTAGATTTCTCTGTCTGTTGCTGAGAAGATGATGGAAAAGGCTTGCTATTGCTAAACCTGTTTCTTCCACCATTATTGTTGTTGAAACCTTGTTGAGGTCTCTGTTGATCCTTCCATGAGAAATTTGGATGATTTCTCCATGAAGAATTATAGGTGTTTCCATAGGGTTCTCCTAGGTAATTCACCTCTTCCATTGAAGGGTTCTCAGGATCATAAGCTTCTTCTTTAGATGAAGCATCCTTAGTACTGCTTGGTGCATTTTGCATTCCAGACAGACTTTGAGAAATCAAATTGACTTGTTGAGTCAATATCTTGTTCTGAGCCAGAATGGCATTCAGAGTATCAATCTCAAGAACTCCTTTCTTCTGATTTGTCCCATTGTTCACAGGATTCCTTTCAGAAGTGTACATGAATTGGTTATTTGCAACCAATTCAATTAGTTCTTGAGCTTCTGTAGGCGTCTTCTTCAGATGAAGAGATCCTCCAGCAGAGCTATCCAAAGACATCTTGGATAGTTCAGAGAGACCATCATAGAAAATACCTATGATGCTCCATTCAGAAAGCATGTCAGAAGGACATTTTCTGATCAATTGTTTGCATCTTTCCCAAGCTTCATAGAGGGATTCTCCATCCTTCTGTCTGAAGGTTTGGACTTCCACTCTAAGCTTACTCAATTTTTGAGGTGGAAAGAACTTTGCCAAGAAGGCATTGACTAGCTTTTCCCATGAGTCCAGGCTTTCTTTAGGTTGTGAGTCCAACCATGTCCTAGCCCTGTCTCTTACAGCAAAAGGGAATAGCATAAGTCTGTAGACCTCAGGGTCAACCCCATTAGTCTTGACAGTGTCACAGATTTGCAAGAATTCAGCTAAGAACTGATGAGGATCTTCCAATGGAAGTCCATGGAACTTGCAATTCTGTTGCATTAGAGAAACTAATTGAGGCTTAAGCTCAAAGTTGTTTGCTCCAATGGTAGGGATAGAGATGCTTCTCCCATAGAAGTCGGGAGTCGGTGCAGTAAAGTCACCCAGCACCTTCCTTGCGTTGTTGGCATTGTTGTTGTTTTCGGCTGCCATGGGTTCTTCTTCTTTGAAGATTTCTGTTAGGTCCTCTACAGAGAGTTGTGCCTTAGTTTCTCTTAGCTTTCGCTTCAAGGTCCTTTCAGGTTCAGGGTCAGCTTCAACAAGAATGCCTTTGTCTTTGTTCCTGCTCATATGAAAGAGAAGAGAACAAGAAAATATGGAATCCTCTATGTCACAGTATAGAGATTCCTTGAGGTGTCAGAGGAACAGAATAATAGAAGAAAGAGGTAGAAGAATTCGAACTTAGTGAGATAGAGTTCGAATTGTGCATTGAGAAGGAGTGGTACTCCATAAATAGAAGGATGTGAGAAGAGAGGAAGAAATTTTCGAAAATTAATTAAAAAGATTTTAAAAACATTTTGAAAAACTTTAATTTGATTTTCGAAAATCAAGAGTGAGAAAGAGATCAAGTAATTTTTGAAAAAGATTTGAAATTAGAAATTAAAAAGATATGATTGAAAACTATTTTGAAAAAGATGTGATTAAAAAGATTTGATTGAAAAGTTATGGTTTTAAAAAAAAAAAGATATGATTGAAAAACAGTTTAAAAAGATTTGATTTTGAAAATTAATGACTTGCCTAACAAGAAAAGATATGATTCAAACATTAAACCTTTCTCAACAGAAAAGGCAACATACTTGAAATGTTCAATCAAATCATTAATTGTTAGCAAGTATCTTTGAAAAAGGAAAGAAATTGATTTTGAAAACATTTATTTGAAAAGATATGATTTGAAAAAGATTTGATTTTGAAAAACTTTGAAAACTTGAAAAAAAATTGATTTTGAAAACAAAATCCTCCCCCTTGTGCCATCCTGGCGTTAAACGCCCAGAATGGTGCACATTCTGGCGTTTAACGCCCAATGCACTACCTTTTTGGGCGTTAAACGCCCAACCAGGCACCCTGGCTGGTGTTTAAATGCCAGTCTGTCCTTCTTCACTGGGCGTTTTGAACGCCCAGCTTTTTCTGTGTAATTCCTCTGCTGCATGTTCTGAATCTTCAGTTCCCTGTACTATTGACTTGAGAATAGAACCAAGATCAAATAAACAATGCATGCAAGACACC
Organism: Arachis stenosperma; assembly: GCF_014773155.1. Lineage (NCBI taxonomy): Eukaryota > Viridiplantae > Streptophyta > Magnoliopsida > Fabales > Fabaceae > Arachis > Arachis stenosperma. The sequence goes on from NC_080385.1 coordinate 9,560,728, forward strand.
AAACTTAAAATTAGACACTAGACTCAACAAGAAACATAAAATCTTTTTTTTTGGTTTTTATGGTTTTGTAAATTTTTTGTGCTTTTTCGAAAATTATATGAAAATAGAAAATAAAGGTTTCAGAATTCTTAATTTGAATTCCAAAAATCATTGCAATGCTAGTCTAAGACTCCGGTCCAGGAATTAGACATGGCTTCACAGCCAGCCAAGCTTTCAAAGAAAGCTTCGGTCCAAAACACTAGACATGGCCAATGGCCAGCCAAGCCTTAGCAGATCATTGCTCCAATAGCAAGATTGATAGAAATCAACAAGCTCTTGTGATGATAAGTTGAAACCTCGGTCCAATAAGATTAGACATGGCTTCTCAGCCAGCCAGATTTCAACAGATCATCATGAAACTCTAGAACTCATTCTTAAGAATTCTGAAAAATACCTAATCTAAGCAACAAGATGAACCGTCAGTTGTCCATACACGAAACAATCCCCGGCAACGGCGCCAAAAACTTGGTGGGCGGAAATTGTGATCACTACAACTTCGCACCACTGACCAGCAAGTGCACTGGGTCGTCCAAGTAATAAACCTTACGCGAGTAAGGGTCGATCCCACGGAGATTGTTGGTATGAAGCAAGCTATGGTCACCTTGTAAATCTTAGTCAGGCAGACTCAAATGGGTATAGATGATGAATAAAACATAAAGATAAAGATAGAGATACTTATGTATTCCATTGGTAGGAATTTCAGATAAGCGTATGAAGATGCTTGGTCCCTTCCGTCTCTCTGCTTTCCTACCGTCTTCATCCAATCCTTCTTACTCCTTTCCATGGCAAGCTTATGCAAGGGTTTCACCGTTGTCAGTGGCTACCTCCTATCCTCTCAGTGGAAATGTTCAACGCACCCTGTCACGGCACGGCTATCCATCTATCGGTTCTCGATCAGGCCGGAATAGAATCCAGTGATTCTTTTGTGTCTGTCACTAACGCCCCGCCCTCAGGAGTTTGAAGCACGTCATAGTCATTCAATCATTGAATCCTACTCAGAATACCACAGACAAGGTTAGACCTTCCGGATTCTCTTGAATGCCGCCATCAGTTCTTGCCTATACCACGAAGACTCTGATCTCACGGAATGGCTGGCTCGGTTGTCAGGCGATCAACCATGCATCGTGTATCAGGAATCCAAGAGATATTCACCCAATCTAAGGTAGAACGGAGGTGGTTGTCAGTCACACGTTCATAGGTGAGAATGATGATGAGTGTCACGGCTCATCACATTCATCAAGTTGAAGAACAAGTGATATCTTGGAACAAGAACAAGCGGAATTGAATAGAAGAACAATAGTAATTGCATTAATATTCGAGGTACAGCAGAGCTCCACACCTTAATCTATGGTGTGTAGAAACTCCACCGTTGAAAATACATAAGAACAAGGTCTAGGTATGGCCGTGAGGCCAGCCTCCCAAAGTGATCAAAAGATCTAAAGATCAAAAGACTCCAAAGATCAGAAGATGAAAATACAATAGTAAAAGGTCCTACTTATAGGGAACTAGTAGCCTAAGGATTACAAGGATGAGTAAATGACATAAAAATCCACTTCCGGGCCCACTTGGTGTGTGCTTGGGCTGAGCAATGAAGCATTTTTCGTGTAGAGACTCTTCTTGGAGTTAAACGCCAGCTTTGGTGCCAGTTTGGGCGTTTAACTCCCATTCTTGTGCCAGTTCCGGCGTTTAACGCTGGGAATTCTGAGGGTGACTTTGAACGCCGGTTTGGGCCATCAAATCTTGGGCAAAGTATGGATTATGATATATTGTTGGAAAGCCCAGGATGTCTACTTTCCAACGCCGTTGAGAGCGCGCCAATTGGGCTTCTGTAGCTCCAGAAAATCCACTTCGAGTGCAGGGAGGTCAGAATCCAACAGCATCTGCAGTCATTTTCAGTCTCTGAATCAGATTTTTGCTCAGGTCCCTCAATTTCAGCCAGAAAATACCTGAAATCACAGAAAAATACACAAACTCATAGTAAAGTCCAGAAAAGTAAATTTTAACTAAAAACTAATAAAAATATACTAAAAACTAAACCAAATATACTAAAAACATACTAAAAACAATGCCAAAAAGCGTACAAATTATCCGCTCATCAACTGTATAAACCCATGCTGGATTGCTGGTCAACACCACCTTCATTCCTGGGGAGAAACCTTCAATGGGGATCTTTTTTTTTCTCCATTCTCTGGATACTTTCTTCTTTTTGGGAACCTCCTCCTTGGTAGATGATGCATTCCCAACACCAAACTTAGGTTTGATGTCAGGAGAAATTTTATTGATTGTTACCAAGGGAGGTTTGAGCTGCAGATTCTGCTGTGTATCATCAGGGGATTTTTGAAGGGTTGGATCAATAAGCTCAGCTTGCATGCACCTCTCTTCTTCACCTGTTGGATGTATATCTTTGAAGACATGAAAGACCAGTTGCTCATTATGCACTCTAAGCACTAATTCACCCACTTCTACATCAATTAAAGCTCTTCCAGTGGCTAGGAACGGTCTTCCTAGAATTATAGAGGCATTTTTATCCTCCCCCATGTCAGGAATCACAAAGTCTGCTGGGAGGAAGAATTTACCCACTTTAACCTAGATATTTTCCAATAATCCGTATGCAGGCTTCATAGATTTATCTGCCATCTGCAATGCTATCTTTGTGGGTTGTGCCTCTTGGATTTGCAGCTTCTTCATCACAGACAAGGGCATTAGATTTATGCTTGCTCCCAGATCACATAGGGCTTTCTCAAAGGTTGTGCTCCCAATGGTGCATGGAATTTGAAAGCTTCCTGGATCTAGCATCTTCCTTGGCAAGCTATTCTGAATTACAGCACTACATTCCTTAGTCAGGACTACTGTCTCATCTCCCTTTAAACGCTTTTTCTTTGACAACAGCTCCTTCATGAATTTGACATAGATAGGCATTTGCTCCAAAACCTCAGCAAAAGGAATATTGATTTGTAACTTTATGAAGATTTTCAAGAACTTTGAAAACTGCTTGTCCTTGATCTCCTTTTGAAGTCTCTGAGGATATGGCATCTTAGGCTTGTAGTCAGGAGCCTTTGGTAAAGTAGGATAAGTGTCAAGAGAATCTGGGAATGGGTTGTCCACACGCTTTGGAGGGGCGTGCTCCAATTCTCCCTTCTTCTCCTCTGGAGCTTCCTTTTCAACTAACTCTTCATTGGCCTTGGTCTCAGAGCCAGCTACTTTACCACTTCTCAATTGAATAACCTTGCAATCTTCTCCTAGGTTCACCACTGTATCACCTTGAAATGTACTTGCAGACCTCTCAAGTATTTGCTTGCTCAGTTGGCCCACTAGCACCTCTAAATTTCTAATGGAGGCTCTGATTTCCTGCATAACTTGTGCTTCCGTACTTGCCACTTGTCCACTTATCACGGAGATAGCCTTGCATTCCTCTCTTGGATTTGGAATTGTGTTACTAGGAAGGCTATTAGTGGTCCTCTGATCAATTTCATTAACTCTGGTGGCTATCTGACCCATTTGAATCTCAAGGTTCTTGATGGATGCTCTGGTTTCTTGTCTAAAACCTGTCAATATTGCTTCCAAATTACTGTTCTGTTGGAAATTGCCCTGAGAATTATTGTTGAAGTTCTGAGGTCTCTGAGGTTGATCCTTCCATCCAAAATTTGGGTGATTTTTCCATCCCTGGTTGTATGTCTTAGAATATGGGTCATTGTTGGGATTTCTAGGACCACTCCCCATGTAATTCACCTGTTCAAAAGAAGGTTGAGCATAATCATAATTATCATTTTGCACAAAATTACTTGCCATGTCATAGGAGACTTCCTGTGGTGGATTTTGGGTGTTGATAGCTGAGACTTGCATGCCACCCATTTGTTGAGTAAGTAGATTGCTGAGACATTAGCTTGTTCTGAGCAAGAAGAGCATTAACAACATCTACTTCCAACACGCCTCTCTTCTGAGGGGTTTCAGAATTCACAGGAGTCCTGTTAGAGGAGTATAAATATTGGTTGCTTGCAACCATTCAATAAGCTCAATAGTCTCCTCCGGTGTCTTCTTTTTGTGCAATGAACCTCCTGCAAAATTATCTAAGCACATCTTGGACATTTCACCCAAACCTTCATAAAACATATCTAGTTGAGTCCATTTGGAGAACATGTCCGGAGGGCATTGCCTAGTCAGTAATTTGTATATCTCCCAAGCTTCATATAGAGTCTCACCATCCTTCTGCCTGAAGGTCTGAACTTCAACCCTAAGCTTAGTCAGCTTCTTTGGTGGAAAAAATTTTGTGAGAAACTCAGTAACCACCTTGTTCCAAGTATCCAAACTCTCCTTGGGTTGGAAATCCAGCCATAGCTTTGCTCCATCCCTCAGAGCAAACGGGAAGAGCATGAGTTTGTACACATCTGGGTTTACTCCATTTGTCTTCACAGTATCACAAATCTGCAGAAAACTAGAAATAAATTGATTTGGATCTTCGTTGGGAAGACTGTGATACTGGCAGTTTGGTTGCACCAGAGTGACCAGTTGAGGCTTCAACTCAAAGTTGTTCGCAGCAATGGGAGGCACCACAATGCTCTTTCCATACAGATCCGCTGTAGGAGTGGAGAAAGAACCAAGTACTCTCCTTTGTTGTTCATTCTCATTCGGATTTGCTGCATTGGCCTTCTCAGTATTATTCGGATCCATAGCGAATTATGCAGCCTTGTAAAGTCTTGCTTGTTGTAAATGCCACCTGAAAGTCCTTTCAGGTTCAGGATCAAAGCCTAATAAATGTTCTTTGTCTCTGTTCCTGCGCATAAACAAACAGAAAACAAGAAAGAATGAGAATCTCTACGTCAGAGTGTAGAGAATTCCCAATGAGGTAACCTGTGTAAAGAGATAAAAATATTGAATAAAATAAACAGAAAAAAATAATAAATAGGTAACATCAAACTTAATTTCAGAAATTAAGAAAAATATTGGTGCTATTTATTTATTAAATTTTTTTTCGAAATCTTATTTTTTTATTTTTTATTTAATTTTTTTTATTTAAATAATAAAAGAAAGAAAAAAAGGAAAACGTAAAGGGGAGGGGGGAACGAAAGAAAAAAAAGGAAGTGTAACGGAGAGGAAAAAAATATATATATAAACATAAAAAAAGAGATTTTTTTTTTCAAAAATTTAAAAGCAAAATTTAATTAAAATAAAAATAAAAATGCCTAATCTAAGCAATCAAACAACTAATAGTTATTAATCACTTTCAATCCCCAGCAACGGCGTCAAAAACTTGGTGCGGAATTTTACAACCACACTAACTAACCGGCAAGTGCACCGGGTCGTACCAAGTAATACCTTACGTGAGTAAGGGTCGATCCCACGAGGATTGATGGATTAAGCAACAATAGCGTTTGATAAGATTAGTTAGGCAAGCAGAAAAGGGTTTTGAGATATTCAAAAAGCATCAAACAGTACTTTAATAATTTCAGAAAGCAAGCAGCAATGAGTTGGGAATAAAATATGTTGAGTTAAGAAATTAACTAAAGTTATTAGTGATGACAAACATTATTTTTGGTAAATAAATAATTAGTAAATTACATATTACTAATTATTTATTATGTATTGTAGGCTGATGAGCGGATAATTTGTATGCTTTTTGGCATTGTTTTTAGTATATTTTTAGTATGATCTAGTTAGTTTTTAGTATATTTTTATTAGTTTTTAGTTAAAATTCACTTTTCTGGACTTTACTATGAGTTTGTGTGTTTTTCTGTGATTTCAGGTATTTTCTGGCTGAAATTGAGGGACCTGAGCAAAAATCTGATCCAGAGACTCAAAAGGACTACAGATGCTGTTGGATTCTGACCTCCCTGCACTCGAAGTGGATTTTCTGGAGCTACAGAAGCCCAATTGGCGCGCTCTCAACGGCGTTGGAAAGTAGACATCCTGGGCTTTCCAGCAATATATGATAGTCCATACTTTGCTCAAGATTTGATGGCCTAAACCGGCGTTCAAAGTCACCCTCAGAATTCCCAGCGTTAAACGCCCAAACTGGCACCAAAACGGGAGTTAAACGCCAAGAAGAGTCTCTACACGAAAAATGCTTCATTGCTCAGCCCAAGCACACACCAAGTGGGCCCGGAAGTGGATTTTTATGTCATTTACTCACCTTTGTACACCTTAGGCTACTAGTTTTCTATATATAGAACCTTTTACTATTGTATTTTCATCTTGGGACATCTAGTTCTTAGATCATTGGGAGGCTGGCCTCACGGCCATGCCTAGACCTTATGCTTATGTATTTTCAACGGTGGAGTTTCTACACACCATAGATTAAGGTGTGGAGCTCTGCTGTACCTCGAGTATTAATGCAATTACTATTGTTCTTCCATTCAATTCCGCTTGTTCTTTGTCCAAGATATCACTTGTTCTTCAACATGATGAAGGTGATGATTGACGCCCATCACCATTCTCACTCATAAACAAGGTGACTGACAACCATTCTTGTTCTACAAGCATCTGAGGCTTAGTGAATATCTCTTGGATTCTTTAATCGGAATCCTCGTGGTATAGGCAGGACCTGATGGCGGCATTCAAGAGAATCCGGAAGGTCTAAACCTTGTCTGTGGTATTCTGAGTAGGATTCAATGATTGAATGACTGTGACGTGCTTCAAACCTGTAACCTACTGGGCGTTAGTGACAGACGCAAAAGAGGGATTCTATTCCGGTAGGGGAGGGAACCAAACCGGTGATTGGCAGTACTGTGACAGAGTGCGTGCATTAGCTTTCACTGCGCGGATGGGAGGTAGCTGCTGACAACAGTGAAACCCTACACGAGCTTGCCATGGAAAGGAGTAAGAAGGATTGGATGAAGGCAGTAGGAAAGCAGAGAGACGGAAGGGAAGGCATCTTCATACACTTGTCTGAAGCTCTTACACCAATGATATGCATAAGTATCACTATCTTTATCTTTTATATTATTTTCGTTCATCATCATATATATTTGAGTCTGCCTGACTAAGATTTACAAGGTGACCATAGCTTGCTTCATACCACCAATCTCCGTGGGATCGACCCTTACTCGCGTAAGGTTTATTACTTGGACGACCCAGTGTACTTGCTGGTTAGTTGTGCGAAGTTGTAGTGATCACAATTTTGCGCTACCAAGTTTTTGGCGCCGTTGCCGGGGATTGTTCTTGTGTATGGACAACTGACGGTTCATCTTGTTGCTTAGATTAGGTATTTTTTCTTCAGAGTTCTTAAGAGTGAATTCTAGTGTTTCAAGGTGATGTTCTTATCATCACCAAAGCTGATTGATCTTCATCAATTTAGCTCCTGAATGCAATGTCCTGCTGAAGCTTTGCCGGCCATGTCTAATTCCTTTAGACTAAAGCTTTAGACTAACATTGCATGATTCCTGGAATTCTCATTAAGAATTTTGATATCTTTATTTTCTTTTCCACTTAATTTTCGAAAAAAAAAAGCCAAAAAAAATTACAAAATCATAAAAACCAAAAATATTTCTTGTTTAAGTCTAGTGTCTCATTTTAAGTTTGGTGTCAATTGCATGTTTCTGTTCTTCTTGCATTTTTCGAATTTATGCATGTGTCTTAATTAATCTTCAAGTTGTTCTTGATGATTTTCTTGTTTTGATCTTTGAATTCTATTGACTTGAGTGTTTTGTTGTTTCTCATATGCATTCTCATTTTGTTAGTGTCAGTAGTATACAAACTGCTAAGTTTGGTGTCTTGCATGCATTGTTATTTGATTCTTGTTGCATTTTGATTATTAAAAATCCAAAAATATTTTTTATTTGTGTCTTTTCAAGTCAATAATACAAAGAATTGAAGATTCAGAACATACTGCAGAGGAATTATACAGAAAAAGCTGGGCATTCAAAAATGCCCAGTAAAGAAGACAGACTGGCGTTTAAACGCCAGCCAGGGTGCCTGGTTGGGCGTTTAACGCCCAAAAGGGTAGTAGTTTGGGCGTTAAACGCCAGAATGTGCACATTCTGGGCGTTTAACGCCAGGATGGCACAAGGGGGAAGATTTTGTTTTCAAAATCAATTTTTTTCAAGTTTTCAAAGTTTTTCAAAATCAAATTCTTTCCTTTTTCAAAGATACTTACTAACAATTAATGATTTGATTGAACATTTTTTGCCTTTTCTGTTGAGAAAGGTTTTATGTTTGAATCATATCTTTTCTTGTTAGGCAAGTCATTAATTTTTAAAATCATATCTTTTAAAATTGTTTTCAAATCATATCTTTTAAAATTATTTTCAAATCATATCTTTTTAAAATTGTTTTCAAATCATATCTTCTCAATCACATCTTTTTAAAACCAATCATATCTTCTTAACCACATCTTTTTCAAAATAGTTTTCAATCAAATCTTTTTAATTTCTAATTTCAAAATCTTTTTCAAAAATCACTTTACTTCTTTCCCACTTTTGTTTTCGAAAATCAATTAGTGTTTTTCAAAATGTTTTCAAAATCTTTTACTTAATTTTCGAAAAATTACTTCCCTTCTTCTCACATCCTTCTATTTATGGACTAACACTATCCCTTAATGCAAAATTCGAACTCCATCTTTTTCTGATAAGTTCGAATTTTCTACTTCTGTCTTCTACTCTTCTTTTCCTCTGACAATTAAAGGAATCTCTATACTGTGACATAGAGGATTCCATATTTTCTTGTTCTCTTCTCTTTCATATGAGCAGGAACAGAGACAAAGGCATTCTTGTTGAAGCTGACCCTGAACCTGAAAGGACCTTGAAGAGAAAGCTAAGAGAAGCCAAAGCACAACTCTCTTTAAAGGACCTAACCGAATTCTCCAAAGAAGAAAAACCCATGGCAGCCGAAAACAACAACAATGCCAACAATGCAAGGAAGGTGCTGGGTGACTTTACTGCACCTACTCCCAATTTCTATGGGAGAAGCATCTCTATCCCTGCCATTGGAGCAAACAACTTTGAGCTTAAGCCTCAGTTAGTTTCTCTAATGCAACAGAATTGCAAGTTCCATGGACTTCTAATGGAAGATCCTCATCAGTTTTTAGCTGAGTTCTTGCAAATCTGTGACACTGTCAAGACTAATGGGGTTGACCCTGAGGTCTACAGACTGATGCTATTCCCTTTTGCTGTAAGAGACAGAGCTAGAATATGGTTGGACTCTCAACCTAAAGAAAGCCTGGACTCTTGGGAAAAGCTAGTCAATGCCTTCTTGGCAAAGTTCTTTCCACCTCAAAAATTGAGTAAGCTTAGAGTGGAAGTCCAAACCTTCAGACAGAAGGATGGAGAATCCCTCTATGAAGCTTGGGAAAGATACAAACAATTAATCAGAAGATGTCCTTCAGACATGCTTTCTGAATGGAGCATCATAGGTATTTTCTATGATGGTCTCTCTGAACTATCCAAGATGTCTTTGGATAGCTCTGCTGGAGGATCTCTTCATCTGAAGAAGACGCCTGCAGAAGCTCAAGAATTGATTGAAATGGTTGCAAATAACCAATTCATGTACACTTCTGAAAGGAATCCTGTGAACAATGGGACTAGTCAGAAGAAAGGAGTTCTTGAGATTGACACTCTGAATGCCATATTGGCTCAGAACAAGATATTGACTCAACAAGTCAATTTGATTTCTCAAAGTCTGTCTGGAATGCAAAATGCACCAAACAGTACTAAGGATGCTTCATCTGAGGAAGAAGCTTATGATCCTGAGAACCCTTCCATGGAAGAGGTGAATTACCTAGGAGAACCCTATGGAAACACCTATAATTCTTCATGGAGGAATCACCCAAATTTCTCATGGAAGAATCAAGAGAGACCTCAACAAGGTTTCAATAACAATAATGGTGGAAGAAACAGGTTTAGCAATAGCAAGCCTTTTCCATCATCTTCTCAGCAACAGACAGAGAGTTCTAAGCAGAATACTTCTGACTTAGCAACAATGGTCTCTGATCTAATAAAGACCACTCAAAGTTTCATGAATGAAACAAGGTCCTCCATCAGAAATTTGGAAGGACAAGTGGGACAGCTGAGCAAGAAAATTACTGAACTCCCTCCTAGTACTCTTCCAAGTAATACAGAAGAAAATCCAAAAGGAGAGTGCAAAGCCATAAACATGGCCGAATATGGAGAGGAAAGAGAGGAGGAGGACGCCACTAAGGAAGACCTCAGTGGGCGTGTACCAATCTCCTCTGAGTTCCTCAATGAGGAACCATGGGAATCTGAGGCTCAAATTGAGACCATAGAGATTCCATTGGACTTACTTCTGCCATTCATGAGCTCTAATAAGTATTCTTCCTCTGAAGAGGATGAGTATGTCACTGAAGAGCAAGTTGCTAAATACCTTGGAGCAATCATGAAGCTAAATGACAAGTTATTTGGAAATGAGACTTGGGAGGAAGAACCACCTTTGCTCACCAAAGAACTGGATGACTTGTCTAGGCAGAAACTGCCTCTAAAGAGGCAAGATCCTGGGAAGTTTTCTATACCTTGTACCATAGGCACCATGACCTTCAAAAAGGCCTTGTGTGACTTAGGGTCAAGTGTAAACCTCATGCCCCTCTCTGTAATGGAGAAATTAGGGATCTTTGAGGTGCAAGCTGCAAGAATCTCATTAGAGATGGCAGACAATTCAAGAAAACAAGCTCATGGACTTGTAGAGAATGTTTTGGTGAAGATTGAAGACCATTACATCCCTACTGATTTCATAGTCCTAGAGACTGGGAAGTGCATGGATGAATCCATCATCCTTGGCAGACCCTTCCTAGCCACAGCAAAGGCTGTGATTGATGTTGATAGATGAGAGTTAATCATTCAAGTGAATGAAAAATCCTTGGTGTTTAAGGCCCAAGGACATCCCTCTATCATCATGGAGAGGAAGCATGAAGAGCTTCTCTCAAAACAGAGCCAAGCAGAGCCCCCACAGTCAAACTCTAAGTTTGGTGTTGGGAGGCCACAACCAAACTCTAAGTTTGGTGTTGAACCACCACATTCAAACTCTAAGTTTGGTGTTGGGAGGTTCCAACACGGTTCTGAGTATTTCTGAGGCTCCATGAGAGTCCTCTGTCAAGCTAATGACATTAAAGAAGCGCTTGTTGGGAGGCAACCCAATGTTTTATAGTTAACTATTTTCTTTTGTTATTTTATCTTTTTTGTAGGTTGATGATCATAAGAAGTCACAAAAACAATGAAAAAAGCAAAAACAGAATGAAAAACAGGAAGAAAAATAGCACACCCTGGAGGAGAAGAAGCTGGCGTTCAAACGCCAGTAATGCTAGCTGTTGGGCGTTTAACGCCCAGTCTGGCACCATTCTGGGCGTTTAACGCCAGAAAGGGGCACCAGACTGGCGTTAAACGCCAGTAAAGGGCAACAACCTGGCGTTAAACGCCAGGAATGGGCACCAGCCCGGCGTTTAACGCCAGAAATGGCTCAAAACGTGGATTTTGATGCCATTTGGTGCAGGGATGACTTTTCCTTGACACCTAAGGATCTGTGGACCCCACAGGATCCCCACAAACCCCTCACCTATCAAATCCCATCTCCCTCTCCTCTATTTCTTCTTCTTCTACTCTCTTCTTTCTTCTTTTGCTCGAGGACGAGCAAACCTTTTAAGTTTGGTGTGGTAAAAGCATTGCTTTTTGTTTTTCCATAACCATTTATGGCATCCAAAGCCGGTTCAACTGAGAAGGCATAACCTCAAGCCCATCACTAAGAAGAAGATGGAGCAAACAAGAGACCCCTCTCATCAAGAAATCCCTGAGATACCTCAAGGGATGCACTTTCCTCCACAAGACTATTGGGAGCAACTGAACACCTCCCTAGGAGAACTAAGTTCCAACATGGGACAACTAAGGGTGGAGCACCAAGAACATGCCATCCTCCTCCATGAAATTGGAGAAGATCAAAGGATCATGAGAGAGGAGCAACAAAGACAAGGAAGAGACAGTGAGGAGCTCAAGCACTCCATAGGATCTTCAAGAAGAAGAAAGAGCCGCCATCACTAAGGTGGACCCGTTCTTTAATCTCCTTGTTCTTTATTCTTCTGTTTTTCGAAAATTATGCTTATATTTGTCCATGTTTGTGTCTTATGATCATTAGTGTCTTAGTGTCTATGCCTTAAAGCTATGAATATGAATCCATCACCTTTCTTAAATGAAAACTGTTTTTATCACAAAAGAACAAGAAGTACAGGATTTCAAATTCATCTTTAAAACTAGCTTAATTAGTTTGATGTGGTGACAATACTTGTTGTTTTCTGAATGTATGCTTAAACAGTGCATATGTCTTTTGAATTTGTGGTTCATGAATGTTAAAATTGTTGGCTCTTGAAAGAATGATGAAAAAGGAGACATGTTACTGAGGATCTGAAAAATCATAAAAATGATTCTTGAAGCAAGAAAAAGCAGTGAATACAAAAAAAAAAAAAAAAAAAAAAAAAAAAAAAAGAAAGAAAAAGAAAGAAATAAAGTTGTGATCCAAGGCAATAAGAGTGTGCTTAAGAACCCTGGACACCTCTAATTGGGGACTTTAGCAAAGCTGAGTCACAATCTGAAAAGGTTCACCCAATTATGTGTCTGTGGCATGTATGTATCCGGTGGTAATACTGGAAGACAGAGTGCTTTGGGCCACGGCCAAGACTCAATAAGTAGCTGTGTTCAAGAATCATCATACTTAACTAGGAGAATCAATAACACTATCTGGATTCTGAGTTCCTAAAGAAGCCAATCATTCTGAATTTCAAAGGATAAAGTGAGATGCCAAAACTGTTCGGAGGCAAAAAGCTACTAGTCCCGCTCATCTAATTTGGAGCTTAGTTTCATTGATAATTTGGAGTCTATAGTATATTCTCTTCTTTTTATCTTATTTGATTTTCAGTTGCTTGGGGACAAGCAACAATTTAAGTTTGGTGTTGTGATGAGCGGATAATTTGTATGCTTTTTGGCATTGTTTTTAGTATATTTTTAGTATGATCTAGTTAGTTTTTAGTATATTTTTATTAGTTTTTAGTTAAAATTCACTTTTCTGGACTTTACTATGAGTTTGTGTGTTTTTCTGTGATTTCAGGTATTTTCTGGCTGAAATTGAGGGACCTGAGCAAAAATCTGATCCAGAGACTCAAAAGGACTGCAGATGCTGTTGGATTCTGACCTCCCTGCACTCGAAGTGGATTTTCTGGAGCTACAGAAGCCCAATTGGCGCGCTCTCAACGGCGTTGGAAAGTAGACATCCTGGGCTTTCCAGCAATATATGATAGTCCATACTTTGCCCAAGATTTGATGGCCCAAACCGGCGTTCAAAGTCACCCTCAGAATTCCCAGCGTTAAACGCCCAAACTGGCACCAAAACGGGAGTTAAACGCCAAGAAGAGTCTCTACACGAAAAATGCTTCATTGCTCAGCCCAAGCACACACCAAGTGGGCCCGGAAGTGGATTTTTATGTCATTTACTCACCTTTGTACACCTTAGGCTACTAGTTTTCTATATATAGAACCTTTTACTATTGTATTTTCATCTTGGGACATCTAGTTCTTAGATCATTGGGAGGCTGGCCTCACGGCCATGCCTAGACCTTATGCTTATGTATTTTCAACGGTGGAGTTTCTACACACCATAGATTAAGGTGTGGAGCTCTGCTGTACCTCGAGTATTAATGCAATTACTATTGTTCTTCCATTCAATTCCGCTTGTTCTTTGTCCAAGATATCACTTGTTCTTCAACATGATGAAGGTGATGATTGACGCCCATCACCATTCTCACTCATGAACAAGGTGACTGACAACCATTCTTGTTCTACAAGCATCTGAGGCTTAGTGAATATCTCTTGGATCCTTTAATCGGAATCCTCGTGGTATAGGCAGGACCTGATGGCGGCATTCAAGAGAATCCGGAAGGTCTAAACCTTGTCTGTGGTATTCTGAGTAGGATTCAATGATTGAATGACTGTGACGTGCTTCAAACCTGTAACCTACTGGGCGTTAGTGACAGACGCAAAAGAGGGATTCTATTCCGGTAGGGGAGGGAACCAAACCGGTGATTGGCAGTACTGTGACAGAGTGCGTGCATTAGCTTTCACTGCGCGGATGGGAGGTAGCTGCTGACAACAGTGAAACCCTACACGAGCTTGCCATGGAAAGGAGTAAGAAGGATTGGATGAAGGCAGTAGGAAAGCAGAGAGACGGAAGGGAAGGCATCTTCATACACTTGTCTGAAGCTCTTACACCAATGATATGCATAAGTATCACTATCTTTATCTTTTATATTATTTTCGTTCATCATCATATATATTTGAGTCTGCCTGACTAAGATTTACAAGGTGACCATAGCTTGCTTCATACCACCAATCTCCGTGGGATCGACCCTTACTCGCGTAAGGTTTATTACTTGGACGACCCAGTGCACTTGCTGGTTAGTTGTGCGAAGTTGTAGTGATCACAATTTCGCGCACCATAGGCCAAATCCAATTCCATAGCCCAAATGGAATGAAAAATAAACAGAAAAGGTTAGTGGGCTGAATGGTAAGTAAAATAAAAAAAAAAGCCCAAAATCATTCATCACAAGTTCAATTCTTCAAAGAAGCAAAAGCAAGAAACCAACGGGCTGAACTTATGAAAAACCCGATCCAAGCCCGAAGAGATTTCAATTCCCTCCATCTTGCTTTTACCAAAGCAACGTTCTTCTCCTCACCGACCATGTCAAATCACAAGATTCAGAAAAGTAAGAAAGAGAAAGAGAGAGACCTTCTTCCATAAGCCTTTCACCAAAGAAGAGAGAAAGAGAAAGACTAAGCTTGAAAGGCAGATATCAAATCACCCAGTTCAAACCAAATCAAGCTTAGGTTAAAGGTAACCCATTTCCTCTTGCATGTATCAAATCTTCTTCTCTTCCTCCCAACACTCTGCAAGTCCGAAAATGGCACACAAAGAAAAGTTGTTTTCTGCCCTAATCTACTGTATATCCACGGCCATAAACAAGACTTGGGGACCAAGTTGTTTTTCAAGGTCTAAGATCAAATTGACCATAGGAAGATGTCCATAGTTGTTGCTTTGTGGCTTTCGGTCAAGATAAAGAAGTCAGAAGCAAAGTTTCTATTCTGGGGATTAAAGAGAAAAAGTGAGTCTGTGGGTTGGTGAAGCTCAAGGTTCAAGGTGTTGACCTTGGAAGAAGAATCCAACATCATGCAAGGAGATAAAAGAGGTTTGCGCTTCATTCAGAAACCAAGGAGAGAAAACCACTGAATAGAGGTTTTGTTCTGAGAGAGCTCTTTGAAGAAGTTCAACTAATTGGACAGTGTAACCTAATCAAAGGTGCATTCCGCCAGTATGAAGAACTGAATCAAAGGCTTGCCAATCTGGTTTTTCGCATAGCACAGAGGTTGTTGATGAAGTCAATCTCCTTCATGTTTTTCTGATTGTAATGTACTTTTCTATGTTTATCTTTTTGTAATTTCTTGTGAGAAAAGGCATTGTGAGAAAGCTCAAGTAAAAGCCATGAGTGAAAAAAGGATGAGTGATACACTTGAGAGAAAAAGCCTAGAGTTATTTTCTGATTTCTTTAGGTTGGTTAAGTGTCTTGTATCTTGTACCTGGTTGGTATCCCTTTCTTAGTTGGGTTAGCACTAAGAGTGAATAGTTAGGAGTTAGTATAGCCAATGTCAAGTTAGGATAGAACTTGAGTGTGAAATTGGTGTATGTAATTCTGTTAACTATAGTGAAATTCTTCCATAATTGTGGAGGAGAATGGATGTAGGTTGCATATCACAAGGCAACCGAACTAGGATACATGCTGGTGTTCGCTTTTCTCTTCTCTGCTGAGTTCTGTTTTCTGAAATTCATGAGATAAAAATAAATTGTCTCACAAATTTCCGTTGCTAAGTTCAAACAAAAAAAGAATTGTAATTTTGTTTAAAAAGGGTCATAACAGCAACTTAAAAAGGAAGGCATAGATTCAACCCCCCCTTCTCTAAGCCTACCACAACCTTCAATTGGTATCAGGAGCTAAGGTCTCAAGAATCAAGCTTAACCACTTGGAGCAAAGATCCAATGGCAAACAACTTGGGCACAACCACAGTTGCTTACACCCTCACTGAAGGCCAGTCAAACAACCGGCCACCCTTCTTCAACGGGAAGAACTATTCCTACTGGAAATAAAGGATAAGGATCTTCATCCAATCCATTGACTACAACATATGGAAGATCGTTGTGAGCGGTCCAAAGATCCCAACAAAAACAAGTGCTGATGGAGTGGTGACTCCAAAAGAAGAAGCTGAATGGAATGAAGATGATAAGAAGAAGATAGAGCTGAATGCTAAAGCAATCAACCTTCTTCACTGTGCTATCAGCTTTGAAGAGTACCAGAAGGTGTCTAGATGCAAGACAACCAAAGAAATCTGGAAAAAACTCCAGGTTACACACGAAGGCACTAAACAAGTCAAAGAAACGAGGATTGATATGCTGCGAAAAGAGTACGAGATGTTTAGCATGAAGGATGGAGAAAGCATTGATGAAGAGTTTGAGAGATTCTCAATCATAATCAACAACCTTGATGCTCTGGGTACAAACTATGCAGAACAAACCTTGGTGAAAAAACTCCTTAGAAGCCTCACAAAAGAGTGGGAAAACACTGCCACTGTCCTAACCGAGAGTAACAACATAAGTCTCATAACCTATGATGAGCTGAGAGGAAAACTCCTTGCCTATGAAGCCACACACACAAACACAGACTCAAAGAAAAAGGGAATAGCCCTCAAGTCACAAATAGAACCAAAAGAGAGTGAGTCTTTGGTGCGCGAAATTGTGAACAATACTTTTTCACAACTCTCATAATCCCCGGTCATGAACTCCAAAAACTTGGTAGCTCAATTCCATGGCATTACACAACTTCGCACAACTAACCAGCAAGTGCACTGGGTCGTCCAAGTAATAAACCTTACGCGAGTAAGGGTCGATCCCACGGAGATTGTTAGTATGAAGCAAGCTATGGTCATCTTGTAAATCTTAGTCAGGCAGACTCAAATGGATATGGTGATGAACGAAAATAACATAAAAGATAAAGATAGAGATACTTATGTAATTCATTGGTAGGAACTTCAGATAAGCGCATGAAGATGCCTTCCCTTCCGTCTCTCTGCTTCCCTACTGTCTTCATCCAATCCTTCTTATTCCTTTCCATGGCAAGCTTGTGTAGGGTTTCACCGTTGTCAATGGCTACCTCCCATCCCCTCAGTGAAAACGATTGCATATGCTCTGTCACAGCACGCGGAATTCAGCTGTCGGTTCTCGGTCAGGCCGGAATAGAATCCATCGATTCTTTTGCGTCTGTCACTAACGCCCCGCCTGCTAGGAGTTTGAAGCACGTCACAGTCATTCAATCATTGAATCCTACTCAGAATACCACAGACAAGGTTAGACCTTCCGGATTCTCTTGAATGCTGCCATCAGTTCTCGCCTATACCACGAAGACTCTGATCTCACGGAATGGTTGGCTCGTTTGTCAGGCGAGCACTCGGTTGTCAGGCGATCAACCATGCATCGTGCAATCAGGAATCCAAGAGATATTCACTAGAGCCTTGGTTGCTTGTAGAACAAAAGTGGTTGTCAGTCACCTTGTTCATAAGTGAGAATGATGATGAGTGTCACGGATCATCACATTCATCAAGTTGAAGAACAAGTGATATCTTAGAACAAGAACAAGCGGAATTGAATGGAAGAACAATAGTAATTGCATTAATACTCGAGGTACAGCAGAGCTCCACACCTTAATCTATGGTGTGTAGAAACTCCACCGTTGAAAATACATAAGCATAAGGTCTAGGCATGGCCGAATGGCCAGCCTCCCAGTGATCTAAGATAGCATAAAACACGAAGATAGCTACCCCGATATCTCAATACAATAGTAAAAGGTCCTACTTATAGAAAACTAGTAGCCTAGGGTGTACAGAGATGAGTAAATGACATAAAAATCCACTTCCGGGCCCACTTGGTGTGTGCTTGGGCTGAGCAATGAAGCATTTTCGTGTAGAGACTCTTCTTGGAGTTAAACGCCAGCTTTTATGCCAGTTTGGGCGTTTAACTCCCATTTGGGTGCCAGTTCCAGCGTTTAACGCTGGGATTCCTGAGGGTGACTTTGAACGCCAGTTTGGGCCATCAAATCTTGGGCAAAGTATGGACTATCATATATTGCTGGAAAGCCCAGGATGTCTACTTTCCAACGCCGTTGAGAAAGCGCCAATTGGGCTTCTGTAGCTCCAGAAAATCTACTTAGAGTGCAGGGAGGTCAGAATCCAACAGCATCTGCAGTCCTTTTCAGTCTCTGAATCAGATTTTTGCTCAGGTCCCTCAATTTCAGCCAGAAAATACCTGAAATCACAGAAAAACACACAAACTCATAGTAAAGTCCAGAAAAGTGATTTTTAACTAAAAACTAATAAAAATATACTAAAAACTAACTAGATCATACCAAAAACATACTAAAAACAATGCCAAAAAGTGTATAAATTATCCGCTCATCACAACACCAAACTTAAATTGTTGCTTGTCCTCAAGCAACTAAAAATCAAATAAGATAAAAAGAAGAGAATGTGCAATGAATTCCAAAAACATCTATGAAGATCAGTATTAATTAGATGAGCGGGGCTTTTAGCTTTTTGCCTCTGAACAGTTTTGGCATCTCACTCTATCCTTTGCAACTCAGAATGATTGGCTTCTTTAGGAACTCAGAATCCAGATAGTGTTATTGATTCTCCTAGTTAAGTATGATGATTCTTGAACACAGCTACTTTATGAGTCTTGGCCGTGGCCCAAAGCACTCTGTCTTCCAGTATTACCACCGGATACATACATGCCACAGACACATAATTGGGTGAACCTTTTCAGATTGTGACTCAGCTTTGCTAAAGTCCCCAATTAGAGGTGTCCAGGGTTCTTAAGCACACTCTTTTTGCCTTGGATCACAACTTTATTCTTTCTTTTTCTTTCTTTTTCTTTTTCCCCCCTTTTTTTTCGTTTTTTTTTCGTTTTTTTTTTCGTTTTTTTTTTCGTTTTTTTTTTGTATTCACTGCTTTTTCTTGCTTCAAGAATCATTTTTATGATTTTTCAGATCCTCAGTAACATGTCTCCTTTTTCATCATTCTTTCAAGAGCCAACATTCATGAACCACAAATTCAAGATACATATGCACTGTTTAAGCATACATTCAGAGAACAAGAGTATTGCCACCACATCAAAATAATTAAACTATTATAAAATTCAAAATTCATGCAATTCTTTCTTTGTTTTTCAATTAAGCACGTTTTTATTCAAGAAAGGTGATGGATTCATAGGACATTCATAACTTTAAGGCATAGACACTAAGACACTAATGATCACAAGACACAAACATGGATAAACATAAGCATAAAATTCGAAAAACAGAAGAATAAAGAACAAGGAAATCAAAGAACGGGTCCACCTTAGTGATGGCGGCTCTTTCTTCCTCTTGAAGATCCTATGGAGTGCTTGAGCTCCTCAATATCTCTTCCTTGTCTTTGTTGCTCCTCCCTCATGATTCTTTGGTCTTCTCTAATTTCATGAAGGATGATGGAGTGTTCTTGATGCTCCACCCTTAGTTGTCCCATGTTGGAACTCAACTCTCCTAGGGAGGTGTTTAGTTGCTCCCAATAGTTTTGTGGAGGAAAGTGCATCCCTTGAGGCATCTCAGGGATCTCATGATGAGTGGGGTCTCTTGTGTGCTCCATCCTTTTCTTAGTGATGGGCTTGTCTTCATCAATGGGGATGTCTCCCTCTATGTCAACTCCTACTGAATAACAGAGGTGACAAATGAGATGAGGAAAGGCTAACCTTGCCAAGGTAGAGGACTTGTCCGCCATCTTGTAGAGTTCTTGGGCTATAACCTCATGAACCTCTATTTCTTCTCCAATCATGATGCTATGGATCATGATAGCCCGGTCTATGGTAACTTCGGACCGGTTGCTAGTGGGAATGATTGAGCGTTGTATAAACTCTAACCATCCTCTAGCCACGGGCTTGAGGTCATGCCTTCTCAATTGAACCGGCTTTCCTCTTGAATCTCTCTTCCATTGGGCGCCCTCTTCACATATGACTGTGAGGACTTGGTCCAACCTTTGATCAAAGTTGACCCTTCTAGTGTAAGGATGTTCATCTCCTTGCGTCATAGGCAAGTTGAACGCCAACCTCACATTCTCCGGACTAAAATCCAAGTATTTCCCCCGAACCATAGTAAGATAATCCTTTGGATTTGGGTTCACACTTTGGTCATGGTTCTTGGTGATCCATGCATTGGCATAGAACTCTTGAACCATCAAGATTCCGACTTGTTGAATGGGGTTGGTAAGGACTTCCCAACCTCTTCTTCGGATCTCATGTCGGATCTCCGGATATTCACCCTTTTTGAGTGAAAAAGGGACCTCGGGGATCACCTTCTTCAAGGCCACAACTTCATAGAAGTGGTCTTGATGCACCCTTGAGATGAATCTCTCCATCTCCCATGACTCGGAGGTGGAAGCTTTTGCCTTCCCTTTCCTCTTTCTAGAGGTTTCTCCGGCCTTGGATGCCATAAATGGTTATGGAAAAACGAAAAAGCAACGCTTTTACCACACCAAACTTAAAATGTTTGCTCGTCCTCGAGCAAAAGAAGAAAGAAGAGAGTAGAAGAAGAAGAAATGAGGAGAAAGGGAATGGCTTTGTATTCGGCCAAGGGGAGAGATATGGTGTTTAAGGTGTGTGAAAATGAAGGAGTGAAGGAGGGTTTATATAGGAGAGAGGGAGAGGGATGTTCGGCCATTTGAGGGTGGGTTTGGGTGGGAAAGTGGTTTGAATTTGAATGGTGGGGTAGGTGGGGTTTTATGAAGGATGGATGTGAGTGGTGAAGAGAAAGAAGGGATTTGATAGGTGAGGGGTTTTTGGGGAAGAGGTGTTGAGGTGATTGGTGAAGAAGAGAGAGAGAGTGGTGGGTTTGGTGGGGATCCTGTGGGGTCCACAGATCCTTAGGTGTCAAGGAAAAGTCATCCCTGCACCAAATGGCATTCAAAAACACCTTTTGAGCCAATTCTGGCGTTAAACGCCGGGCTGGTGCCCATTCCTGGCGTTTAACGCCAGGTTCTTGCCCTTTTCTAGCGTTTAACGCCAGTCTGGTGCCCCTTTCTGGCGTTAAACGCCCAGAATGGTGCCAGACTGGGCGTTAAACGCCCAACAGCTAACCTCACTGGCGTTTAAACGCCAGTAGGTGCGTCCTCCAGGGTGTGCTGTTTTTCTTCCTGTTTTTCATTCTGTTTCTGCTTTTTTTTCATTAATTTTGTGACTTCTTATGATCATCAACCTACAAAAGACATAAAATAACAAAAGAAAATAGTTAATTATAAAACATTGGGTTGCCTCCCAACAAGCGCTTCTTTAATGTCATTAGCTTGACAGAGGACTCTCATGGAGCCTCACAGATACTTAGAGCCATGTTGGGACCTCCCAACACCAAACTTAGAGTTTGAATGTGGGGGTTCAACACCAAACTTAGAGTTTGGTTGTGGCCTCCCAACACCAAACTTAGAGTTTGACTGTGGGGGCTCTGTTTGGCTCTGCTTTGAAAGAAGCTCTTCATGCTTCTTCTCCATGGTGATAGAGGGATATCCTTGGGCCTCAAACACCAAGGATTCTTCATTCACTTGAATGCTCAACTCGCCTCTATCAACATCAATCACAGCCTTTGCTGTGGCTAGGAAGGGTCTGCCAAGGATGATGGTTTCATCCATGCACTTCCCAGTCTCTAGGACTATGAAATCAGTAGGGATGTAATGGTCTTCAACTTTAACCAAAACATCCTCTACAAGTCCATAGGCTTGTTTTCTTGAGTTGTCTGCCATCTCTAGTGAGATTTTTTGCAGCTTGCACCTCAAAGATCCCTAGCTTCTCCATTACAGAGAGGGGCATGAGGTTTACACTTGACCCTAAGTCACACAAGGCCTTCTTGAAGGTCATGGTGCCTATAGTATAAGGTATTGAAAACTTCCCAGGATCCTGCCTCTTTTGAGGCAGTTTCTGCCTAGACAAGTCATCCAGTTCTTTGGTGAGCAAAGGAGGTTCATTCTCCCAAGTCTCATTTCCAAATAACTTGTCATTTAGCTTCATGATTGCTCCAAGGTATTTAGCAACTTGCTCTTCAGTGACATACTCATCCTCTTCAGAGGAAGAATACTCATCAGAGCTCATGAATGGCAGAAGTAATTCCAATGGAACCTCTATGGTCTCATTTTGAGCCTCAGATTCCCATGGTTCCTCATTGGGGAACTCATTGGAGGCCAGTGGACGTCCAGTGAGGCTTTCCTCAGTGGCGTTCACTGCCTCTTCTTCCTCCCAGAATTCGGCCATGTTAATGGCTTTGCACTCTCCTTTTGGATTTTCTTCAGTATTGCTTGGGAGAGTACTAGGAGGGAGTTCAGTGATTTTCTTGCTCAGCTGACCCACTTGTCCTTCCAAGTTTCTAATGGAGGACCTTGTTTCAATCATGAAACTTTGAGTGGTTTTGATTATATCAGAGACCATGGTTGCTAAGTCAGAGGTATTCTGCTTAGAACTCTCTGTCTGTTGCTGAGAAGATGATGGAAAAGGCTTGCCATTGCTAAACCTGTTTCTTCCACCATTATTGTTGTTAAAACCTTGTTGAGGTCTTTCTTGATTCTTCCATGAGAAATTTGGGTGATTTCTCCATGAAAAATTATAAGTGTTTCCATAGGGTTCTCCTAGGTAATTCACCTCTTCCATTGAAGGGTTCTCAGGATCATAGGCTTCTTCTTTAGATGAAGCATCCTTAGTACTGCTTGGTGCACTTTGCATTCCAGACAGACTTTGAGAAATCAAATTGACTTGTTGAGTCAATATCTTGTTCTGAGCCAAAATGGCATTCAGAGTATCAATCTCAAGAACTCCTTTCTTCTGATTAGTCCCATTGTTCACAGGATTCCTTTCAGAAGTGTACATGAATTGGTTATTTGCAACCATTTCAATTAGCTCTTGAGCTTCTGTAGGCGTCTTCTTCAAATGAAGAGATCCTCCAGCAGAGCTATCCAAAGACATCTTGGATAGTTCAGAGAGACCATCATAGAAAATACCTATGATGCTCCATTCAGAAAGCATGTCAGAAGGACATTTTCTGATCAATTATTTGTATCTTTCCCAAGCTTCATAGAGGGATTCTCCATCCTTCTGTCTGAAGGTTTGGACTTCCACTCTAAGCTTACTCAATTTTTGAGGTGGAAAGAACTTTGCCAAGAAGGCATTGACTAGCTTTTCCCATGAGTCCAGGCTTTCTTTAGGTTGAGAGTCCAACCATGTTCTAGCTCTGTCTCTTACAGCAAAAGGGAATAGCATAAGTCTGTAGACCTCAGGGTCAACCCCATTAGTCTTGACAGTGTCACAGATTTGCAAGAATTCAGCTAAAAACTGATGGAGATCTTCCAATGGAAGTCCATGAAACTTGCAATTCTGTTGCATTAGAGAAACTAATTGAGGCTTAAGCTCAAAGTTGTTTGCTCCAATGGCAGGGATAGAGATGCTTCTCCCATAGAAGTCGGGAGTAGGTGCAGTAAAGTCACCCAGCACCTTCCTTGCATTGTTGGCATTGTTGTTTTCGGCTGCCATGTGTTCTTCTTCTTTGAAGAATTCGGTCAGGTCCTTTGAAGAGGGTTGTGCTTTGGCTTCTCTTAGCTTTCGCTTCAAGGTCCTTTCAGGTTCAGGGTCAACTTCAACAAGAATGCCTTTGTCTCTGCTCCTGCTCATATGAAAGAGAAGAGAACAAGAAAATGTGGAATCCTCTATGTCACAGTATAGAGATTCCTTTAGGTGTCAGAGGAAAAGAAAAGTAGAAGACAGAAGTAGAAAATTCAAACTTATCAAAGAAGATGGAGTTCGAATTTTGCATTAAGGAATAGTGTTAGTCCATAAATAGAAGGATGTGAGGAGAAGGGAAGTATTTTTCGAAAATTAAGTGAAAGATTTTGAAAACATTTTTGAAAAACATTACTTAATTTTCGAAAATAAGAGTGGGAAAGAAATCAAGTGATTTTTGAAAAAGATTTTGAAATTAGAAGTCAAAAAGATTTGATTGAAAACTATTTTGAAAAAGATGAGGTTAAGAAGATATGATTGGGTTTAAAAAAAATGTGTGATTGAGAAGATATGATTTGAAAACAATTTTAAAAAGATTTGATTTTAAAAATTAATAACTTGGCTATCAAGAAAAGATATGATTCAAACATTAAACCTTTCTCAACAGAAAAGGCAACATACTTGAAATGTTCAATCAAATGATTAATTGTTAGCAAGTATCTTTGAAAAAGGAAAGAAATTGATTTTGAAAAAGATTTGATTGAAAAATTGATTTGAAAAAGATTTGATTTTGAAAAGATTCTGAAAACTTAAAAAAAATTTGAATTGAAAACAAAATCTTCCCCCTTTAGCCATCCTGGCGTTAAACGCCCAGAATGGTGCACATTCTGGCGTTTAACGCCCAAAACTATACCCTTTTGGGCGTTAAACGCCCAACCAGGCACCCTGGCTGGCGTTTAAACGCCAGTCTGTCCTTCTTCACTGGGCGTTTTGAACGCCCAGCTTTTTCTGTGCAATTCCTCTGCTGTATGTTCTGAATCTTCAATTCTCTGTATTATTGACTTGAAAAGACACAAATTAAAAATATTTTTGGATTTTTAATAATAAAGAATAATCAAAATGCAACTAAAATCAAATAACAATGCATGCCAGACACCAAACTTAGTAGTTTGTATACTACTGACACTAATGAGAATGCATATGAGACACACAAAACACTTCAAGTCAATAGAATTCAAAGATCAGAACACGGAAATCATCAAGAACATCTTGAAGATCACTAAGACACATGAATGAATGCATGCAATTGACACCAAACTTAAGATGAGACACTAGACTCAAACAAGAAATTTTTGGGTTTTATGATTTTTTTGATTTTTTTTTTGTGTTTTTCGAAAATTGAGTGGAAAAAGGTATCAAAATTCTTAATGAGAATTCCAGGAATCAGTGCAATGCTAGTCTAAGACTCCGGTCCAGGAATTAGACATGGCTTCACAGCCAGCCAAGCTTTCAAAGAAAGCTTCGGTCCAAAACACTAGACATGGCCAAAGGCCAGCCAAGCCTTAGCAGATCACTGCTCCAAAAGCAAGATTGATAAAAATCAACAAGCTCTTGTGATGATAAGTTGAAACCTCGGTCCAATGAGATTAGACATGGCTTCTCAGCCAGCCAGACTTCAACAAATCATCATGAAACTCTAGAATTCATCTTCAAGAATTTCGAAAAAAATACCTAATCTAAGCAACAAGATGAACCGTCAGTTGTCCAAACTGAACAATCCCCGGCAACGGTGCCAAAAACTTGGTGCTGTTGCCGGATTTTGGCACTGATGTTACCGGACAAAGAGCTTGCTCAAAACTTGAACAATCCCCGGCAACGGCGCCAAAAACTTGGTGCGCAAAATTGTGAACAATACTTTTTCACAACTCTCATAATCCCCGGTCATGAACTCCAAAAACTTGGTAGCTCAATTCCATGGCATTACACAACTTCGCACAACTAACCAGCAAGTGCACTGGGTCGTCCAAGTAATAAACCTTACGCGAGTAAGGGTCGATCCCACGGAGATTGTTAGTATGAAGCAAGCTATGGTCATCTTGTAAATCTTAGTCAGGCAGACTCAAATGGATATGGTGATGAACGAAAATAACATAAAAGATAAAGATAGAGATACTTATGTAATTCATTGGTAGGAACTTCAGATAAACGCATGAAGATGCCTTCCCTTCCGTCTCTCTGCTTCCCTACTGTCTTCATCCAATCCTTCTTATTCCTTTCCATGGCAAGCTTGTGTAGGGTTTCACCGTTGTCAATGGCTACCTCCCATCCTCTCAGTGAAAACGATTGCATATGCTTTGTCACAGCACGCGGAATTCAGCTGTCGGTTCTCGGTCAGGCCGGAATAGAATCCATCGATTCTTTTGCGTCTGTCACTAACGCCCCGCCTGCTAGGAGTTTGAAGCACGTCACAGTCATTCAATCATTGAATCCTACTCAGAATACCACAGACAAGGTTAGACCTTCCGGATTCTCTTGAATGCTGCCATCAGTTCTCGCCTATACCACGAAGACTCTGATCTCACGGAATGGTTGGCTCGTTTGTCAGGCGAGCACTCGGTTGTCAGGCGATCAACCATGCATCGTGCAATCAGGAATCCAAGAGATATTCACTAGAGCCTTGGTTGCTTGTAGAACAAAAGTGGTTGTCAGTCACCTTGTTCATAAGTGAGAATGATGATGAGTGTCACGGATCATCACATTCATCAAGTTGAAGAACAAGTGATATCTTAGAACAAGAACAAGCGGAATTGAATGGAAGAACAATAGTAATTGCATTAATACTCGAGGTACAGCAGAGCTCCACACCTTAATCTATGGTGTGTAGAAACTCCACCGTTGAAAATACATAAGCATAAGGTCTAGGCATGGCCGAATGGCCAGCCTCCCAGTGATCTAAGATAGCATAAAACACGAAGATAGCTACCCCGATATCTCAATACAATAGTAAAAGGTCCTACTTATAGAAAACTAGTAGCCTAGGGTGTACAGAGATGAGTAAATGACATAAAAATCCACTTCCGGGCCCACTTGGTGTGTGCTTGGGCTGAGCAATGAAGCATTTTCGTGTAGAGACTCTTCTTGGAGTTAAACGCCAGCTTTTATGCCAGTTTGGGCGTTTAACTCCCATTTGGGTGCCAGTTCCAGCGTTTAACGCTGGGATTCCTGAGGGTGACTTTGAACGCCGGTTTGGGCCATCAAATCTTGGGCAAAGTATGGACTATCATATATTGCTGGAAAGCCCAGGATGTCTACTTTCCAACGCCGTTGAGAGCGCGCCAATTGGGCTTCTGTAGCTCCAGAAAATCCACTTCGAGTGCAGGGAGGTCAGAATCCAACAGCATCTGCAGTCCTTTTCAGTCTCTGGATCAGATTTTTGCTCAGGACCCTCAATTTCAGCCAGAAAATACCTGAAATCACAGAAAAACACACAAACTCATAGTAAAGTCCAGAAAAGTGATTTTTAACTAAAAACTAATAAAAATATACTAAAAACTAACTAGATCATACCAAAAACATACTAAAAACAATGCCAAAAAGTGTATAAATTATCCGCTCATCAGTCTTGTGATGGTATTTCAGATGACGAGCTTTTCTTTTTTGCTAGGAGATTTAAAAGGATGATGAAGAGCAAGGGCAAATACAAGGGTTCAAGTTCAAAGGAGCACAAGATAGACTTGAGCAAGGTGACGTGTCATCATTGCAAGGAGGCTGGACACTTCAAGTCAAACTGTCCAAAGCTCAAAAAGGAGGACAAAGGAAAGAAGGAAAGGAAGAGAGTACTCATGGCAGCTTGGGAGGATCTTTAAAATGACTCAAATGAAGAAGAAGAATCTGAAGGAGATAACAAAGACTGCTTCATGGCTGGAAACAACAATCTTGATGAGGTAAATTATTATGATTTGACCATTGAGGACTTGCATGCTTATATTGATGATCTTACATTAAACACCTCAAAACTGCTTGACAAATACAATGAATGAAAATCTGAAAGAGATGTGTTAAGAGCTGAAAATGAGTTTTTAAAAGAAAAAGTGAAGGAAACTAAATGTGCCTTGGACATCATTGAAGAAAACAGATTTCTAAAATCTGAAATTGAAAAATTAAAAAGAAAGCACATCGTGGATCCTTCACATGAGTTAATTGCTGAAAATGAAAGATTAAATGATATGATTAAAAGGCTGAATGGTGACTTAGCAAAATTTGCTCAAGGTTCTAGTAACTTGGACAAATTACTTGCAAGTCAAAGACCATTGTTTGAAAAATCTGGTTTAGGCTACATAGCCAAGGAAGATGTAGTTTCTAATGTTTCCTCTATAAAATTTGTGGCTTCTTCATCAAATACCAAAACCATACCAAATAAATCTGGTATTGAAAATACTCAAACACTTGAAGAAAAATTTGATGAAGTATACACAAGTGAAACTGAGCCCTCACCAAGAACTGAACCGAGTTCAAACTGGCCAGGTTTGGGTTACATTTCGAAAAATGAGGCTGTTTTCAAGAAATCACCATTTTACAACAAAACCTTATATTCGAAAGGTAAAAATGTTCAAAGAAATTCTGGTGAAAATGCTTTTGTAAAGAGGAATAACTTCAATAAAAATCAATTTGTCAAAAGAAATGCATCTCCTCCAAAAACTAGAAATTTTCAACACTTTAATCATTTCAAGCAATTTAACTTACCACAAGTTCAGCGACATACTTCAGAAAATCATTGTGTTAATTGCAAGAAATTTGGTCACTCATATGCACAATGCTTCATTGAAAAGAGAGTTGTAGGAAACAAAGTCTACAATGTTGTTTGTGATTTCAATGCACTTGGGCAACCAAGATGGATTAACTTCAAAGGATCCAAATTAATTTGGATACCTAAGGCTACTTGAAAATCATCATGCAGATTTGCCTAGCATCCAAGAACAAAAAGAACATGTGGTACATGGATAGTGGATGTTCAAGGCACATGACTGGAAGATCAACATACTTCATTAAACTAAATAAGTATGATGGAGGTTTTGTGACCTTTGGAGATGATGGTAAAGATAAAATCATTGCTGTTGGAAAAGTAGGTAATGAGCAATCTACTTTCATTGATGATGTACTTTTGGTATGTGGTTTAAAGCACAATCTTTTGAGCATAAGTCAGCTGTGTGATTTGGGATATTTAGTTATTTTCAAAAGGCTTGAATGCTGTGTTGTAAATGAAAAGACAAATGAAGTGATGTTTGTTGCCAAGCGTTTCAATAATATGTATGGACTTACTCTTGATGAACTAAAGGATCAAAATGTAGCTTGTCTTCACTCTAAAGAATCTGAAAAGTGGTTATGGCACAAGAGATTAGGCCATGCAAGTATGTTTCAAATAAACAAACTTGTAAAGAAAGAATTAGTAAGAGGTCTCCCTTTGATAAAGTTTGACAAAGATATCACTTGTGATGCTTGCCAAATGGGAAAACAAACAAAAAGTTCTTTTAAACCAAAGGAAGACATCTCTACTAAAAGACCACTTGAATTGCTACACATTGATTTATTTGGTCCAACAAGAACTCAAAGCCTAGGTGGTAAACATTATGGTTTAGTAATTGTGGATGACTATACTAGGTTTAGTTGGGTTTTATTTCTTGCACACAAAAATGAAGCTTTTTCAGCCTTTGAACCTTTTTGCAAGAAACTTCAAAATGAAAAGGATTTAAAAATATCTTCTATAAGAAGCGATCATGGAACTGAATTTGAAAATAATTTGTTTAAATCTTTTTGTGAGGAATTTGGAATATCTCACAACTTCTCTTGTCCAAGAACACCACAACAAAATGGTGTTGTTGAAAGAAGAAATAGAAGCATACAATAGATGACAAGAGCTATGCTTTGTGAGAGTAATGTCCCAAAATTCCTTAGGGCTGAAGCAGTCAATACGGCTTGCCACATTTTGAATAGAACAATCATAAGGAAATTTTTGAAGAAAACCCCTTATGAAATTTGGAAAGGCTACCTACCAAACTTAGATTACTTACACATTGATGAGCGGATAATTTGTATGCTTTTTGGCATTGTTTTTAGTATGTTTTTAGTATGATTTAGTTAGTTTTTAGTATATTTTTATTAGTTTTTAATTAAAATTCACTTTTCTGGACTTTACTATGAGTTTGTGTGTTTTTCTGTGATTTCAGGTATTTTCTGGCTGAAATTGAGGGTCCTGAGCAAAAATCTGATCCAGAGACTGAAAAGGACTGCAGATGCTGTTGGATTCTGACCTCCCTGCACTCGAAGTGGATTTTCTGGAGCTACAGAAGCCCAATTGGCGCGCTCTCAACGGCATTGGAAAGTAGACATCTTGGGCTTTTCAGCAATATATAATAGTCCATACTTTGCCCAAGATTTGATGGCCCAAACCGGCGCTCAAAGTCACCTACAGAAATTCCAGCGTTAAACGCCGGAACTGGCATAAAAATTGGAGTTAAACGCCCAAACTGGCATGAAAGCTGGCGTTTAACTCCAGAAAAGGTCTCTACACGAAATTCCTTCATTGCTCAGCCCAAGCACACACCAAGTGGGCCCGGAAGTGGATTTTTCTGTCATTTACTCATTTCTGTAAACCTTAGGACACTAGTTTACTACTTATAGGATCTTTTGACATTGTATCCGTACCTTATGACCTCATAACATTTTTACACGTTTCTTTCCACAGTATGAGCCTCTAAACCCCATGGTTGGGGGTGAGGAGCTCTGCTGTGTCTTGATGAATTAATGCAATTACTACTGTTTCTTATTCAATCATGCTTGCTTCGATTCTAAGATAACACTTGTTCTGAATCCGGATGAATGTGATGATCCGTGACAATCATCATCATTCTCAACTATGAACATGTGCCTGACAACCACCTCTGTTCTATCTTAGATTGAGTAGTTATCTCTTAGGTTCTTTAACCGGAATCTTCGTGGTATAAGCTAGGACTGATGGCGGCATTCAAGAGAATCCGGAAGGTCTAAACCTTGTCCGTGGTATTCTGAGTAGGATTCAATGATTGAATGACTGTGACGTGCTTCAATCTCCTGAAGGCGGGGCGTTAGTGACAGACGCAAAAGAATCACTGGATTCTATTCCGGCCTGATTGAGAACCGACAGATGAATTCCGCTATGCTGTGACAGAGCATATGCAATCGCTTTCACTGAGAGGATGGGAGGTAGCCACTGACAACGGTGAAACCCTACACACAGCTTGCCATGGAAGGAGACTTGCGTGTTTGAAGAAGAAGACAGTAGGAAAGCAGAGATTCAGAAGATGGAGCATCTCCAAACCTCAACCTATTCTCCATTACTGCAATACAAGTAACCATTTCATGTTCATTTGCTTTTTACACTCAATCCTGATAATTTCTGATATCCTGACTAAGATTTACAAGATAACCATAGCTTGCTCCAAGCCGACAATCTCTGTGGGATCGACCCTTGCTCACGCAAGGTATTACTTGGACGACCCAGTACACTTGCTGGTTAGTTGTGCGGGATTGCAAAAGTGTGATTGCAATTTCGTGCACCAAGTTTTTGGCGCCGTTGCCGGGGATTGTTCGAGTTTGGACAACTGACGGCTTATCTTGTTGCTTAGATTAGGACTATTTTTGTTGGTTTAGAGTCTTTTAGTTGAGTCTAGTTTCATATTCTAAGTTTGGTGTCCTCTTTGTGTTTTTCTCTCAAAATTTTCGAAAATTTAGTGTTTGATTTTCTAAAAATTTTAAGTTTGGTGTCTTTTTGTGTTTTTCTCTTTCCTCTTTTCAAAAATCAAATCTTTTTCATAAAAATTTTTCAATCATATCTTTTTAATTGCTGTTTTCAAAATCTTTTCTTTTACTAATTGATTCAGTTCTCAATTTGCTTTAGTTTCATTTCCCTTTTTGATTTTCGAATTTTTTTTATTTATTTTATTTTATTTCATTTTAATTTTTTTTTTCGGATATTTCAAAAAAAAAATAAAATAAACAAAATTTATCTCTTTGCAATCATTATCATTTCCCTTTTGTCCATTATGGACTCAAGTGGAATTAATCAGTCCAAGAGGACTCTGGGGTCTTATGCTAACCCCATTACAGCTGCATATGGGAGTAGCATCTGTATACCTCCCATCAAAGCAAGCAGCTTTGAGCTAAACCCTTAACTCATTATCATAGTGCAGCAAAATTGCCAGTATTCTGGTCTTCCACAGGAAGAACCTACTGAGTTTCTGGCACAGTTCTTACAAATTGCTGACACAGTACATGATAAAGAGGTAGATCAGGATGTCTACAGACTGTTACTGTTTCCATTTGCTGTAAAAGATCAAGCTAAAAGGTGGTTAAATAACCAACCTACAGCA
Organism: Arachis stenosperma; assembly: GCF_014773155.1. NCBI lineage: Eukaryota > Viridiplantae > Streptophyta > Magnoliopsida > Fabales > Fabaceae > Arachis > Arachis stenosperma. The sequence goes on from NC_080385.1 coordinate 9,592,752, forward strand.
AGCATAAAGACATGGAAACAGTTGTCAGACAAATTCCTGAATCATTTTTACCCTCCAAAGAGGATGACACAGCTAAGGCTGGACATCCAAGGCTTTAAACAAGAGGATAATGAATCCCTTTATAATGCCTGGGAGAGGTATAGAGGTATGCTAAGGAAATGTCCCTCTGAAATGTTTTCAGAGTGGGTCCAGTTAGACATTTTCTACTATGGGCTTACAGAAAAAGCTCAGATGTCTTTAGACCACTCAGCTGGTGGATCTATACACATGAGGAAGACAATTGAAGAAGCTCAAGAGCTTATAGACACTGTTGCTAGAAACCAATACTTGTATTCTAGCAATGAGTTCGTTCCAAAGGAGGAAGTCATGGCATTAGTCACTGATCCTAATCCTCAAGAACAGATGAATGAGCTTAATCAACAATTGCTCCTGATGACAGAACAGTTAGCAGAATTTAAAGAGATGCTCCATGAAACTAAAGTTGCTAATAAGAGCATAGAACTACAGTTGAATCAAGCAAAACAGCAAATATCTAAACAAATAACAGAGGAGTGTCAAGCAGTTTAATTGAGGAGTGGAAAGACTTTGCATAACACTGTTCAAAAGAGTAAAAAGCCAAACAAGGAACAAGTGACAGAGGACAACCAAACCTCTGTTCAAAATCCCTCTGAGGACAGTAAGAGCCCAGAGAGGAATATTGGCGTTCAAACGCCAGAAAGGGAAGGAAAACTGGCGTTAAACGCCCATTCCTTGCCCAGTTCTGGCGTTCAAACGCCAGAAAAGGGGGAAAAGTTGGCGTTAAACGCCCATTTTCCACCCAATCCTGGCGTCCAAACGCCAAGGGAAAATCAGACACCTGAGAGTGCTGACAGTAATCCCTCTAACAAGGCTTCTTCAACCACTTCTGTAAGGAATAAACCTGCAGCATCTAAGGTTAAAGAATATCAAGCCAAGATGCCTTATCCTCAGAAACTCCGCAAAGCGGAACAGGATAAGCAATTTGTCAGCTTTGCAGACTATTTAAGGACTCTTGAAATAAAGATTCCATTTGCAGAAGCACTTGAGCAAATACCTTCTTATGCTAAGTTCATGAAGGAAATCTTAAGTCATAAGAAGGATTGGAGAGAAACTGAAAAAGTGTTTCTCACTGAAGAATGCAGTGCAGTCATTCTAAAAAGCTTACCAGAAAAGCTTCAAGATCCTGGAAGCTTTCTGATACCATGCACATTAGAAGGCACTTGCACCAAGACAGCTTTATGTGATCTTGGAGCAAGCATCAATCTAATACCTGCATCCACTATCAGAAAGCTTGGGTTGATTGGAGAAGTCAAACCAACCAGGATATGCCTCCAACTTGCTGATGGCTCCATTAAACACCCATCAGGCATAATAGAGGACATGATTGTCAAGGTTGGGCCATTTGCCTTTCCAACTGACTTTGTGGTGTTGGAAATGGAGGAGCACAAAAGTGCAACTCTCATTCTAGGAAGACCTTTCCTAGCAACTGGACGAACTCTCATTGATGTACAAAAGGGGGAAGTAACCTTGAGAGTCAATGAGGAGGAGTTCAAGTTGAATGCTGTAAAAGCTATGCAGCATCCAGACACACCAGATGACTGCATAGGCGTTGACATTATTGATTCTCTGGTAGAAGAAATCAATATGACTGAAAGCCTAGAATCAGAGCTTGAGGACATCTTCAAAGATGCTCAACCTGATCAAGAAGAACTAGAGGAGGCAAAGGAATTTTCGAAAATTCCTCAGGAAGAGGATAAGCCTCCTAAGCCTGAACTCAAACCACTACCATCATCCCTGAAATATGCATTTCTGGGAGAGGGTGACACTTTTCCAGTGATCATAAGCTCTGCTTTAAACTCACAGGAAGAGGAAACGCTGATTAAAGTGCTAAGGACACACAAGACAACTCTTGGGTGGTCCATAAGTGATCTTAAGGGCATTAGCCCAGCTAGATGCATGCATAAGATCCTATTGGAGGATAATGCCAAACCAGTGGTCCAACCACAGAGGAGGCTAAATCCTGCCATGAAGGAGGTGGTGCAGAAAGAGGTCACTAAATTACTAGAGGCTGGGATTATTTATCCTATTTCTGATAGCCCCTGGGTGAGCCCTGTCCAAGTTGTTCCCAAAAAGGGAGGCATGACAGTGGTTCATAATGAAAAAAATGAACTGGTTCCTACAAGGACAGTCACAGGGTGGCGCATGTGTATTGACTACAGAAGACTCAATACAGCCACCAGAAAGGATCATTTTCCTTTACCATTCATAGACCAAATGCTAGAAAGACTAGCTGGTCATGATTACTACTGCTTTTTGGATGGCTACTCAGGCTACAACCAAATTGCAGTAGATCCCCAGGACCAAGAGAAGACAGCATTCACTTGCCCTTCTGGCGTGTTTGCCTACAGAAGGATGCCTTTTGGTCTGTGCAATGCACCTGCAACCTTTCAAAGGTGCATGCTCTCTATCTTCTCAGATATGGTAGAGAAATTTCTGGAAGTCTTCATGGATGACTTTTCAGTATATGGAGACTCATTTAGCTCCTGTCTTAACCACCTATCACTTGTCCTGAAAAGATGCCAAGAGACTAACCTGGTTTTAAACTGGGAGAAATGTCACTTTATGGTGACTGAAGGAATTGTCCTTGGGCACAAAATTTCAAGCAGGGGAATAGAGGTGGATAAGGCAAAGGTAGAGGTAATTGAAAAATTACCACCACCTACCAATGTTAAGGCAATCAGAAGCTTTCTGGGGCATGCAGGATTCTATAGAAGGTTTATCAAGGATTTTTCGAAAATTGCAAAACCTTTAAGTAACCTGCTAGCTGCTGACACGCCATTTGTGTTTGACACACAGTGTTTGCAGGCATTTGAGACCCTGAAAGCTAAGCTGGTCACAGCACCAGTCATCTCTGCACCAGATTGGGCATTACCATTTGAATTAATGTGTGATGCCAGTGATCATGCCATTGGTGCAGTGTTGGGACAGAGGCATAACAAACTTCTGCATGTCATTTATTATGCTAGCCGTGTTCTAAATGATGCATAGAAGAATTACACAACCACAGAAAAAGAATTACTTGCAGTGGTCTATGCCATTGACAAGTTTAGATCCTACCTAGTGGGATCAAAGGTGATTGTGTACACTGACCATGCTGCTCTTAAATACTTACTCACAAAGCAGGATTCAAAACCCAGGCTTATAAGATGGGTGTTGCTTCTGCAAGAGTTTGATATAGAAATAAGAGACAGAAAAGGGACAGAGAACCAAGTGGCTGATCATCTGTCCCGGATAGAACCAGTAGCTGGGACGTCCCTCCCTTCTACTGAGATCTCCGAGACTTTCCCAGATGAGCAACTCTTTGCCATTCAGGAAGCTCCATGGTTTGCAGATATTGCAAACTATAAAGCTGTGAGGTTCATACCCAAGGAGTACAGTTATGTGCAGAGAAAGAAACTAATTTCAGATGCCAAGTACTACCTTTGGGATGAACCATATCTCTTTAAGAGATGTGCTGACGGAGTGATCCGCAGGTGTGTACCCAGAGAAGAAGCACGAAGGATCCTATGGCACTGCCATGGATCACAGTATGGGGGACATTTTGGAAGTGAGCGAACAGCCACTAAAGTCCTCCAGTGTGGATTCTACTGGCCTACTCTCTATAAAGATTCCCGAGAGTTTGTGCGTAACTGTGACAGTTGCCAAAGAGCTGGTAACCTGCCTCACGGATATGCCATGCCTCAACAAGGGATATTAGAGATAGAATTGTTTGATGTATGGGGAATTGATTTCATGGGACCATTCCCACCATCATACTCAAACACTTATATTCTGGTGGCAGTGGACTATGTATCTAAGTGGGTAGAAGCAATTGCTACACCCACTAATGATACCAAAACCGTACTGAAGTTCCTCCAGAAAAACATTTTCAGCAGGTTTGGCGTCCCCAGAGTGCTAATCAGTGATGGGGGCACTCATTTCTGCAACAAACAGCTATACTCTGCTATGGTTAGATATGGAATTAGCCATAAAGTGGCAACTGCATATCATCCACACACAAATGGGCAAGCTGAAGTCTCTAACAGAGAACTAAAAAGAATCCTGGAACGGACTGTAATAGCCCGGAGAAAGGATTGGGCAAAGAGCTTGGATGATGCTCTGTGGGCATACAGAACAGCATTCAAGACTCCTATAGGAACCTCTCCATACCAACTGGTGTATGGGAAGGCCTGTCATTTGCCTGTGGAACTGGAACATAAAGCCTACTGGGCAACCAGATTCCTAAACATGGATGCACAGTTAGCTGGTGAGAAAAGACTGCTCCAGCTAAATGAGCTAGAGGAGTTCAGACTCAATGCCTTTGAAAATGCAAAAATTTATAAGGAAAAGGCAAAGAAGTGGCATGACAAGAGATTGTCAACCAGAGTCTTTGAGCCAGGACAAAAAGTTCTGCTCTTCAACTCCAGGCTCAAATTGTTTCAAGGAAAACTCAAATCCCGGTGGAGGGGTCCGTATGTGATTACAGGAGTCTCACCATATGGATATGTTGAGCTTCAGGATACTGATTTTGACAGAAAGTTCATTGTAAATGGACAGAGAATCAAGCACTATCTTGAAGGAAATTTTGAGCAGGAATGCTCAAAACTGAGGCTTAAGTGATTCTCAGTAAAAGTCCAGCTAAAGACAGTAAAGAAGCGCTTGCTGGGAGGCAACCCAGTCATTAGAAAGTTGTATGAATTGTTCTTACAGAGGCAAGTATCAAAAATGAAGGAATTCACAGAGTTACAGAAGGATTTAGCTCAAAAAGCAGAGAAAATGAGCTTACTGGCGAAAAAACGCCAGTAAGGGGCATTTTGGGCGTTAAACGCCAGAATGGGCACCATTCTGGGCGTTTAACGCCAGGTGTGCAGCATCCTGGGCGTTTTGGAAAAACGCCCAGTGACAAAGGATTTCTGGCGTTTAACGCCAGCCAGGGCACCTGGCTGGGCGTTAAACGCCCAAAAGGGGTAGCAAATGGGCGTTAAACGCCAGAATGGGTGCCATTCTGGGCGTTTAACGCCAGAAAGGTGGGGGGACCACATTTTTGTTTTCAACTCAAATTTTTTCAAACTTTCCTCTTTTTAACCATACTCTTCTACATAAATGCACTTCAACCTTTCATCATTCACTTTCAAATCTTCACAAATCAAACCATTCTTCAAATCTATTTCAAATTAATCCCAAATCTTCTTCAAAAACTCACCCTTTTCTCAATTTCTCTCCATATCTTCTCAAATTTTCTTTCAAATTCTTATTTTTTTTCGAAATCTCTTCTCCCTCCCCTTATAAATTCACGTTTGGAACCCCCTTTTACCCACACCATTCGAATTTCCTCTTTCTCTCTCTCTCTTCTTTCTTTTCTTTTGCTTGAGGACAAGCAAACCTCTAAGTTTGGTGTGCTTTTCCGTGATCACTAAGCCAAGATTCATCAATATCATGGCTCCTAAGGGAAAACAAACCAATTTAAGAGGCAAGAAAGAGAACAATCCAAAGAATCTTTGGAATCAAGAGAAGTTCTTAACTAAAGAACATGAAGACCATTATCACAAAATAATGGGTCTGAGGTCAGTGATCCCGGAAGTGAAATTTGATCTGAAAGAAGATGAATATCCGGGGATCCAAGAGCAAATTCGAAACAGAGGATGGGAAGTTCTGACCAATCTTGAGACAAAGGTTGGAAGGAACATGGTTCAGGAATTCTACTCAAATCTGTGGCTAACAGATAAACAGAGAATGACTGGAACTGCTTACCATACCTATAGAACCATGGTCAGAGGGAAAGTTATATACTTCCATCTGGACAAAATAAGAGAAATCTTCAAGTTGCCTCAACTGCAAGATGATCCTGATTCCTTTAATAGGAGGATGGTGAGAGTAGATAAGGGGTTGGATCAAGTTCTAGAGGACATATGCCTCCCTGGAACTAAGTGGATAACCAATTCTAAGGGTGTCCCAAACCAACTCAAGAGGGGAGACCTCAAGCCAATTGCAAGAGGTTGGCTAGACTTCATTGGGCGTTCCATATTGCCCACTAGCAACCGTTCTGAGGTCACCATTAAGAGAGCAGTGATGATTCATTGCATTATGCTTGGAAAAGAAGTGGAGGTTCACCATATGATTGCCTGTGAGATCTACACAATTGCAAATAGGAATTCCACTGTAACCAAATTGGCTTACCCAAGCTTGATCTCCTTGCTCTGTAAAGAGGCTGGGGTAAAGATAGAAGAAGATGAATTCATACCCATTGAACATCCAATCACCAAGAAGACAATGGAAGGAACAAGAGAAGCAGGGGCGTGAACTCCAAGAGTTGAAACGCCAAAAGCTCTCCTCTCAAGCTGAGGGAGCATCCACTTCTCAAAATCAAGGTTGTTGAGTTCTAACTCTGTGAAAACCTCTATCATTAGGAGCCTATGTTTGCGTTTTTTTTTTCTTTGTTTTATTTTCTATTCTTTTTGTTTCATCTTATATCTATATTTGAGTCTTGTTCTTAGTTCATAATTAATAAAATTTAAGTTTATGCCTTAAAGCTATGAATGTCCTATGAATCCATCACCTCTCTTAAAAGAAAAATGCTTTAATCACAAAAGAACAAGAAGTACAGGGTTTCGAAATTTATCTCTGAAACTAGTTGAATTAGTTTGATGTGGTGACAATACTTTTTGTTTTCTGAATGAATGCTTGAACAGTGCATATGTCTTTTGAATTTGTTGTTTTAAGAATGTTAAAATTGTTGGCTCTTGAAAGAATGAGGAGAAAGAGAAGTGTTATTGAGGATCTGAAAAATCATCAAATTGATTCTTGAAGCAAGAAAAAGCAGTGAAAAAAAAATTTCGAAAAAAAAAGAGAAAAAAGAGAAAAAGAAAGAAAAAGAAGGAAATGAAGTTGTGATCCAAGGCAAAAGAGTGTGCTTAAGAACCCTGGACACCTCTAATTGGGGACTTTAGCAAAGCTGAGTCACAATCTAAAAAGGTTCACCCAATTATGTGTCTGTGGCATGTATGTATCCGGTGGTAATACTGGAAGACAGAGTGCTTTGGGCCACAGCCAAGACTCATACACTAGCTATGTTCAAGAATCATCATACTTAACTAAGAGAATCAATAACACTATCTGAGTTCTGAGTTCTTATAGATGCCAATCATTCTGAACTTCAAAGGATAGAGTGAGATGCCAAAACTGTTCGGAGGCAAAAAGCTACTAGTCCCGCTCATCTGATTGGAGCTATGTTTCTTTGATATTTTGGAATCTATAGTATATTCTCTTCTTTTTATCCTATTTTGATTTTCAGTTGCTTGGGGACAAGCAACAATTTAAGTTTGGTGTTGTGATGAGCGGATAATTTGTATGCTTTTTGGCATTGTTTTTAGTATGTTTTTAGTATGATTTAGTTAGTTTTTAGTATATTTTTATTAGTTTTTAATTAAAATTCACTTTTCTGGACTTTACTATGAGTTTGTGTGTTTTTCTGTGATTTCAGGTATTTTCTGGCTGAAATTGAGGGTCCTGAGCAAAAATCTGATCCAGAGACTGAAAAGGACTGCAGATGCTGTTGGATTCTGACCTCCCTGCACTCGAAGTGGATTTTCTGGAGCTACAGAAGCCCAATTGGCGCGCTCTCAACGGCATTGGAAAGTAGACATCCTGGGCTTTCCAGCAATATATAATAGTCCATACTTTGCCCAAGATTTGATGGCCCAAACCGGCGCTCAAAGTCACCTACAGAAATTCCAGCGTTAAACGCCGGAACTGGCATAAAAATTGGAGTTAAACGCCCAAACTGACATGAAAGCTGGCGTTTAACTCCAGAAAAGGTCTCTACACGAAATTCCTTCATTGCTCAGCCCAAGCACACACCAAGTGGGCCCGGAAGTGGATTTTTCTGTCATTTACTCATTTCTGTAAACCTTAGGACACTAGTTTACTACTTATAGGATCTTTTGACATTGTATCCGTACCTTATGACCTCATAACATTTTTACAAGTTTCTTTCCACAGTATGAGCCTCTAAACCCCATGGTTGGGGGTGAGGAGCTCTGCTGTGTCTTGATGAATTAATGCAATTACTACTGTTTCTTATTCAATCATGCTTGCTTCGATTCTAAGATAACACTTGTTCTGAATCCGGATGAATGTGATGATCCGTGACAATCATCATCATTCTCAACTATGAACATGTGCCTGACAACCACCTCTGTTCTATCTTAGATTGAGTAGTTATCTCTTAGGTTCTTTAACCGGAATCTTCGTGGTATAAGCTAGGACTGATGGCGGCATTCAAGAGAATCCGGAAGGTCTAAACCTTGTCCGTGGTATTCTGAGTAGGATTCAATGATTGAATGACTGTGACGTGCTTCAATCTCCTGAAGGCGGGGCGTTAGTGATAGACGCAAAAGAATCACTGGATTCTATTCCGGCCTGATTGAGAACCGACAGATGAATTCCGCTATGCTGTGACAGAGCATATGCAATCGCTTTCACTGAGAGGATGGGAGGTAGCCACTGACAACGGTGAAACCCTACACACAGCTTGCCATGGAAGGAGACTTGCGTGTTTGAAGAAGAAGACAGTAGGAAAGCAGAGATTCAGAAGATGGAGCATCTCCAAACCTCAACCTATTCTCCATTACTGCAATACAAGTAACCATTTCATGTTCATTTGCTTTTTACACTCAATCCTGATAATTTCTGATATCCTGACTAAGATTTACAAGATAACCATAGCTTGCTCCAAGCCGACAATCTCTGTGGGATCGACCCTTGCTCACGCAAGGTATTACTTGGACGACCCAGTACACTTGCTGGTTAGTTGTGCGGGATTGCAAAAGTGTGATTGCAATTTCGTGCACCACACATCTTTGGATGCAAATGTTTTGTTTTAAATAACAAAGAAAATTTGGGTAAATTTGGTCTAAAGGCTTATGAGTGTTTGTTTGTAGGATATTCCACAACTAGTAAAGCATATAGGGTTTATCATCAAGATGCTAGAATTATCGAAGAGTCCAATACATGTTACATTTTGTGATACTAACTTGGTGCAAAGCATTTTGGAAGATTGTGATGCAGGAAATCAAGCTCAAAAAGAGGATGAAACTGCTCAAAATCATGGAAAAAAAAATTCTGGTCAAGCTGAACCAGAAACTGCAAATGCTAAAAATTCAAGAGACAATTCCATTTTGTCTCATGAATCTGAAGGAAATCCTGCAGCCAGCAGCGACCAGAATCCCTTGGTGACTAAATCTGCCTCCAAGTTCACTAGACCTCGTGAGTGGAGGTTCTTGAAGAATTATCCTGAGAAATTTGTCATTGGAGACGTCTCTCATGGAGTGCAAACAAGATCTTCCACTAGAAAGGCAAATGAAGGATCCAACATTGCCCTTCTATCACAAATAGAGCCTCAAAACATCAAGGAAGCACTTGGTGACCCTTCTCGGGTTAAAGCTATGGAGGATGAGCTTCTTGAGTTTGAAAAGAACCAAGTATGGACTTTGGTTCCAAGGCCAAGTGGAAAGAAAGTGACTGGCACCAAGTGGATATTTCGGAACAAGTTGGGAGAAGATGGTAGCATTGCAAGAAACAAAGCAAGGCTAGTGGCTCAAGGATATGACCAAGAAGAAGGAATAGACTTTGATGAATCCTTCGCCCCTGTTGCCCGAATGGAAGCCATAAGACTTCTCTTAGCTTATGCTGCATTTTGTGGTTTTAAATTATATCAAATGGATGTGAAATGTGCATTTTTGAATGGTGTGATAAATAGACAAGTGTATGTGGAGTAGCCACCTGGTTTTGAAAATAAAGAGCACTTTGATCATGTTTTCAAATTATCTAAAGCTCTCTATGGTTTAAGACAAGCTCCTAGAGCTTGGTATGAGAGACTTAGCTCTTTTCTTCTGAAAAATGGTTTTCAAAGAGGCACCACAGACACGACTCTATTTATCAAAAATTCTGATGATTCTTTTATTCTAGTCCAAATATATGTTGATGACATTATTTTTGGATCAACCAATGAATCCCTTTGTTCTGAATTTGGAAAACTCATGACAAGTGAATTTGACATGAGTATGATGGGTGAACTTAATTTTTTCCTTGGGCTGCAAATTAAACAAACTGAAAAAGGTATTTTCATTCACAAAAAGAAGTATGCCAAGGAATTAGTTAAGAAATTTGGTATGAAAAATGCCAAACCCATGGGAACTCCCATGCACCCCAATTCTAAATTAGATAAGGGAGAAACTGAGAAAGATGTTGATGAGACTAGGTATAGAGGAATGATTGGTTCTCTTATGTACTTAACTTCCTCTAGACCTGACATTGTGCAAAGTGTTGGATTGTGTTCTAGGTTCCAATCCAAACCAAAAGAGTCACATCTTTCTGCAGTAAAAAAGATCATTAGATATATTCATAGCACATCAAATTTTGGTCTTTGGTATCCTAAGATTGATGATTTTTCTGCAGTTGGTTATTGTGATGCAGATTTTGCTGGTGATAGAGTTGATAGAAGGAGCACTTCAGGCCTATGCTACTTCCTTGGAAAGTCCTTAAATGTATGGTCAAGTAAGAAGCAACCAACAGTGGCCCTATCCACTGCAGAGGCTGAGTATATAGCTGCTTCTTCTTGTTGTTCTCAGCTTTTATGGTTAAAAACACAGCTTGCTGATTACAAATTAAAGGCTGAAAATATTCCCTTGATGTGTGATAATGTGAGTGCCATTAATATTTCTAAAAATCCAGTCTTGCACTCAAGGACTAAGCATATTGAAGTGAAATTTCACTCAATAAGAGAACATGTCCAAAAAGGGGATATTTGTATTCAATTTGTTAAATCTGAGGAGCAATTAGCAGATATTTTTACAAAACTATTAGCTGAGGATAGATTCTGTATGCTTAGGACTTGTCAAGGAATTTTGAGTCATGATTCTTTGTTTGAAAATTGCTGATGTATTTGGTGGAGAATTTTGTCTCATAAACAGGTATGAGACAAATCTGGGCAGGTGATGAACGTCTCCATCAAGCCAGCGTGTTATGGGTTTGTTTCAAATGAAAGATAATCTGGGCCAACCTCAAAATCAGATCTAGAGTGGTCCATTGTGTTTCCTTAAATCCAACTATCTCTGGGCCCATATGTGAATGTTACATTTTTAATGGGCTGTGTGCTTATTTTTTAAAATAATTTTTCATTTGATGTTTATAATCCAAAAAGATTTTTCAGTTTTTTTTAGTTTTTCAAAATTTAAAATTTATTTCCTATTTTTTTTCAAATCAAATCAAATCTTAAATTTATGAGGTCAGGTCTTTTCATGTCTTTTCAAAAGGTGATGCAGTTGCATGGTTTTGGAAAACCCCTTTTGGGTACGGTTACCAACTCTCCCTCTCTTTCCTCCATAACTTCTCCTCAAACCCTTCGGTTTCTTCCCTCTCACCCCACTATTTCTCTTCCATCAAAAGCATCAATTTAACCAAAATGGGGGAAGAAAGTCATTGCTAAAAGAGCACCGCGTGAAAAAATCCATAAACTTCCAGGATATCCTAGACCATCAACTCGTTCTCAAGACACCACTTTTACTCCTTCACCTTCTCCTCCTCGAACTGATCCCATGGCTCGTACCAAGACCACTCCAAGGTATCCTGCCTCTGCCAAACCGACACCACCAACAAAGGCGACGCCTTTCAAACCTGCCTCTTCAAAACCTGGCTCTTCAAAGCCATCCTCATCCAAAGGGAAGCGTCTGGCGACGGAGGAACCTGTTCTCGAACCACCACAATCCAAGGCAAGGTCAGTTCCTGTGCGCCCACAGAGAGGTAAAACTCGAGTTCCTCTCAAATCAGTTAGTGAACCTGACATTGGGCCGTTTGATCACAAAGCTCATTTTTTGACCTCTCACTCGAACTATAACCCTTATAGATTCAAATCTGCCATGAATAATGATTTTTATGAAGGGGTTATCCAGTATCGTACTCTGTGTCCATCTTTTCTAGCTGATCTGCAATCTTTGAAAAGAAAAGGTTTTCCTTTTGTTGATAACTTGATTTTTCTGGACTGGAATAATCTTTTTGATATCAAAAAAACCTGTTTATCCCTTGTTGGTCAAAGAATTTTATGCTAATATGACTTATCATGAAGGCACTGCTCACTCATATGTAAAGGGCTGAGCTATAGTTTTAAACAATGAGACTATCAGTGATGCTTTGAAGTATACTGATGTTGGGCCTAGTGCTTACACTTCAGTTAAGTGGGATGAAGGAGTTGGTGTTTCATACAATGATGCCCTGGCTAGTATCTGTGAAGATGTCTCCTTAATTGATGGCATTACACCCACTCACAAAGCCCTAGGATATGAACGTGCTCAGTTGCACCGAATGGTCAACCACATCATACTTCCTCAAAGTGGTTCATATCAAAGGATTTCGTACACTGACACTCTTGTTTTATATGTCATTCTAACCAAAACTGAACTGTCATTTGCATATTTGATGGTTAGATACATGTTTGATTCTGTTAGAAGTGAGAAAGACAAAGCACTTCCTTATGGCATGTTTCTAACTTGTATTTTTGAGTATTTTGGTATTGACTTGACCAATGAGAAATATGAAAATAGACATTCATATCTAAAGGGAAGTGGTTCAGTGAAGCAGCAAAAAGGACCAACTCAATCTGAGAGAGTGGTTCTAGATGATGATGATGAAGAGTACATCCCAGATGTCTCTCCTCCTCCTTCCACTGAGGGTACTTCTATTTTCACTGGGAAGAAATCTACTTTGCTGAATGTGGTCAAGGATGTCGCTCAAGAATTTGTCTCCCAATCAAATCATTTGATTGCCATGAGCAAGGAACAAAGGAAGCTAGCTAGCAAGCATGAAAACTTCCTGAAGAAATCAAGAGATAGGATGGTTGTGCTCATGACCTTCATTGATAACCTCCATAATGATGAAGACATTACCACTGATGCTGAAGAGGAAGACGCTTCAGAGGGAAATGGTTCTGATGCCTAAAGATTTGTCTCATAAAAACTGCTGCTGCTGCTCATTTTTTTTGTCTCATGAATCATGTTTATTTTGCTACAATTTAACTGTTTACTATGATGGATGACTGTAATAACTATAAATACCTTTGTTAGTTTAGTTGGAACTTTGGACTGTGGACTGATCGTTTCTTGTAGGACTCTTAATGTTGTTTTTTGTGGATCTTGCTCATTATCCACCCTTGATGACAAAAGGGGGAGTAAGAGCAATAGGAATTTTATCCTTACTGTAGCTACTAGTATTTCTTTTGGGACTTTTGTCGCTACTAGTATTTCTTTTAGGACTTTTGTCTGAGTGCTGCATTAAAACTTGACTTCACATGCTGAATCTTTTTGCTGCTGATATTAGCTTGAAAATTGGGCTAATTATGTGGTGTTGCTTATGTGATATCCCTTAGACAAGATACATGTGCATAGCTCTTTATTGTGCTTTCTTTAAGTACAATGTGAAACAGGAACAAAGAGGAATGCATAAATCCAGGGGAAGCTAATTTTGAAAAGGAAAGGGGGAGCAACACAAGAGCAAATGAAAATCAAAGGAAGTTTCTAAACTTTACTCAAATTAATTTCTTGTTGATTATTGCTAAAATCATGTTTGTCATCAAGGGGGAGATTGTTGAGTTAAGAAATTAACTAAAGTTAGTGATGACAAACATTATTTTTGGTAAATAAATAATTAGCAAATTGTATATTACTAATTATTTATTATGTATTGTAGGCCAAATCCAATTCCATAGCCCAAATGGAATGAAAAACAAACAGAAAAGGTTAGTGGGCTGAATGGTAAGTAAAATAAAAAAAACAAGCCCAAAATCATTCATCACAAGTTCAATTCTTCAAAGAAGCAAAAGCAAGAAACCAACGGGCTGAACTTATGAAAAACCCCACCCGATCCAAGCCCGAAGAGATTTCAATTCCCTCCATCTTGCTTTTACCAAAGCAACGTTCTTCTCTTCACTGACCATGTCAAATCACAAGATTCAGAAAAATAAGAAAGAGAAAGAGTGAGACCTTCTTCCATAAGCCTTTCACCAAAAAGAGAGAAAGAGAAAGACTAAGCTTGAAAGGCAGATATCAAATCACCCAGTTCAAACCAAATCAAGCTTAGGTTAAAGGTAACCCATTTCCTCTTGCATGTATCAAATCTTCTTCTCTTCCTCCCAACACTCTGCAAGTCCGAAAATGGCACACAAAGAAAAGTTATTTTCTGCCCTAATCTACTGTATATCCACGGCCATAAACAAGACTTGGGGACCAAGTTGTTTTTCAAGGGCTAAGATCAAATTGACCATAGGAAGATGTCCATGGTTGTTGCTTTGTGGCTTTCGATCAAGATAAAGAAGTCAGAAGCAAAGTTTCTATTCTGGGGATTAAAGAGAAAAAGTGAGTCTGTGGATTGGTGAAGCTCAAGGTTCAAGGTGTTGACCTTGGAAGAAGAATCCAGCATCATGCAAGGAGATAAAAGAGGTTTGCTGTTCATTCAAAAACCAGGGAGAAAAAACCAGTGAATAGAGGTTTTGTTCTGAGAGAGCTCTTTGAAGAAGTTCAGCTAACTGGACAGTGTAACCTAATCAAAGGTGCATTCCGCCAGTATGAAGAACTGAATCAAAGGCTTGCCAATCTGGTTTTTCGCATAGCACAGAGGCTGTTGATGAAGTCAATCTCCTTCATGTTTTTCTGATTGTAATGTACTTTTCTATGTTTATCTTTCTGTAATTTCTTGTGAGAAAAGGCATTGTGAGAAAGCTCAAGTAAAAGCCATGAGTGAAAAAAGGATGAGTGATACACTTGAGAGAAAAAGCTTAGAGTTGTTTTCTGATTTCTTTAGGTTGGTTAAGTGTCTTGTATCTTGTACCTGGTTGGTATCCCTTTCTTAGTTGGGTTAGCACTAAGAGTGAATAGTTAAAAGTTAGCATAGCCAATGTCAAGTTAGGATAGAACTTGAGTGTGAAATTGGTGTATGTAATTCTGTTAACTATAGTGAAATTCTTCCATAATTGTGGAGGAGACTGGATGTAGGTTGCATAGCACAAGGCAACCGAACCAGGATACATGCTGGTGTTCGCTTTTCTCTTCTCTGCTGAATTCTATTTTCTGAAATTCATGAGACAAAAATAAATTGTCTCACAAATTTCTGTTGCTGAGTTCAAACAGAATAAGAATTGTAATTTTGTTTAAAAAGGGTCATAACAGCAACTTAAAAAGAAAGGCATAGATTCAACCCCCCTTCTCTAAGCCTACCACAACCTTCAGTTGGTATCAGGAGCTAAGGTCTCAAGAATCAAGCTTAACCGCTTGGAGCAAAGATCCAATGGCAAACAACTTGGGCACAACCACAGTTGCTTACACCCTCACTGAAGGCCAGTCAAACAACCGGCCACCCTTCTTCAACGGGAAGAACTATTCCTACTGGAAAGAAAGGATAAGGATCTTCATCCAATCCATTGACTACAACATATGGAAGATCGTTGTGAGCGGTCCAAAGATCCCAACAAAACAAGTGCTGATGGAGTGGTGACTCCAAAAGAAGAAGCTGAATGGAATGAAGATGATAAGAAGAAGATAGAGTTGAATGCTAAAGCAATCAACCTTCTTCACTGTGCTATCAGCTTTGAAGAGTACCAGAAGGTGTCTAGATGCAAGACAGCCAAAGAAATCTGGAAAAAATTCCAGGCCACACACGATGGCACTAAACAAGTCAAAGAAACGAGGATTGATATGCTGCGAAAGGAGTACGAGATGTTTAGCATGAAGGATGGAGAAAGCATTGATGAAGCGTTTGAGAGATTCTCAATCATAATCAACAACCTTGATGCTATGGGTACAAACTATGCAGAACAAACCTTGGTGAAAAAACTCCTTAGAAGCCTCACAAAAGAGTGGGAAAACACTGCCACTATCCTGACCGAGAGTAACAACATAAGTCCCATAACCTATGATGAGCTGAGAGGAAAACTCCTTGCCTATGAAGCCACACACACAAACACAGACTCAAAGAAAAAGGGAATAGCCCTCAAGTCACAAATAGAACCAAAAGAGAGTGAGTCTTGTGATGGTATTTCAGATGACGAGCTTTTGTTTTTTGCTAGGATATTTAGAAGGATGATGAAGAGCAAGGGCAAATACAAGGGTTCAAGTTCAAAGGAGCACAAGATAGACTTGAGCAAGGTGACGTGTCATCATTGCAAGGAGGCTGGACACTTCAAGTCAAACTGTCCAAAGCTCAAAAAGGAGGACAAAGGAAAGAAGGAAAGGAAGAGAGTACTCATGGCAGCTTGGGAGGATCTTTAAAATGACTCAAATGAAGAAGAAGAATCTGAAGGAGATAACAAAGACTGCTTCATGGCTGGAAACAACAATCTTGATGAGGTAAATTATTATGATTTGACCATTGAGGACTTGCATGCTTATATTGATGATCTTACATTAAACACCTCAAAACTGCTTGACAAATACAATGAATGAAAATCTGAAAGAGATGTGTTAAGAGCTGAAAATGAGTTTTTAAAAGAAAAAGTGAAGGAAACTAAATGTGCCTTGGACATCATTGAAGAAAACAGATTTCTAAAATCTGAAATTGAAAAATTAAAAAGAAAGCACATCGTGGATCCTTCACATGAGTTAATTGCTGAAAATGAAAGATTAAATGATATGATTAAAAGGCTGAATGGTGACTTAGCAAAATTTGCTCAAGGTTCTAGTAACTTGGACAAATTACTTGCAAGTCAAAGACCATTGTTTGAAAAATCTGGTTTAGGCTACATAGCCAAGGAAGATGTAGTTTCTAATGTTTCCTCTATAAAATTTGTGGCTTCTTCATCAAATACCAAAACCATACCAAATAAATCTGGTATTGAAAATACTCAAACACTTGAAGAAAAATTTGATGAAGTATACACAAGTGAAACTGAGCCCTCACCAAGAACTGAACCGAGTTCAAACCGGCCAGGTTTGGGTTACATTTCGAAAAATGAGGCTGTTTTCAAAAAACCACCATTTTACAACAAAACCTTATATTCAAAAGGTAAAAATGTTCAAAGAAATTCTGGTGAAAATGCTTTTGTAAAGAGGAATAACTTCAATAAAAATCAGTTTGTCAAAAGAAATGCATCTCCTCCAAAAACCAGAAATTTTTAACACTTTAATCATTTCAAGCAATTTAACTTACCTCAAGTTTAGCGACATACTTCAGAAAATCATTGTGTTAATTGCAAGAAATTTGGTCACTCATATGCACAATGCTTCATTGAAAAGAGAGTTGTAGGAAACAAAGTCTACAATGTTGTTTGTGATTTCAATGCACTTGGGCAACCAAGATGGATTAACTTCAAAGGATCCAAATTAATTTGGATACCTAAGGCTACTTGAAAATCATCATGCAGATTTGCCTAGCATCCAAGAACAAAAAGAACATGTGGTACATGGATAGTGGATGTTCAAGGCACATGACTGGAAGATCAACATACTTCATTAAACTAAATAAGTATGATGGAGGTTTTGTGACCTTTGGAGATGATGGTAAAGGTAAAATCATTGCTGTTGGAAAAGTAGGTAATGAGCAATCTACTTTCATTGATGATGTACTTTTGGTATGTGGTTTAAAGCACAATCTTTTGAGCATAAGTCAGCTGTGTGATTTGGGATATTTAGTTATTTTCAAAAGGCTTGAATGCTGTGTTGTAAATGAAAAGACAAATGAAGTGATGTTTGTTGCCAAGCGTTTCAATAATATGTATGGACTTACTCTTGATGAACTAAAGGATCAAAATGTAGCTTGTCTTCACTCTAAAGAATTTGAAAAGTGGTTATGGCACAAGAGATTAGGCCATTGGTGCGCGAAATTGTGATCACTACAACTTCACACAACTAACCAGCAAGTGCACTGGGTCGTCCAAGTAATACCTTACGTGAGTAAGGGTCGATCCCACGGAGATTGTTGGTATGAAGCAAGCTATGGTCACCTTGTAAATCTTAGTCAGGCAGACTCAAATGTATAATGGTGATGAACGAAAATAACATAAAAGATAAAGATAGAGATACTTATGTAATTCATTGGTAGGAACTTCAGATAAGCGCATGAAGATGCCTTCCCTTCCGTCTCTCTGCTTTCCTACTGTCTTCATCCAATCCTTCTTATTCCTTTCCCATGGCAAGCTTGTGTAGGGTTTCACCGTTGTCAATGGCTACCTCCCATCCTCTCAGTGAAAACGATTGCATATGCCCTGTCACGGCACGCGGAATTCAGCTGTCGGTTCTCGGTCAGGCCGGAATAAAATCCATCGATTCTTTTGCGTCTGTCACTAACGCCCCGCCTGCTAGGAGTTTGAAGCGCGTCACAGTCATTCAATCATTGAATCCTACTCAGAATACCACAGACAAGGTTTAGACCTTCCGGATTCTCTTGAATGCCGCCATCAGTTCTCGCCTATACCACGAAGACTCCAGTTAAAGAATCCAAGAGATATTCACTAGAGCCTTGGTTGCTTGTAGAACAAAAGTGGTTGTCAGTCACCTTGTTCATAAGTGAGAATGATGATGAATGTCACGGATCATCACATTCATCAAGTTGAAGAACAAGTGATATCTTAGAACAAGAACAAGCGGAATTGAATGGAAGAACAATAGTAATTGCATTAATACTCGAGGTACAGCAGAGCTCCACACCTTAATCTATGGTGTGTAGAAACTCCACCGTTGAAAATACATAAGAACAAGGTCTAGGCATGGCCGTGAGGCCAGCCTCCCAATGATCTAAGAACTAGATGTCCAAAGATGATAAATACAATAGTAAAAGGTCCTACTTATAGAAAACTAGTAGCCTAGGGTGTACAGAGATGAGTAAATGACATAAAAATCCACTTCCGGGCCCATTTGGTGTGTGCTTGGGCTGAGCAATGAAGCAATTTCGTGTAGAGACTCTTCTTGGAGTTAAACGCCAGCTTTTATGCCAGTTTGGGCGTTTAACTCCCATTTAGGTGCCAGTTCCGGCGTTTAACGCTGGAATTCCTGAGGGTGACTTTGAACGCCGGTTTGGGCCATCAAATCTTGGGCAAAGTATGGACTATCATATATTGCTGGAAAGCCCAGGATGTCTACTTTCCAACGCCGTTGAGAGCGCGCCAATTGGGCTTCTGTAGCTCCAGAAAATCCACTTCGAGTGCAGGGAGGTCAGAATCCAACAGCATCTGCAGTCCTTTTCAGTCTCTGGATCAGATTTTTGCTCAGGTCCCTCAATTTCAGCCAGAAAATACCTGAAATCACAGAAAAACACACAAACTCATAGTAAAGTCCAGAAAAGTGAATTTTAACTAAAAACTAATAAAAATATACTAAAAACTCAACTCAAACTACTAAAAACATACTAAAAACAATGCCAAAAAGCGTACAAATTATCCGCTCATCACAACACCAAACTTAAATTGTTGCTTGTCCTCAAGCAACTGAAAATCAAATAAGATAAAAAGAAGAGAATATACTATAGACTCCAAATTATCAATGAAACTTAGCTCCAAATTAGATGAGCGGGACTAGTAGCTTTTTGCCTCCGAACAGTTTTGGCATCTCACTTTATCCTTTGAAATTCAGAATGATTGGCTTCTTTAAGAACTCAGAATCTAGATAGTGTTATTGATTCTCCTAGTTAAGTATGATGATTCTTGAACACAGCTACTTATTGAGTCTTGGCCGTGGCCCAAAGCACTCTGTCTTCCAGTATTACCACCGGATACATACATGCCACAGACACATAATTGGGTGAACCTTTTCAGATTGTGACTCAGCTTTGCTAGAGTCCCCAATTAGAGGTGTCCAGGGTTCTTAAGCACACTCTTTTTGCCTTGGATCACAACTTTATTTCTTTCTTTTTCTTTTCTTTTTCTTTCTCCCCCTTTTTTTCGTTTTTTTCCTTCTCTCTCTCTTTTTTTTTTATTTTTATATTCACTGCTTTTTCTTGCTTCAAGAATCATTTTTATGATTTTTCAGATCCTCAGTAACATGTCTCCTTTTTCATCATTCTTTCAAGAGCCAACAATTTTTAACATTCATGAACAACAAATTCAAAAGACATATGCACTGTTCAAGCATACATTCAGAGAACAAAAGTGTTGCCACCACATCAAACTAATTAAGCTAGTTTTAAAGATGAATTTGAAATTCTGTACTTCTTGTTCTTTTGTAATAAAAACAGTTTTCATTTAAGAAAGGTGATGGATTCATATTCATAGCTTTAAGGCATAGACACTAAGACACTAATGATCATAAGACACAAACATGGATAAACATAAGCATAAATTTTCGAAAAACAGAAGAATAAAGAACAAGGAGATTAAAGAACGGGTCCACCTTAGTGATGGCGGCTTGTTCTTCCTTTTGAAGGTCTTATGGAGTGCTTGAGCTCCTCAATGTCTCTTCCTTGTCTTTGTTGCTCCTCTCTCATGATTCTTTGATCTTCTCTAATTTCATGGAGGGGGGATGGAATGTTCTTGGTGCTCCACCCTTAGTTGTCCCATGTTGGAACTCAATTCTCCTAGGGAGGTGTTCAGTTGCTCCCAATAGTCTTGTGGAGGAAAGTGCATCCTTTGAGGTGAATCTCTCCATCTCCCATGACTCGGAGGTGAAAGCTTTTGCCTTCCCTTTCCTCTTTCCAGAGGTTTCTCCGGCCTTGGATGCCATAAATGGTTATGGAAAAACAAAAAGCAATGCTTTTACCACACCAAACTTAAAAGGTTTGCTCGTCCTCGAGCAAAAGAAGAAAGAAGAGAGTAGAATAAGAAGAAATGGAGGAGAGGGAGATGGCTTTGTGGTTCGACCAAAAGGGAAGAAGTAGTGTTTAGGGTGTATGAAAATGAAGGAGTGAAGATGATAGTGGGATTTGATAGGTGGGGGTTTTTGGGAGAGAGGTGTTGAGGTGATTGGTGAATGGGTGAAGAAGAGAGAGGGTGGTGGTGTTGGTGGGGATCCTGTGGGGTCCACAGATCCTTAGGTGTCAAGGAAAAGTCATCCCTGCACCAAATGGCATTCAAAAACACGTTTTGAGCCAATTCTGGCGTTAAACGCCGGGCTGGTGCCCATTCCTGGTGTTTAACGCCAGGTTCTTGCCCTTTTCTGGCGTTTAACGCCAGTCTGGTGCCCCCTTTCTGGCGTTAAACGCCCAGAATGGTGCCAGACTGGGCGTTAAACGCCCAACTGCTAGCCTCACTGGCGTTTAAACGCCAGTGAGTTCTTCCTCCAGGGTGTGCTGTTTTTCTTCCTGTTTTTCATTCTGTTTTTGCTTTTTCAATTGATTTTGTGACTTCTCATGATCATCAACCTACAAAAAACATAAAATAACAAAAGAAAATAGTCAAAATATAACATTGGGTTGCCTCCCAACAAGCGCTTCTTTAATGTCAGTAGCTTGACAGATGGCTCTCATGGAGCCTCACAAATGATCAGAGCAATGTTGGAACCTCCCAACACCAAACTTAGAGTTTGAATGTGGGGGTTCAACACCAAACTTAGAGTTTGGTTGTGGCCTCCCTACACCAAACTTAGAGTTTGACTGTGGGGGCTCTGTTTGACTCTGATTTGAGAGAAGCTCTTCAAGCTTTCTCCCCATGGTGACAGAGGGATATCCTTGAGCCTTAAACACAAAGGATTCTTCATTCACTTGAATGATCAGTTCACCTCCATCAACATCAATCACAGCCTTTGCTGTGGCTAGGAAGGGTCTGCCAAGGATGATGGATTCATCCATGCACTTCCCAGTCTCTAGGACTATAAAATCAGTAGGGATGTAATGGTCTTCAATCTTCACCAAAACATCCTCTACAAGTCCATGAGCTAGTTTTCTTGAGTTGTCTGCCATCTCTAATGAGATTCTTGCAGCTTGCACCTCAAAGATCCTTAGTTTCTCCATTACAGAGAGAGGCATGAGGTTTACACTTGACCCTAAGTCACACAGAGCCTTCTTGAAGGTCATGGTGCCTATGGTACAAGGTATTGAAAACTTCCCAGGATCTTGTCTCTTTTGAGGTAATTTCTGCCTAGACAAGTCATCCAGTTCTTTGGTGAGCAAAGGAGGTTCATTCTCCCAAGTCTCATTTCCAAATAACTTGTCATTTAGCTTCATGATTGCTCCAAGGTATTTAGCAACTTGCTCTTCAGTGACATACTCATCCTCTTCAGAGGAAGAATACTCATCAGAGCTCATGAAAGGCAGAAGTAAGTCCAATGGAATCTCTAGGGTCTCATTTTGAGCCTCAGATTCCCATGGTTCCTCATTGGGGAACTCAATGGAGGTCAGTGCACGCCCATTGAGGTCTCCCTCAGTGGCGTTCACTGCCTCTCTTTCCTCTCCAAATTCGGCCATGTTGATGGCCTTGCACTCTCCTTTTGGATTTTCTTCTGTGTTGCTTGGGAGAGTACTAGGAGGGAGTTCAGTAACTTTCTTGCTCAGCTGTCCCACTTGTGCCTCCAAATTCCTAATGGAGGACCTTGTTTCAGTCATGAAACTTTGAGTGGTTTTAATTAGATCAGAGACCATAGTTGCTAAGTCAGAGGGGTTCTGCTTAGAGTTCTCTGTCTGTTGCTGAGAAGATGATGGAAAAGGCTTGCCATTGCTAAACCTGTTTCTTCCACCATTATTGTTGTTGAAACCTTGTTGAGGTCTCTCTTGATTCTTCCATGAGAAATTTGGGTGATTTCTCCATGAAGAATTATAGGTGTTTCCATAGGGTTCTCCTAGGTAATTCACCTCTTCCATTGAAGTGTTCTCAGGATCATAGGCTTCTTCTTCAGATGAAGCATCCTTAGTACTGCTTGGTGCATTTTGCATTCCAGACAGACTTTGAGAAATCAAATTGACTTGTTGAGTCAATATCTTGTTCTGAGCCAATATGGCATTCAGAGCATCAATCTCAAGAACTCCTTTCTTCTGATTAGTCCCATTGTTCATAGGATTCCTTTCAGAAGTGTACATGAATTGGTTATTTGCAACCATTTCAATTAGTTCTTGAGCTTCTGTAGGCGTCTTCTTCAGATGAAGAGATCCTCCAGCAGAGCTATCCAAAGACATCTTGGATAGTTCAGAGAGACCATCATAGAAAATACCTATGATGCTCCATTCAGAAAGCATGTCAGAAGGACATTTTCTGATCAATTGTTTGTATCTTTCCCAAGCTTCATAGAGGGATTCTCCATCCTTCTGTCTGAAGGTTTGGACTTCCACTCTAAGCTTACTCAATTTTTGAGGTGGAAAGAACTTTGCCAAGAAGGCATTGACTAGCTTTTCCCAAGAGTCCAGGCTTTCTTTAGGTTGAGAGTCCAACCATGTCCTAGCTCTGTCTCTTACAGCAAAAGGGAATAGCATAAGTCTGTAGACTTCAGGGTCTACCCCATTAGTCTTGACAGTGTCACAGATTTGCAAGAACTCAGCTAAGAACTGATGAGGATCTTCCAATGGAAGTCCGTGGAACTTGCAATTCTGTTGCATTAGAGAAACTAATTGAGGCTTAAGCTCAAAGTTGTTTGCTCTAATGGCAGGGATAGAGATGCTTCTCCCATAGAAGTCGGGAGTAGGTGCAGTAAAGTCACCCAGCACCTTCCTTGCATTGTTGGCATTGTTGTTGTTTTCGGCTGCCATTTGTTCTTCTTCCTTGAAGAATTCAGTCAGGTCCTCTAAAAAGAGTTGTGCTTTGGCTTCTCTTAGCTTTCTCTTCAAGGTCCTTTCAGGTTCAGGGTCGGCCTCAACAAGAATGCTTTTGTCTTTGCTCCTGCTCATAAGAAAGAGAAGAGAACAAGAATATGTGGAATCCTCTATGTCACAGTATAGAGATTCCTTGAAGTGTCAAAGGAAAAAAAAAGTAGAAGACAGAAGTAGAAAATTCGAACTTATCAAAGAAGATGGAGTTCGAATTTTGCATTAAGGGATAGTGTTAGTCCATAAATAGAAGGATGTGAGAAGAAAGGAAGAAATTTTTGAAAATTAAGTAAAAGATTTTGAAAACATTTTAAAAAAACACTAATTGATTTTCGAAAATAAGAGTGGGAAAGAAATCAAGTGTTTTTTTGAAAAAGATTTTGAGATTAGAAGTCAAAAAGATTTGATTGAAAACTATTTTGAAAAAGATGAAGTTAAGAAGATATGATTGATTTTAAAAATATGTGATTGAGAAAATATGATTTGAAAACAATTTTAAAAAAGATTTGATTTTAAAACTCAATGACTTGCCTAACAAGAAAAGATATGATTCAAACATTAAACCTTTCTCAACAGAAAAGGCAACATACTTGAAATGTTCAATCAAATCATTAATTGTTAGCAAGTATCTTTAAAAATAGAAAGAAATTGATTTTGAAAAAGATTTGATTGAAAAGATATGATTTGAAAAAGATTTGATTTTGAAAAACTTTGAAAACTTGAAAAAAATTGATTTGAAAACAAAATCCTCCCCCTTGTGCCATCCTGGCGTTAAACGCCCAGAATGGTGCACATTCTGGCGTTTAACGCCCAAAACTATACCCTTTTGGGTGTTAAACGCCCAACCAGGTACCCTGGCTGGCGTTTAAACGCCAGTCTGTCCTTCTTCACTGGGCGTTTTGAACGCCCAGTTTTTTCTGTGCAATTCTTCTGCTGTATGTTCTGAATCTTCAATTCTCTGTATTATTGACTTGAGAAGACACAAATTAAAAATATTTTTGGATTTTTAATAATCAAAATGCAACTAAAATCAAATAGCAATGCATGCAAGACACCAAACTTAGCAGTTTGTATACTACTGACACTAATGAGAATGCATATGAGACACACAAAACACTCAAGTCAAGAGAATTTAAAGATTAGAGTAAGAAATCATCAATAACATCTTGAAGATCCTTAAGACACGTGAATGAATGCATGTAATTGACACCAAACTTAAAATGAGACTCTAGACTCAAACAAGAAACATAAAATCTTTTTGGTTTTTTTTATGATTTTGAAATTTTTTTTTTGGATTTTTCGAAAATTATATGAAAAGAAAACAAAGGTATCAAAATTCTTAATGAGAATTCCAGGAATCATGCAATGTTAGTCTAAAGCTTTAGTCTAAAGGAATTAGACATAGCTAGCTAAGCTTCAGCAGGACATTGCATTCAAGAGCTAAATTGATGATGATCAATCAGCTTTAATGATGATAAGAACATCACCTTGAAACACTAGAATTCATTCTTAAGAACTCTGAAAAAAAATACCTAATCTAAGCAACAAGATGAACCGTCAGTTGTCCATACACAAAACAATCCCCGGCAACGGCGCCAAAAACTTGGTGCGCGAAATTGTGATCACTACAACTTCATACAACTAACCAGCAAGTGCACTGGGTCGTCCAAGTAATACCTTACATGAGTAAGGGTCGATCCCACGGAGATTGTTGGTATGAAGCAAGCTATGGTCACCTTGTAAATCTTAGTCAGGCAGACTCAAATGTATAATGGTGATGAACGAAAATAACATAAAAGATAAAGATAGAGATACTTATGTAATTCATTGGTAGGAACTTCAGATAAGCGCATGAAGATGCCTTCCCTTCCGTCTCTCTGCTTTCCTACTGTCTTCATCCAATCCTTCTTATTCCTTTCCCATGGCAAGCTTGTGTAGGGTTTCACCGTTGTCAATGGCTACCTCCCATCCTCTCAGTGAAAACGATTGCATATGCCCTGTCATGGCACGCGGAATTCAGCTGTCGGTTCTCGGTCAGGCCGGAATAAAATCCATCGATTCTTTTGCGTCTGTCACTAACGCCCCGCCTGCTAGGAGTTTGAAGCGCGTCACAGTCATTCAATCATTGAATCCTACTCAGAATACCACAGACAAGGTTTAGACCTTCCGGATTCTCTTGAATGCCGCCATCAGTTCTCGCCTATACCACGAAGACTCCAGTTAAAGAATCCAAGAGATATTCACTAGAGCCTTGGTTGCTTGTAGAACAAAAGTGGTTGTCAGTCACCTTGTTCATAAGTGAGAATGATGATGAATGTCACGGATCATCACATTCATCAAGTTGAAGAACAAGTGATATCTTAGAACAAGAACAAGCGGAATTGAATGGAAGAACAATAGTAATTGCATTAATACTCGAGGTACAGCAGAGCTCCACACCTTAATCTATGGTGTGTAGAAACTCCACCGTTGAAAATACATAAGAACAAGGTCTAGGCATGGCCGTGAGGCCAGCCTCCCAATGATCTAAGAACTAGATGTCCAAAGATGATAAATACAATAGTAAAAGGTCCTACTTATAGAAAACTAGTAGCCTAGGGTGTACAGAGATGAGTAAATGACATAAAAATCCACTTCCGGGCCCACTTGGTGTGTGCTTGGGCTGAGCAATGAAGCAATTTCGTGTAGAGACTCTTCTTGGAGTTAAACGCCAGCTTTTATGCCAGTTTGGGCGTTTAACTCCCATTTAGGTGCCAGTTCCGGCGTTTAACGCTGGAATTCCTGAGGGTGACTTTGAACGCCGGTTTGGGCCATCAAATCCTGGGCAAAGTATGGACTATCATATATTGCTGGAAAGCCCAGGATGTCTACTTTCCAACGCCGTTGAGAGCGCGCCAATTGGGCTTCTGTAGCTCCAGAAAATCCACTTCGAGTGCAGGGAGGTCAGAATCCAACAGCATCTGCAGTCCTTTTCAGTCTCTGGATCAGATTTTTGCTCAGGTCCCTCAATTTCAGCCAGAAAATACCTGAAATCACAGAAAAACACACAAACTCATAGTAAAGTCCAGAAAAGTGAATTTTAACTAAAAACTAATAAAAATATACTAAAAACTCAACTCAAACTACTAAAAACATACTAAAAACAATGCCAAAAAGCGTACAAATTATCCGCTCATCAGCCATGCAAGTATGTTTCAAATAAACAAACTTGTAAAGAAAGAATTAGTAAGAGGTCTCCCTTTGATAAAGTTTGACAAAGACATCACTTGTGATGCTTGCCAAATGGGAAAACAAACAAAAAGTTCTTTTAAACCAAAGGAAGACATCTCTACTAAAAGACCACTTGAATTGCTACACATTGATTTATTTGGTCCAACAAGAACTCAAAGCCTAGGTGGTAAACATTATGGTTTAGTAATTGTGGATGACTATACTAGGTTTGGTTGGGTTTTATTTCTTGCACACAAAAATAAAGCTTTTTCAGCCTTTGAACCTTTTTGCAAGAAACTTCAAAATGAAAAGGATTTAAAAATATCTTCTATAAGAAGCGATCATGGAACTGAATTTGAAAATAATTTGTTTAAATCTTTTTGTGAGGAATTTGGAATATCTCACAACTTCTCTTGTCCAAGAACACCACAACAAAATGGTGTTGTTGAAAGAAGAAATAGAAGCATACAATAGATGACAAGAGCTATGCTTTGTGAGAGTAATGTCCCAAAATTCCTTTGGGCTGAAGCAGTCAATACGGCTTGCCACATTTTGAATAGAACAATCATAAGGAAATTTTTGAAGAAAATCCCTTATGAAATTTGGAAAGGCTACCTACCAAACTTAGATTACTTACACATCTTTGGATGCAAATGTTTTGTTTTAAATAACAAAGAAAATTTGGGTAAATTTGATCTAAAGGCTTATGAGTGTTTGTTTGTAGGATATTCCACAACTAGTAAAGCATATAGGGTTTATCATCAAGATGCTAGAATTATCGAAGAGTCCATACATGTTACATTTTGTGATACTAACTTGGTGCAAAGTATTTTGGAAGATTGTGATGCAGGAAATCAAGCTCAAAAAGAGGATGAAACTGCTCAAAATCATGGAAAAGAAAATTCTGGTCAAGCTGAACCAGAAACTGCAAATGCTAAAAATTCAAGAGACAATTCCATTTTGTCTCATGAATCTGAAGGAAATCCTGCAGCCAGCAGCGACCAGAATCCCTTGGTGACTGAATCTGCCTCCAAGTTCACCAGACCTCGTGAGTGGAGGTTCTTGAAGAATTATCCTGAGAAATTTGTCATTGGGGACATCTCTCATGGAGTGCAAACAAGATCTTCCACTAGAAAGGCAAATGAAGGATCCAACATTGCCCTTCTATCACAAATAGAGCCTCAAAACGTCAAGGAAGCACTTGGTGACCCTTCTCGGGTTAAAGCTATGGAGGATGAGCTTCTTGAGTTTGAAAAGAACCAAGTATGGACTTTGGTTCCAAGGCCAAGTGGAAAGAAAGTGACTGGCACCAAGTGGATATTTCGGAACAAGTTGGGAGAAGATGGTAGCATTGCAAGAAACAAAGCAAGGCTAGTGGCTCAAGGATATGACCAAGAAGAAGGAATAGACTTTGATGAATCCTTCGCCCCTGTTGCCCGAATGGAAGCCATAAGACTTCTCTTAGCTTATGCTGCATTTTGTGGTTTTAAATTATATCAAATGGATGTGAAATGTGCATTTTTGAATGGTGTGATAGATAGACAAGTGTATGTGGAGTAGCCACCTGGTTTTGAAAATAAAGAGCACTATGGTTTAAGACAAGCTCCTAGAGCTTGGTATGAGAGACTTAGCTCTTTTCTTCTGAAAAATGGTTTTCAAAGAGGCACCACAGACACAACTCTATTTATCAAAAATTCTGATGATTCTTTTATTCTAGTCCAAATATATGCTGATGACATTATTTTTGGATCAGCCAATGAATCCCTTTGTTCTGAATTTGGAAAACTCATGACAAGTGAATTTGACATGAGTATGATGGGTGAACTTAATTTTTTCCTTGGGCTGCAAATTAAACAAACTGAAAAAGGTATTTTTCATTCACCAAAAGAAGTATGCCAAGGAATTAGTTAAGAAATTTGGTATGGAAAATGCCAAACCCATGGGAACTCCCATGCACCCCAATTCTAAATTAGATAAGGGAGAAACTGAGAAAGATGTTGATGAGACTAGGTATAGAGGAATGATTGGTTCTCTTATGTACTTAACTTCCTCTAGACCCGACATTGTGCAAAGTGTTGGATTGTGTTCTAGGTTCCAATCCAAACCAAAAGAGTCACATCTTTCTGCAGTAAAAAGGATCATTAGATATATTCATGGCACATCAAATTTTGGTCTTTGGTATCCTAAGATTGATGATTTTTCTGCAGTTGGTTATTGTGATGCAGATTTTGCTGGTGATAGAGTTGATAGAAGGAGCACTTCAGGCCTATGCTGCTTCCTTGGAAAGTCCTTAAATGTATGGTCAAGTAAGAAGCAACCAACAGTGGCCCTATCCACTGCAGAGGCTGAGTATATAGCTGCTTCTTCTTGTTGTTCTCAGCTTTTATGGTTAAAAACACAGCTTGCTGATTACAAATTAAAGGCTGAAAATATTCCCTTGATGTGTGATAATGTGAGTGCCATTAATATTTCTAAAAATTCAGTCTTGCACTCAAGGACTAAGCATATTGAAGTGAAATTTCACTCAATAAGAGAGCATGTCCAAAAAGGGGATATTTGTATTCAATTTGTTAAATCTGAGGAGCAATTAGCAGATATTTTTACAAAACCATTAGCTGAGGATAGATTCTGTATGCTTAGGACTTGTCTAGGAATTTTGAGTCATGATTCTTTGTTTGAAAATTGCTGACGTATTTGGTGGAGAATTTTGTCTCATAAACAGGTATGAGACAAATCTGGGCAGGTGATGAACGTCTCCATCAAGCCAGCGTGTTATGGGTTTGTTTCAAATGAAAGATAATCTGGGCCAACCTCAAAATCAGATCTAGAGTGGTCCATTGTGTTTCCTTAAATCCAACTATCTCTGGGCCCATATGTGAATGTTACATTTTTAATGGGCTGTGTGCTTATTTTTTAAAATAATTTTTCATTTGATGTTTATAATCCAAAAGGATTTTTCAGTTTTTTTTAGTTTTCAAAATTTAAAATTTATTTCCTATTTTTTTTTCAAATCAAATCAAATCTTAAATTTATAAGGTCAGGTCTTTTCGTGTCTTTTCAAAAGGTGATGCAGTTGCATGGTTTTGGAAAACCCCTTTTGGGTACGGTTACCAACTCTCCCTCTCTTCCCTCCATAACTTCTCCTCAAACCCTTCGGTTTCTTCCCTCTCACCCCACTATTTCTCTTCCATCAAAAGCATCAATTTAACCAAAATGGGGAAGAAAGTCATTGCTAAAAGAGCACCGCGTGAGAAAATCCATAAACTTCCAGGATATCCTAGACCATCAACTCGTTCTCAAGACACCACTTTTACTCCTTCATCTTCTCCTCCTACCTCTCCTCCTCGAACTGATCCCATGGCTCGTACCAAGACCACTCCAAGGTATCCTGCCTCTGCCAAACCGACACCACCAACAAAGGCGACGCCTTCCAAACCTGCCTCTTCAAAACCTGGCTCTTCAAAGCCATCCTCATCCAAAGAGAAGCGTCCGGCGACGGAGGAACCTGTTCCCGAACCACCACAATCCAAGGCAAGGTCAGTTCCTGTGCGCCCACAGAGAGGTAAAACTCGAGTTCCTCTCAAATCAGTTAGTGAACCTGACATTGGGTCGTTTGATCACAAAGCTCATTTTTTGACCTCTCACTCGAACTATAACCCTTATAGATTCAAATCTGCCATGAACAATGATTTTTATGAAGGGGTTATCCAGTATCGTACTCTGTGTCCATCTTTTCTAGCTGATCTGCAATCTTTGAAAAGAAAAGGTTTTTCTTTTGTTGATAACTTGATTTTTCTAGACTGGAATCATCTTTTTGATATCAAAAAACCTGTTTATCCCTTGTTGGTCAAAGAATTTTATGCTAATATGACTTATCATGAAGGCACTGCTCACTCATATGTAAAGGGCCGAGATATAGTTTTAAACAATGAGACTATCAGTGATGCTTTGAAGTATACTGATGTTGGGCCTAGTGCTTACACTTCAGTTAAGTGGGATGAAGGAGTTGGTGATTCATACAATGATGCCCTGGCTAGTATCTATGAACATGTCTCCTTAATTGATGGCATTACACCCACTCACAAAGCCCTAGCATATGAACGTGCTCAGTTGCACCGAATGGTCAACCACATCATACTTCCTCAAAGTGGTTCATATCAAAGGGTTCCGTACATTGACACTCTTGTTTTATATGCCATTCTCACCAAAACTGAACTGTCATTTGCATATTTGATGGTTAGATACATGTTTGATTCTGTTAGGAGTGAGAAAGACAAAGCACTTCCTTATGGCATGTTTCTAACTTGTATTTTTGAGTATTTTGGTATTGACTTGACCAATGAGAAATATGAAAATAGACATTCATATCTAAAGGGAAGTGGTTCAGTGAAGCAGCAAAAAGGACCAACTCAATCTGAGAGAGTGGTTCTAGATGATGATGATGAAGAGTACATCCCAGATGACTCTCCTCCTCCTTCCACTGAGGGTACTTCTATTTCCACTGGGAAGTAATCTACTTTGCTGAATGTGGTCAAGGATGTCGCTCAAGAATTTGTCTCCCAATCAAATCATTTGATTGCCATGAGCAAGGAACAAAGGAAGCTAGCTAGCAAGCATGAAAACTTCCTGAAAAAATCAAGAGATAGGGTGGCTGTGCTCATGACCTTCATTGATAACCTCCATAATGATGAAGACATTGCCACTGATGCTGAAGAGGAAGACGCTTCAGAGGGAAATGGTTCTGATGCCTAAAGATTTGTCTCATAAAAACTGCTGCTGCTCCTCATTTTTTTGTCTCATGAATCATGTTTATTTTGCTACAATTTAACTGTTTACTATGATGGATGA
Organism: Arachis stenosperma; assembly: GCF_014773155.1. Classification (NCBI taxonomy): domain Eukaryota; kingdom Viridiplantae; phylum Streptophyta; class Magnoliopsida; order Fabales; family Fabaceae; genus Arachis; species Arachis stenosperma. The sequence goes on from NC_080385.1 coordinate 9,624,564, forward strand.
CTGTAATAACTATAAATACCTTTGTTAGTTTAGTTGGAACTTTGGACTGTGGACTGATTGTTTCTTGCAGGACTCTTAATGTTGTTTTTTGTGGATCTTGCTCATTATCCACCCTTGATGACAAAAGGGGGAGTAAGAGCAATAGGAATTTTATCCTTACTGCAGCTACTAGTATTTCTTTTGGGACTTTTGTCGCTACTAGTATTTCTTTTGGGACTTTTGTCTGAGTGCTGCATTAAAACTTGACTTCACATGCTGAATCTTTTTGCTGCTGATATTAGCTTTAAAATTGGGCTAATTATGTGGTGTTGCTTATGTGATATCCCTTAGACAAGATACATGTGCATAGCTCTTTATTGTGCTTTCTTTAAGTACAATGTGAAACAGGAACAAAGAGAAAAGCATAAATCCAGGGGGAGCTAATTTTGAAAAGGAAAGGGGGAGCAACACAAGAGCAAATGAAAATCAAAGGGAGTTTCTAAACTTTACTCAAATTAATTTCTTGTTGATTATTGCTAAAATCATGTTTGTCATCAAGGGGGAGATTGTTGAGTTAAGAAATTAACTAAAGTTATTAGTGATGACAAACATTATTTTTGGTAAATAAATAATTAGCAAATTGCATATTACTAATTATTTATTATGTATTGTAGGCCAAATCCAATTCCATAGCCCAAATGGAATGAAAAACAAACAGAAAAGGTTAGTGGGCTGAATGGTAAGTAAAATAAAAAAAACAAGCCCAAAATCATTCATCACAAGTTCAATTCTTCAAAAAAGCAAAAGCAAGAAACCAACGGGCTGAACTTATGAAAAACCCGATCCAAGCCCGAAGAGATTTCAATTCCCTCCATCTTGCTTTTACCAAAGCAACGTTCTTCTCCTCACTGACCATGTCAACTCACAAGATTCAGAAAAGTAAGAAAGAGAAAGAGAGAGACCTTCTTCCATAAGCCTTTCACCAAAGAAGAGAGAAAGAGAAAGACTAAGCTTGAAAGGCAGATATCAAATCACCCAGTTCAAACCAAATCAAGCTTAGGTTAAAGGTAACACATTTCCTCTTGCATGTATCAAATCTTCTTCTCTTCCTCCCAACACTCTGCAAGTCCAAAAATGGCACACAAAGAAAAGTTGTTTTCTGCCCTAATCTACTGTATATCCACGGTCATAAACAAGACTTGGGGACCAAGTTGTTTTTCAAGGGCTAAGATCAAATTGACCATAGGAAGATGTCCATGGTTGTTGCTTTGTGGCTTTCAGTCAAGATAAAGAAGTCAGAAGCAAAGTTTCTATTCTGGGGATTAAAGAGAAAAAGTGAGTCTGTGGGTTGGTGAAGCTCAAGGTTCAAGGTGTTGACCTTGGAAGAAGAATCCAGCATCATGCAAGGAGATAAAAGAGGTTTGCGCTTCATTCAGAAACCAAGGAGAGAAAACCAGTGAATAGAGGTTTTGTTCTGAGAGAGCTCTTTGAAGAAGTTCAACTAACTGGACAGTGTAACCTAATCAAAGGTGCATTCCGCCAGTATGAAGAACTGAATCAAAGGCTTGCCAATCTGGTTTTTCGCATAGCACAGAGGCTGTTGATGAAGTCAATCTCCTTCATGTTTTTCTGATTGTAATGTACTTTTCTATGTTTATCTTTCTGTAATTTCTTGTGAGAAAAGGCATTGTGAGAAAGCTCAAGTAAAAGCCATGAGTGAAAAAAGGATGAGTGATACACTTGAGAGAAAAAGCCTAGAGTTGTTTTCTGATTTCTTTAGGTTGGTTAAGTGTCTTGTATCTTGTACCTGGTTGGTATCCCTTTCTTAGTTGGGTTAGCACTAAGAGTGAATAGTTAGGAGTTAGCATAGCCAATGTAAAGTTAGGATAGAACTTAAGTGTGAAATTGGTGTATGTAATTCTGTTCACTATAGTGAAATTCTTCCATAATTGTGGAGGAGACTGGATGTAGGTTGCATAGCACAAGGCAACCGAACCAGGATACATGCTGGTGTTCGCTTTTCTCTTCTCTGCTGAGTTCTGTTTTCTGAAATTCATGAGACAAAAATAAATTATCTCACAAATTTCCCTTGCTGAGTTCAAATAGAATCAGAATTATAATTTTGTTTAAAAAGGGTCATAACAGCAACTTAAAAAGGAAGGCATAGATTCAACCCCCCTTCTCTAAGCCTACCACAACCTTCCAAATATTTGAGAAAGCAGTTAAGGTTTCAGAGTTATCTAATTTCCGGATTAACTTTTATTACTAATTAATTTAATCATGCAAGATTTAATTTCATGGCAAACTATATATGACTAGACCCTAATTCCTTAGACCTTCCTAGTCTCCTCTAAAATTCATCAACTACCAATTCCTTGGTCAATTAATTCCAATTAGAATGTGAAGTTCAATTTCTATTTTATATGCCAAAAGAATCCTAATTATCCACAAATAAGGGGATTATATGTCACGTATCCCGTTAAATACAAACAATAAAAAATTCAGTATAATATGTTTTCAAGCTGTTGTTCAAGTAAAGAGCTTTTTCAAGTTTTACAAGAACTCAATTAGAACATGGGTCATACTTCCGTTCCACCCATATTCATAAAATAAAGAACGAAAACAATTATTGAAATATAAATCAAGACATGAATTAAATTAAAAAGATCAAACGAATCAATCCATGAAAATAGACAGAGCTCCTAACCTTAACAATGGAGGATTAGTTGCTCATGGTTCAGAGAAGAAAAATAAGGGTTCAGGTAACAAAATGTACTGTGTCTAAAATGTACAGAGTTCTTATTTATAACTAATCCTAATAAATTTAAAATCTAATTATCTAAAAAGAAAAGATAATCTTTTCCTAAAAGATAAGATTTGAATTTAAATTAGAATTAACTAACTACTCTGCGTCTTGTAACGTGAGGACCACTTGGCTTCACTGGATCCGCGCCTAACTTGGGTGCTAAAATGGGGCTCAGAAATCACCCCTCAGCGTTTTCTGCGTTTCTGCACGTGGCGCACGTCACGCGTACGCGTCGATGGTCTTCTTCGCAAGTCATGCGAACGCGTCGGTCACGCGGACGCGTCAAATCCTCAAATTACGCATACGCGTCAGTCACGCGTATGCGTCGCCATGGATACTTCCAGATCACGCGCACGCGTCAGGCACGCGTGCGTGTCGCTCCTCGTAGCCATCTCCTTTGATTCTTGTTTTGCAGAAATTCCGTCAAATTCCGCCGAATGCTACCTAAAATAAATAAAATTGATCAAAACTTAAAATAGCATCCATAGTGGCTAAAATATAATTAATTCTCAATTAAACTCAACAATTTAAGTGCAAATTCACTAGAAAAAGATAGACAAGATGCTCATGCATCACTTCTATTATTTTGTTTTTTTATAAATGTACTTCTATTTGGCATGTCAAAATCCCATTATTCTCTTTCGAACCACCTTTCTTTTGGTCATAAAAGCTTTGCTTCTCATTTTTTTTCATTTATTTTATATTTTAGATCGGGTACCACCAAATAACTTTTTTTTTTTCTAGTTTCTTCTGTTTTTACTATTTTTGGAGCAAATTTTATTCACTTTGATTTTCTAAAACATGATGGTTCTCATACAGGTTTGCCCAAAAAATGTTGAGGAGAAAAGTGGTTGCCACTGACGAACACATTGGAACCTCCGGCTAAGCTTTTCCGACTTTCAGTTATTTCCGAAAACATGATTTATATACTTGGGTAGCTGAGGAAGTTAAAAATACTCTTTCTACCATCACTCGAAAACGTCTTAATGGATTGAAAGGGTCAAGTGTGATCTTCACTTTTTACAATGTCGGTAACCATTACTCACTTACTCTCCCTAACTAAGGAGAGCGTCTTTGCCATATCAATCATCATGCCGAAAATGTTTCGAATTGGATGTGAATGTATAAAGTTGTGTGGATGTGCCCCCTTCTCAGCTGCATTCTAATTGGGGCCATCATTCGAGGGTTTGAACTACTATGTTCATTCCTCAACTTTCCCATCTCTACCAGAGTACTTTTTTTACCTTTTTAACTTAACTGTTCCTTTTGGTGCTCATGGTCGAAGCTTCCTATCTTTGCAAGCTAACCACAATCATAGAATTTTCAACCTTTTTGAAGAATCTTACCGTAGTTTTAAAGAAAAATACTTTAAAGTTGAAAGAGTCTCTAGGTCCCAACCTTTTTTCATGGCTTTAGAGGATGAAAAGAGGTTTAACCTTTATGGAACTTCCTCGTTGCTTCTCCATCTCCAAAGATTAAACTGAAAGTTGTGAACCCAATAGAGCATGACATCGTACACACTCGTCTTGGTTTATGGAACGATAACCCTTTGGGTTTGAGGATGATCCTTGCCGATGTGCAAGCTTCTAAAAATGTTGTTGGTAATGACATTTTTTCTTATTGATGTCTATTTTTTGAATTTTAAATAGTATAATGTTCTTCTCACTTTAATTGTTTCCCTCTTTTGACAGTTAAAATTGTTGGTATAACATCCTAATATTCAAATTCTTATACTCGAGTCATAAGTCAATGATAATAAGGTGGTACGACTCTCAAGGGAGATTTTTAATACATAATTATAAGTAAAACTGAAAGGAGCATTAATCGAGAAGTCAGAAAAGAGTAAAAATAAAATCGCGAAATCGTAACACTTACGTATCAACAAAAAGAAGGTAAAGCATGAATTGGGACGATATACAGAAAAAGACCTTAAAGAGAATAAGAGATGGACATTATATAGATATATAACATAAGTAAATAGCCACTAGCCGCGACCCGCGAAATTTAGGCCGGCTAGGGTACAATATAACAGTAGTTGACAACAGTATCTCCTAATCTCTCCCAAAAGAAACATAAACCTCTATAGGCAAGTTTAAAAGAGTTCAATACATAATATAGGCTTTTCAAAATAAAGGTGGAGAGATTCTAAGCAAAATATAAAGTAGATAATATAAAGATCTTCGCCGTCTCTCAGATGAACCACATGTAACGTCCCGTCTAGCAAAATACCTTGCTTAAGTCAGGGTATTTCTACTAGAAAGAACATTACGTGACCTTTTCTAATATTAACTACTTAATTATCAAGCCTTTATATCGAGTTCGCGTTTCAGTTTTAAGAAAATGCCAGAAAATTTTGTTCTTATTCATTAAAGTCATGATTCAAACATTTACAAGTAATAATAATCACATAAATATTATTAATAATAATTCTTATACAAAAGAAACCAAATGAAACTCAAATACAATATACTAAACTTACCCCTCTATATGAAATAAAATCTCAAGGGACAAGAGCGAGGGAACTCTACGAGACCAATTAAAACCATAAGAAAAACCTACTAATCGCTCGCAGCTTCAAATTGCGTCTTCAAACCTGTGTCACTAAAAGGGTGGAAAATTTGGGGGTGAGAACCAAACCACATGTTCTCAGTAGAGGTTGAGAATGCCGTGAAAGTAAAAAGTAAAGCGCAAATAGTTAATTTCATTCAGAAATATTTAAAAGAAAACTGTTTTCATTTGCAGTGATTTTTACTCGCCTTATAAACCTTTTATTTTGAAAACCAACGGCATAATATTCAAAAAAAAAATCCAAAATCTTATAAAGCATCAGTTAATTGTCCAAAATTCTAAACCCATATTTTCCTTTATAAAAATCTTGAAAGTTTTCCTAGGTCCTATGAATGACTAATCCGTTCCAAGCATAGGTTCATTAAGTCTATGCAGAACCAGCTTAATCTTTCATACTTACTAAACCTTAAACACAACCCAATCACGGCCTCAGGCCCAAGCAATTCAACCAACACCCAATTCACCGCAATCCAACCAATTAGTTACAAACACAAGTAATGAGGTTCAAACACAATCAAGAACAATTATATCAAATATAGCAATTAGCAGTTAACAGAATTATTCACTTAGACAAACCAATTACAATATACACACCCAAACAATATCACATAGATGCATATGATGAATGTTTAGTCCTAGTGCAGGCCATGAGCTCATGTGTCGGTTAGCACTTGCATTCCCGACATTTATCCGGTCACAAGTTCACGATTTCCCGGATACGATTTTCCGTTCAAATAAATGCGCATATAATTATTAGCAGCTCTATTGAGACAGCCTCTGCTTTCTACTCGCAGGAAACATACTCTTGGGAACGGAAAATTACTGTTGGGTTGCCTCAAGGCAACAAATAAACAAACATCTCTTGGGTTGCTTCAAGCAACAAACAAGCATCTCTTGGGTTGCATTAAGCAACAAATAATCATACAATGAGTACTTTACTCTTTCCTTTTTCTTTCATAATTGCAAATACGCAAGCGGGACAAGACCCACGCCCTTGCCAACAATCTCGTATACCAAATAATCTTTTCTTAAAAGAATCATTGAAGTTATTATCATTAAATAAGCTTTAAATATTGATTTTAATTAAGTCCTTATATTTTATAAAAATTTGGACATAATCTCCTTTAAAAATAGGACTTAGCCACCCTTACGGGTTCCTTCTTTCTCAGCATTTCATCAGCCTCTTTCAGCAATTGCCACAACAATATATTCTCAAAAACATTTGATAATAGTATAGAAAACCTATTTCTTAAATTCCATATCCAAAATAATTACCAACACAACTTGGCAGCTTGATTTCCATTTGGTTTTTAAAATATCAAATGAATTCAGAATTACGCAAACTTTATATCCATGCGACCGTCTCGGATTAAGCTTTCTGTTAAACCAAAAATCATAATTTTTCGCTGACTCTAGCTTTGGGAATATAAGCAAAACCGTGACTGCTCTGCAGTGTTTTAAATCCAGAAGACAGCAGCAGCAGCATACAATATTCGAAATTTCATATAAAATCCAAATTAAATCCAACCACCTTCAAAATTAATGTGGTTAAACATAACTTATCCAAATTTCTTTCCCAATTGGTTCAAGGGTCATACCATTTTTAATGGAGTTACGTAGCTTGAAGTTAGGTAATTTTCTGCAGAATTCTGTTTTACAAATCATTGAATACAACCTCTTCCAAGTCCCATAACTCACTTATTAAAACATGGAGAACCCTGAAATTTAATTGGTTGCATCTCAATATCATTCCAGAATTAAAAATTATAAAGTCTCAAACTGCATAATACATCTTACTTTAAAAATCCATATCTTTAAAACCACAACTCTAACAATTCTAAATTTTTATGAAATTAAAGTATTAGGATCAGAGTTTCATTTAAAATTGGTTCCATTTCAAAATTCAAACTGGAGAATTTCCAATAGAGGAAACAAGTTGCTGTTGTGTTAAACGTTCTGCAGAAAAACCAGATTTGACATCCATAATTCAAAAATTCACCATAAATCATAAACTTAATGAAAAAGTCTCAAATTCACCAGTCCAGCTTCCTATATTCCCAAGCTTAATCCAGACTTGGTCCCACGCAATTCCGATCATCACAGAATTAGTTATATATTTTCAAAGTTTCCGGTTTCGTTTGAAAGTAATGCAGAAAATCAAGTTTTACACTTTAGCTTTGAAAAATCATAACTAGTTCTATAGTTAATTTCAAACTTCTCAAAATTGAATTCCAATAACAACTTTTATCATAGTTTACTCAGCCTTTATTCTCATATCATTTCGATCATCGTTGAATAATTGATTTACTTCCAAAGTCATCTTTTAATTTCAAAAATCAGATTTTCAGCAATTAGTTCAACATTTCAAGATTCAATCTTCCAATTATTCCTTAAGCCCAACTTCAATTAATCACTAACTAAGTCCATTACAGTAAACCAACTCAACAGCAACAAATTCAATTTGATCCATCAAAATACAGAAATCACAATAATCTCTCATCAAACAATTTATAATTCAATTTCACAAAATCAACGAATTCAACCAAAGTTCCAATAAAAAATCTCAATCATTCCAATCATGATTTCAGCCACACAACTCAACTAGTTCAGTATAGAGTCAGAACTTTTCAACAATTCCATCAAAATCAGAAAAACCAATATCAATTACAGCTTCAAACACTCACAACAAAGCCCAAAAACATTCACAGCAATAATCCAAACTCAATTCATCAATTATCCATACGACAGCTTTTCAATAATCAACTCGGCATACTTCAATTTAATAAATTATACTAAATTAATCAATAATCACAACAGCATCTAAATTCAATCACAGCTCAGAATAATCACAACAACTAACTAATTTCAAATCCATTTCAAGTCATTCATGTCAATTAAGAAATTTTTAACCATTGTTAACCATTTGTACTTATCCAAATAACTTTGTAGGCATTCTAAATTAAAAAAGTTTAACTTTAAAAATAAACCCCCTACCTCAATTAGCCGAAATTGAAGAATTTAAACGCAGCAAAACCAATATTAAGAATCCATAGCAGCAGCGGTGCTCCGTCAGATCCCAGCACCTGTTCTTAGCTTCGGTGGTGACTTAGCAGCAGTCTCCAAACAGAGCCGGCAGCAAAACAGTAGAATGGTGGTTTCCTGGGCAGCTTGAATGTTGGTTCCCGGTGGCAGAGGGCTCCAGCAACTCGCAGAACCCAGAGGCAGCGGCAGAACAGGGGATAAAAATGAGCACTGACATGGATGAATTGCTTCAGAACCAGAACAATATCCTCAGCAAGCTCCAACGACCTTCCCGGAGACAGCTACGGCGGCGCGGTGGTTTGGTGACGGCGCTACAGCCCTTGTCGAGCTCCGGCGTCAACAACGGTGATGTCTCTCAGTACTGTCGCGTTCTGTTCGGTGACGGCCAAGCCTCCTTCCCAGGGATGGCGTTCGAGCTCCCTTCCTCAACGGCGGCTGAAGCTTCATCAACGGCGGTAAACCCCAGTAGCAGCGGCGGCAGGAGTGGCTTCAACAGCAGCACCCAGGCGCGGCAACGGCGCGGTGGTGACGCAGCAGAGACTCCCTCCTTCCCTGGGTCTCGCTCGGTTCCTCCTTCCTCCTTGAACAGCGTCGACGGCGTCCCTCTTCGTCGGCAATAATGGTGGCGGCGGTGGCGAGGCGGGCTGGAAGCGATGTAACTCCGTTCACAGTGCGTGGGTGTGTGACGGAAGGGGTGTGGACTGAGTGGGTGTGGTGTTCTGAGTATGTGTGTGCCGCGGTGAAGCTGAGGGAGAGAGGGTGAGTTCGTGTGTGTTTGTTACGTTGAAGGAAGGGTGAGGCTGTGGCTGTGTGGTGAGGGAAGCAAGGGTTAGGTTTCTCAATTAATTTGGGAATTAGATTTCTGATTTAATTTGGAAATTAGGGTTAGAAATTAAGATTTTATAAAAGAATAAGAATAGATATGAATAGATATTTTAATAAAATTAGAGGGTAGAGTAATTTTAAAACCAATTATATCTTTTTTTAAATATTTAAAAATATTATTTATCAATATATTATTAAGTTCAATCAATTATTTTTAATTTAAATTAAAAAATAAACATATTAATTACATTTTTATAAAATATAGTTTAAACTCAATTTTAATTATTTAAATTAAAGGATATAACTTTTTTTTATTTTTCTATCTCCGAAACTTTAATTTCAATTTATAAAATAACTAATTATGATAAAAATTATACATAAATATTAATTGACTTAAATTTAAAGTATTTATAAATATCAATCTAATAATTTCTAATAAAATAATTTCTAGGAGTTCAAATTAATAACATAATTCATTTAAAATAGAATTTATTTAAATTAAATTATACAATTCTTCTTATCTTTCAATTATCAAAATTATAATTTCAATTATACCAAATATCTAATAAAGATTTTATAAAAATTCTAATTAATTAAATTCCAATTATCAAGAAATTCTATTTAATTACCATTAGTAAAATAATTTTTTTAAAATGAAATTATCAACAAATATAGTAAATCACAAATAACTAGTTATTTGATTTTTCAAAACTAGGGTTGTTGCACCATAGTTCACTGATGAGCACTTGAATCTGCATCTGAAAAATAAGAGATATATACGGAATGAGAACCCCCAACCCATGAGTTTCCAGTACGGTAAAGTGCCAAATAAATACAATGCACTGTAATAAAAATTCACTAAACATCCTAAACTTTCTTTCACCAAATATTCATCCTATGTTCTCGCTATTTCATAAACAGGCAACTGTCATAAGAGAATACTAAATCTAATTCATCTTCTTCATGCTTCCCAACTTTCTAACTCTCCAACGTATCAAAATCAGAATCATGAACAAAATCATCACCAGCTATTCTGTCTCAACAATTCTATATCAATACTTCATATCCTCACCTAGAACAAGTGAAACCACTTCACTGCATCTACCAAGGAGATCAAATTACCTCATTCAATAATCATCATCATTATTCAATTACATCATCAACTCATTTCAACATAAGTATCCATATCCTATTTTATGTTTTATCTGTCTTTTAATTATCAAAATCTCATAACCATTTGAATCTGCCTAACTGAGACAAGATAACCATAGCTTGCTTCAAGTCGACAATCTCCATGAGATCGACCCTTACTCACGTAAGGTATTACTTGGACGACCCAGTGCAATTGCTGGTCAGCTACGCGGAGTTGTGAAAAAAGTATGTGAGATCACGATTTCGTGTACCAACCCTGAAGGCAATGAGTTAAACCATGCCATGGCCGAGCTAGATAAGGTCACCAAGAACCCCTTACATCGTATGGCATCGCCACTCCTTCCAAATTCATCCTCACCTCAAAGGCATATATATATATGTTCTTGAGGATCCGAGATCTCTTCATACTTCATATCAGTTGGCTTTTCGAAGTTTTTCGGTAGCCACACATGAAGGACATGAGAAAAGAATGGAATTGCCCTATAATGACATGTTCATGGTGTTCCCTGTGCCGTTTCAAACTTTCACTTTTAACTGGAGTTTGTATCTTGAGCAGAACGTAACTCAGTTCTGGAACGTTGTGCGGTCTCTCAACTTTTATCCTCCCGTTGAGGAGAAGCCCTTCTATTATGGTGATTGTGAATATGGATGATCATGTTCCTGGTAGTGTCCACGTCCATGGTATGGTGTTCACCATTTCTAACTATGATGTCAATCTTAGGTAGTGCAATTTCTAGACCTAGACTAGTGAGACTGTTCAGCAAGCTACCATTCCAATTTTTGAACACGATGGCATATTTTATGCATTGCATGAACATAGTCTTCTCCTAATCCAGTGAAATGTCATCCCTCCGTATTCCTTATCACCCCGTCCTAAACCAGGGGCTATAATCCCGATGTCCTTCTTCATTTGGGCCAGGAGTGACATCGGTTTCATGTTCGTCTTTCCCGGTTTATTTCTCTTTTATTGGGGTTATTGGTTAAATCTTTTAATTCATTTTGACTTTGATCGGCCATGCTTCCCAACTCGTTTAAGATCTTGCTAAATGTTCGGATTGTTTAGTGTTTAGCCAGAGGGCAACCTGCAAGGACATTACAATACTTAAGTCAGTAAATATCTTTTGTTGCTATCTGAGAATGTAATTACCTTACTTTGTTACCCTTTCCCTTTAAAGTAATAAAAAGGTTGCTCTCCACCTTTCTAGCCATTTTTCCGACTTCATACTTTGATCTTATAACGTCATTAACTAATACTTTTATTGCTTCAAATACGTTATCTATGAAGGGTTGATTAGGATTTTTCATTGTTGTAATGTATCAGTCTCGAAAATTCTTTTTCTATAAACGTTGGGCCTTATCCATAAGTCCATAACATATATGTATATATGAGAATTATATTTGCATGCATGCAAAGTTTCATTTTGAAATGTTTAGTCTTTTTGTTTTGTTTTGTTGCGGGGTTGAAGAGCTAAAGAGGTATGTGGCAAAGCTTTGAAAGGGTGACGACAAGGCTTTACCTACTTTGTTTGAGGCTATATAACAGAGGTATTTAGCCAGCAAGCCTATATGAGGGAGTTTTTTGGATAGGGAACAGATTCAGAAGACGAAGATGCAGATGATGATTATTGATGATGTTGTTAAATGAATGAAAGAGCTTGCCAACATTTAATTTTCAAGTCAACCTTGAATTCACGTTGGCTTAGTTTGCTAAAATTTTTTAAAAAAGTGTTTGTTCTTTTGAAAAGCATAAATATTTTATTTTATATTTAATAAATAAAAAAAACTTTGTACATGTATTTATATTTGTAGTTTTTAAAAGTTAAGAGTGTTTTTAAAGCACATAAAAAAGAACTTTTCTAAATTTGAATTTTATTTATCGAAATTAAAAATATAATATGACTTCATATATATATAATAAATATCAAATTTTATTTTTATATTTATGTTTATTGTAATTTTTTTAAATTTTAAAAATTATTTTATTAAATAAAAATTATCACTACTTGTGTTTATTAAAAATTATTTTTAGCTTGATTATCAAACATAAATCTTATGATATTTAAAATGTTATCTTTTAAATGTTAGTTTTGATATGTTACTTTACCAAATTAAGTCATGGTACAAGAGTTACAAATAGAACTATACTCACATACCGATTCATACCACGCAAAGAATATAGAAATCCTATTGTAACATGAAAAAATTTATTATTTTTAGTCTCTATATTTTTGCACCTTTTCATTATGTGTCAAAGTACCTCCCTTACAAACTAGGGTTTCAGTACTACGTTGTTGGAGCAGATTTTATCATTGTTGAAAAATTTTAGAACCTTTTGATTAGTCTCAAGGAATTAAATCTTTTATATTTTAGATTTTATTTGAGAGACTAAAGTGTAATTTTTTATAATTTATTTTATAGATAGAATTAAAAATAAAATAAAATAAAAAAATATTTAAAAATACGAAATTATATTTTATCCTTTCAAATAAAAATTTAAAATTAAAAAAATTTAAATTCATCAATCAATTAATATACAAGTTTCATTATTTTATATATTATTTTGCTTCCCTTAGGGAGCCGACACACACCTTTCTATCACTGAATGGGGTTTGGGATTTACATTGAATGGTCTCACATCTAATCTAATGGTAGAGAAATACATGTCAGCATTATGCATGTATAGGAAATTAGGAATTAAAGCTAATCAAAGTCATAACTTTTACAACAATGGCATCCCTAGTCTTGGCCATGTACATTTAAATCTAAAATAATTGAGAAGCTCATAACTTCTTTTGTATTTTCACATATTTTTTAATATCAATTATAAAAGTCACTTGTGGATTTACGAAATAAGTTGGACCACTTTAGTTTATTATATTTTCCTTCTCTCTGGCCATTATTGTTATTAACTTCTTATTATGACATTATAGTATAACACAACGCTTTTAATGTTGTTGAATGATTAAAAAACAACGACAAAACTTCACCCCCATTAAATGGGATTGTGATAGAAGACAACAAAGCAAAGTAGCTATAAATAATTATAGTAATATAGAGTAATAATGTCAGTAACCGAGATTTTTTTTTTTTAGTATTTATGATTTATGTTTGGATTGTGAAAAAAAAAAAAACTATATGTATAGACTATGTACTCAAAAGAAATTATATGTATAGATTATGTAGTCTCTATGCAAGTTCTCTGGAATTTCAGGAATCCATTGTCACCCGAAAATAATAGAACAAGAAATTAGAAGAATTATGATAAAAGAATAAGACCAAAGGAAGAAGATAGATGCTTACTCTCTCATGCCCTTCCCACAACGTAATCCTTCAACTTTGTAGGTAGTTTTTTCACTCTGTTTCTCCTTTTTGTTACCACAATTCCCGGATTTGTTGCCATGTCATCCACAATTGTGACAGAATTCTCCTCTCCTTTTGTGTCATGCTCTTCCAAATTTTCCCCCAAATTGATTAGGTTTGCATCATTACCCTCCTCTTTAAGATCAACCTTGCATTCAAGGTTGTAATTAGGAAAATTCAACCTGAATTGTGTGGTATCTTCTCAAGTTGTCTGTTCCCATTGAATCAGCTCCTGGTAAACATATTCTTGTCCTCGAAAAAGGGTTCTCTGAGCTAACACAGCTTTAGGGTGCAAAATTGGACCTGATTTAATACTATCTACAAGTATTGGCAAGTAATGCTCACTCAAATCACCCCGAAATTTCTTGAGGACAGACACATGAAATACATTATGTATTTTAGAAATGGCAGGAAGTTGCAATTTGTAGGCAACCTGCCCCAGCTTTACTAGCACCTTAAAAGGGCCAAAATACCGCAACCCAAATTTATGATTTTTTCGAAAATCCGCCGAATGCTGCCTGTATGATTGGAGTTTGAGTAGTACTTAATCACCTGGTTCAAATTGAACATCTCGTCTCTTCTTATCTGCTTGTTGCTTCATATAGTTTTGTGACTTCGGCAAGTTAGCCTTCAATTGTGCTAAAACTGAATCTCTATCTTGGAGAAGTTGTTGTAGCTCTGGAGGATCAGCATGGGCCTGCTCTTATCTAATTAAACTTGGAGGGTCCCTGTCATATAAAGCCTTGAAAGGGGTCATGCCAATGCTCCTATGATGATTAGTATTATACCAAAATTCTGCCCAAGGTAAATATTTATTCCAAGATTTGGGAAGATCGAATGAAAAGCAACAGAGGGACATTTTCACACATCTATTCACCACTTCTCTTTGCCCATCAGTGGTAGGGTGATATGCCGAACTCGTGGCTAATTTAGTGCCCTGTTGTTTGAACAGCTGCTGCCAAAAAGCACTAATGAACACTTTGTCCGTATTTGAAACAATTGACTTAGCATTTCATGAAGGTACAGCTCCATATTAACAATAAAACTCTTAGCAAAACTTTTGCTTGAGAAATCAGATTTCATGGCAATAAAATGAGCATACTTAGTTAATCTATCAACCACAACCATGATGACAGTGAATCCATTAGATGGAGGTAGCTCTGTGACGAAGGAAAATTCTACTGTGCTGAACCAAAGATCATTCAGCATCCGCGGATGTTATGTGTTTTGGCTACAGTTGAAACGCTTGTACAAAAAAAAAGTAATGTCGAGCCCCGCAGTTGGCAGGGTTTGTGACAGTTATCCGTGCTTAGCAGAAGATTTATTGATGATAATAAATGTAGTTAACAATAATATAATTAGGGTAATTAATTTTTTTTATTAAATGGGCGAGCCGTTAAATAATTACCTAGATGGGCCTTGAATATTGAACATATAGATGTGTTGGTCTAGAGGAAAAAGATCCAATGGTGTGAAGGAAAAAAAAAGATTGGGCATATGGGTAAACGTAATGCATGCCTAATTAATCTTTATGTTTGAGTCCAGTGTTAGAAATAGTCAATTTTCCTGTGTGTCATATTTTTTATGTTTTAAAATGTCTAAATCGGTGCCAGGGGTTGTTTTTTGCATTTTAACTTTATTTTTAACAAAAGATAAAGTAATCTTACAGTTAGTTAGTTGATTGTGTGTTTTAATTAAGAAGGGTTAAAAAAAATGTTAGATATAAACAGTATCCTAAAATTCAAATAGTCGAATGAGTTTTAAAATAATGAATCATAAAAAAATTCGTTTTCAATATTATACATGATTAAAAAAAATGCAATTTAGTATTTGTGGACATCTATAAACAATAATATTAAAATAATTATTTAATATCTTAATAATATATTAAGGAAGAGAATAAAATTATGAATAATTTTTATAATCATATTATAGCAGTTGGCATTTTCATACATTAGATTAATCATTTGAAATTTATTTGATATATGTTATAACAATATATGTAATTAAACTAAATTGTTTATATATTTTAAAAATTCATATTATATTGCATAGGACAAATCACAAGTGACGGAAGGTGTGGGTAAAACTGACGGGTTGGGTCCTCTTTTTTTTTTGGGTATAATATTTTTTCCAAGCCCATTCAGATTTTTTAACCAAATGAGACCCGAACATTAAAAACCAAAAATTAATTACATTACATTATATTTAATCTACAATTAATTAGCTTACTGTTACTTCTAATCTATTTGATTAGAAACCTCGATTTTCGCACCCCTACTGAATTGTGGGACCTTCTATTGCCTTCGACTGCAACACATGCAGAAACAGTAAATATTTTAACGGGACACGTGTTTCCACCACATTAAGACAAACAAGAGTAACACCTGCTGAAGAATCTTTTTTTCAGTATAGTAGCATCTTCCTGTGATGAAATCCATTAACACATCCTCCTATACTTATTGTGGAATAAGGAGGGGTTGTAACAAACCGGCGAAAAGAGTGTTTTCACTCTTAGGTTGTTGACAAATTTAACATTCTTGAACAAATATTTTGATATCCTTATGCATGTGAGGCTAGCAGAATTGGGAGCAAATGCGAGCTGTGGTTTTCGCAACACCCGAGTGACCTCCTTGAGAAGACATGTGAAATTCCTGTAATATCTGAGGGATCATCTTCACGGGTAAATACAACCTATTCTTCCAATACAATAGGTTATTATAGACCTCAAAAGAGGTTGCCTGTTGAGGATTTTTCCCGCCATTGTTGTAGTATAGCAGTAGCTAGCCGTAGAATCTTCTTGTAAGGCTTGTTTTAACTCGTGTAACCGCACATTGGTTGGTTCAGACCAAGGCATATTAAAGGATTGGAAAGAGAATCAGCTGAAATATTATATACTACGTGTACACTAAAATTAGTCATCAAAATCAGCCTCCAGTCAGAGACGGAGCTAAATAAAAGATTAGTGGGGGGTCAAAAATATTTATATAATAAAATAAGACTAAAATAAAATTGAAGGGACTAAACTAAAATTTACATATAATTTACATTTAAAAAATTAAAATTAAGGAGGGTCATTGCCCCCCTTTGCTACAATGTAGCTCCGCCCATGTCTCCAATATAAAATATATGCTAGAATACAAATAACCGTTGAAAATTAATTAAATTACACATGTATTTATATACAAATATATTCATGTCTAATTTTAATGGCTAATTTTAGTGTACCAATAACATTTTTGTATCCTTGCCAGGCTCATATTGAATAGTAAAGTCATACTCTATAAACTTTGGAGGCCGATCTTGGTGCTCCGGGGTGTTTACAGATTGATCTATCAAGGCCTTGAGGCTACATTAATCAGTTTTAATGATGAACTTGTGGCCCAATAGATAATGCCTAAACTTGGAAATAGCTTCGGTTGTAATAACTCAGCTTTTAGAACGTCATGACCAATATTATCCGCTAGACGTTGTTTCATGGCTTTTCTTAGAGGCTATAGACCTTATATTAAATATATACATATGAGCCTGTAGCGCTAGTCGAGATCACGTGTTAGATAAATATAACAGAATAGATAATAGTTAAATAGATAATATCTACATGAAGCATAGAAAATACAGAAAACATAATAATATCATACATATATGCCCGAAGGCTCATTTAGTACATCATAGTTCATACCAGGTTACGTTCTTACTTATTCATGAAAATATCTGCAGATTCCATTATTTATACTAACAGGCCCCGACTCACAAGAGCCACCCTAGTATGGAACACGTTCTAATTTATTCATATAGATATTTACAAAAGTACCTAATTCTCTAAAAGTCTACATAGAGCGAGAACAAAGACTCAAATGTGAAAACCTCAAAGAAGATCACGCTGGTTACCATCTGCGAAACAGGGGAAAGTAAGGGAGTGAGAACCTAAGGTTCTCAACAGGGTACTACACGAAAAATCTAAAGAGTTTCGTAGCCTAAGTCTAAGATTTTGCGCAGTTGTGTCAAATAAGTCACATAAACAAGTACAAGCACAATTATATAGCTGAATAGTAAACAAGAACAGAATACAGGAAGCAGAGATAAATTAAAATTACAGAGAAATACAGCAACCAAGTATGATGCATGTCTGATTTTATGCAGGTCATGAGCTCATACGTCGGTTTACCATCCATAACCCGACGTTACCTAAGAACTAGTCCCAGATATGGTTTTTCCAACTGCGTACGTTCTGCATACGTGCCTAATGAACAAAGTCACATGCATTTTGGAAACTAGCAATTGTTGCAGTGCTTAACGCCATAGTATGCTAACAGTTGGAGGAACATGTTTCAACATAAAGTGGACATTTGACGGAGGAAAAATGTCGGTAAAGATTTTCACAAAAATATCGCGTTGCAAGTATAGTTCTAAACCGACAATTCAACCTCAATCAACGTTTAGATTGTTATCACTTAAGCAAACCCAATAAAATTAACCGAAGTATTTAAACCTCGGGTCGTCTCTCAAGGAATTGCAGGAAAGTGTAGTTTATTATTGGCTATGGAACAGTATATTTTTTGGATTTTGTAATAAGAAACAAGAAAGTAAAATGGCAAAAAAATAAACTAATAACTAAGAAAGCTCTTAGCAAGGAAAAAGAATTAGAAGTCCTATCCTTATTATCATCGTCAATTGTGATGGTAAATGTAAATTACTTTCACTTAGTTATCCTCTAACAAATGAAGGAAAGTCAAGCGAGAAAATTCGACTTAAGTTTACAAGTTCCAATCAAAGACTAGATTTAGTGAGGCTCAAGTCAACTAGCAACTTTCAATCACCAATCAACAAAAGAATTTTGATAACTCAAGAGTCTCTAATTAAAATCTAAATTAAAATTTAAATTAAATCCACCCAAGCATTTTATCAAACACTTGGAAGGCATAAAGTAAAATCATAGAAAATTAACAAGACATAGAAAATTCTAAGCCTAACCAAAGCAAAGAAATAACAATAACAAAGCAATTGAACAATAAGAAACATGAAACATAAATTGCATTAATGAAAATTGAGAGTAACACATGAACTCATAAGCTCAATTAGCAAAATAAAGGAATCAATAAGAGAAGTAGATAACCAAAGTGTTAGAACAAATAAAAGTAAGAGAAAATTAAATTAAAATAAGACTGAAACCTAAACCTAAAAAGAGATTGGAAGAAGAAACCTTAAACCTAGAGAGAGGAGAGAGCCTCTCTCTCTAGAAGACTACATCTAAAATCTAAAGTGTGAATGAATGAAAAGTGAATGATGGATGATTCCCTCGATTCGTCCCACTATACAGCCTCTAATCTTCATTTTTGGGCTTGAAATTGAGTCAAAAATAGCCCAGAAATTACCCCCAGCATTTTCTCATAACTGAGGCACCTGACGCTAGCCACGCGTACGCGTCGCTGAACGAATTCCTGATCACGCGTATGCGTCATCCATGTGTACGTGTCAAGGCCAGCTGCTTAAAACCTCAATTTCTTGTGTTCCTTCCATTTTTGCATGTTTTCTTTCCATCATCTAAGTCATCCCTGCCCTAGAAAACCTGAAATAACTTAACGCACATATCATAGCATTGATGGTAATAAAAGATGATTAAAAGTTAGTAATTTTAAGGCCTAAGAAGCATGTTTTCAATCATAGCACAAATTCGGAAGGATTTATTAAACCATGCAATTTATATGAATAAATGTAGGAATAGTTGATAAAATCCACTCAATTCAATACAAAATAAACCGTAAAATAGTGGTTTATCAACATTCCCAGAACGTATGGTTCTGGTTCCTCGAAGCAGAAACTCCTCCTCCTTAGATAATCTCTTAGGATGGTTCTAGTTCTATCGAAGCAGATGCTCCTCCTCCCTAGATAATCTCTTAGCACCTTGGAGTTTACAATTTTTTTTTCGCAGCACTTTTCAAATAAACTTTATCTCTAAAGACTTCTCTGTCCTTTTCTTTTATAAAAATTTGTGTCCAGTCTCTTTTCTTTAATCTCTTAGCCTTTGTTACATTTACTATTTTGACCTTGGAACTTTTATATATCTCCAATTTTGCCCCTTTGTACATAACTTCTCTCTTTATCATTTTCTTTAAACTTTTAGTGACATTTTCACCACTAATGTTATTACTTTATTCTTTTACCCTCATATTCTTCTTAACATACTTCTTTATTAAGTTACACTACAAAAAAATTTGGTAATTACGGCGGTTTTTTAAGGTTATTACGGCGGTTTGAACCGCCATTATTACCTTGAACGGCGCTAAAAAAAACCGCCATAATTTGAAGCGCCATTTGGTTATTACGGCGGTTTTCGAAAAACCGCCCCAATTACCTGGTTAAAACGGCGATTTTTGAGTTGGGTTAAAACGGCGGTTCAAACCGCCGTTATTACCTGGTTAAAACAGCGGTTTTTGAGTTGGGTTAAAACGGCGGTTCAAACCGCCATTATTTCCAGGATAAAACGGCATTTTTTTATTAGTTAAAACGGCAGTTCAAACCGCCATTATTTCCAGGGTAAAACGGCATTTTTTGTTTGGTTAAAACGGCGTTTATGAACCGCCATTTTTACCTTGGTAGAGTGACATTTTTGGTTGGTTAAAATGGCATTTAAAATCGCTGTTTTTACCAGGTTAAAATGGCATTTTGAACCGCCATTTTTACCCTGATGAGGCATTTTTATTGGTTAAAATGGCATTTAAAACCGCCATTTTTATCGAATTAAAATAACATTTCATGCTGTTTAAAATGGCAGCTACAAACCGCCTTTTTTACCGAATAAAAGTGGCAATTTTTATCGTTTAAAAGGTAATTTTTACAGTCATTTTTATCGCGATAAATAAATAATTTTTTATTAAAATTTCCCAATAACAGAAAATCATAATCCATAAACAAAATATTATATAGCTCATGAACAAAGTATTCAACATAATATATGATTTTTTAGTATTGGAAATAAAAAATAATAATTTGTATACAGAATATCAAACATAACATGATTTTTTAACTATAAATATACAACTATAACAATTTTTAATATATACACAAGACAACGTTCACTGAAATCAAGTTTTCATTACGTAAATTCTTGTAAAATCTTTGTTCCAACTTATCAGTAATCTGCCAAGAAAAAATACCAGAAAAAATTAATAATGACAATTCAATATTAAAAATAACTAAAAAGAATCAGAACCTAAATTAATTCATCAATATTTATTTATATATAAGATATCCCAAGACTGAAATTAGGTGAGATTGTACACGAATAAAAAATAATATACGAAAGAGTGTAGCTTGAAAACTTAAGATTTACTACATGGGTAATAAAAAATAGAACAAATTTAGTTGTTAAGATATACAAATTCAATAGATGGTATAAAAATGATCAACTGACAATAAGGACAATTAATAACACGTTACTAGTTACTACGAGCTACATGAATGTGCTCAAGACAACTCTTATACGGATCAAAATTAGGATAATACTATAGTGTATTATATATTTATATCTTTCAATGAAAAATAAAAATTATTTATTTAATAAAATATCACTAAAAATAAATTATGTATAATACACATTCTCTATCAATTTAATAAGAATCTTCACTCTTTAATCAATTCTACTTTTCACTAAACAAATTCCCAACAATTCAATGAGTAACATGTGCTCTGCTTCATCACGCAATCTTACACTGAAAATCATGCCCTTAAGAATTTAATGATTGAATAAGAGATGCACAACCCCC
The DNA here is from genome assembly GCF_014773155.1 of Arachis stenosperma. Taxonomy (NCBI): domain Eukaryota; kingdom Viridiplantae; phylum Streptophyta; class Magnoliopsida; order Fabales; family Fabaceae; genus Arachis; species Arachis stenosperma. The sequence continues at coordinate 9,646,062 of NC_080385.1, forward strand.
ATGATTTATACATCACCGCCTAGAACACCTTCTGAGTGCTTGCGATTTTGTCTTTCTTATATAAAACCAGTTTCTTTCTTTTTAAACTATGAGAATATAGAATAACTAATCTATAAATTAATTTATAAGTAGCTCAAAGGTGTAGAAAGAGAGTGCAAATAAAGGTCCTGCAGCAATTTTATGTAAATATAAATAAAAATCAAATAAGTAATAAATAAAATATTACAAGCAAATAAAATCCATAAAGAAAGGACACAACAGCGCACAAGGATCCTGCTTGGTGGGCTCTAGGGAGAATGTACACAGCCTTATATTTAAATCAAACTATTTGCACTAAGGCTCACCCACCCTCTTGTAAAATTGAGAACGTTCCTATAAATAAACTTCTAAAGAATTAATTAACTAACCTCATGAATCTAATTATGATGCCAAGCATAACACTACAAAATTAAGTCATTACTTCTTTACTTTTATTAACTAGGATTTCATTCAAGTGTTTCCTTAGGATGACAGATATGAAGATAAAAGAATATAAACAAAGTCTCTAAAATTTCTTCACAAGAGAGCAACAATCTAGATGACAACAAATAACTCAAATTTCATCATATGTCATAGAATCCATTAGTTATGGTCAACTCTCATCAATTCTCAATTCTCAGCAAGAAGCAACATAATCAACAAATAAAACTCACTAAGATCGCTACGAGTGTTGACAAAGAGATCATGAGGGCAAAATCGCACCATGTAGAATCCACAACTTCCTTATTGTCCCACATCACTTCTTTGTATCCTTTCCTCTCTTCCTCCGTCAAGTTGTGAGCTTTTTCCACACAAGAACAAGAAACACACACCAAATTATAGTAAGAATAAGGAAGTAAATGATTTGGGGAATGAGAGTATAAAATTATAGTAAGAAATCCAACTGCAGCAAAATATTTCAAACTCAACAATAGCAGGCATAAAAAAATAGATAGCATGAATAAACAAGATGTTCTTGACAGAACTTACAACAGCCTGCGGTCCATAAGCAACTAATGAACCACCGAAAAATGGTTCGCTGTAAGGAAAAGGAGCATGTGCTTGAAATCAGAGCAAAAATAGTTATTTAGAAGCTACAACTGAAAGCAGCAAATCTATAAACCAAGAGCTTCACGTACCATTGAGTGAGTACTATTGACTTGTTCGCAATTGAACACAGGATCGGGATGATTCAGTAAGAGGAATGGCTTCATTTAACCCTCCACATATGCATTAGCTGACCTGAAAAAAAAAAGATTAAGAACTTAGAAAATGAAGTGTATATGTAATGTATAACACGTAATAGGATTTAAATCAATCCATTCAATGCTCTAAGCACATAAAAGAGTGAAGGGACCTCAAAGAAGTTCTCTTTTCTGTCATATCTAATGAACTTACCGATGTACAAAAGACTTCATTTTCATTATTTATAAAATATATCCTTAAATACAAATTAGCTAATATTTATAAAAATTTAAAAAATAATTAAAAGGATGAATTAATTAAGTGGTAGAACTAACTTTTCAAGTCTATTTCTGAACTTGATCAAATACTTCTCTTTATCTTCTTCAGAAACCTTGTAGATCTTGTCAACGATCTGTTGTCTCTCATTCATATCAAGCTTCCTCACATCAACCTCCCTGCAGAACTATATTATCCAACAAACATTTTCAACTTGTGCTTTTATCAATCATTCAAAACTAATAAGAAACTTGTGCTTTAATTAAATTTGGAGCAAACTTTAGATTACTTTTGATTAGTTATCCTCTCAAATTATTTGAATTTCAGTTTTCTTCATGGCATGGATTCTAAAAAAGAGCTGAATTTGTTTTATAGCTACAACAACAATAATGAAAAGTATGCCACCAAACAAAGATTGGAATTTATTAATCTCATACTGCCAAAGACAAAAGGAAAATGAAGATTAGCTACCTCACATTTAGATCCCCACACCATATCAAAGGCTTGTCTGAATTTTGTGTAACAAATTCTAGAATCCTTTTGTCCCATTTTCTTCTCCTTTGAAATGAGTTTGGTTCCTCTTTCCACCCATTATTTAGAACATATGTATTCAACAACCGAAGGGTTTCGAATTCAACCAAGATTACTCTGCCATCTGGTTCATGCTTTGAAGCTGGCAGCAAAAAAAGTTTTCCATAAGCATTAAAGAAAAGTTATTGGTAAGAATAAAAAATATAAAATATAAATAATACAATAGTTTAGAAAATAATTGTAAAATCTCACATTCTACAAATAATTCAGCCACATAAGATTATCAAGGAGAGATTAAACCACCAATTTAGAAGCACAACAAAAGTTGATATACAAAACCACCAATTTAGACACATTAACCATCACACACACATAAAAACAAACACATGGTGCTCAAAACTCAAAATAAGCTACAATTCCTATCTCTCAAAACCCTAACAATCATACAATTAAGATGTCATGCGTAAACCTTAATTATTAATCAAATTGAACAATCAACACAAGAACAAATAGTAATTAATTATATTATTATATCGCAAAATAAAAATAAAAAATTAAAGAAGGGACAAGAGAAATGACGAGAGAGATCTATAATACTTATAGAAGAACTGAGGAAGTATGGGAGAGCTGTGCTTGTTCTGCTTGTGATGGCTTTGATTTTAGAGATCTTCAATAGAGAGATGTCACCAGAGAAGACGCTGAGGGAGGCGCTGAGGATTTTGGCGGAGAAAGCGCAGAACTAGGACAGAAAGGAGAGGAAGCTGGAGGTGATGTCACCGGAGGAGATTACCACAGGAGGAGATGTCGCCGAAGGAGGTCGTCGCCGGAGAAGATCCGAGATCGTCGCACTGGCTAGGAACAGTGACTATGGGAAACAACTTCGACAGTGGTAAAGAAAGAGCGTGTGGCTTGGAACTTTCGACGGTTGAAGACGAAGCGGCGGTGGTAACGATGGATTGAGGAGGATGACGAGGGAGAGATAGAAGCGAGATTAAGCCCGCCGTTTAATGTATATTCACAGTGTTTCAGTTAGGGATTGTTTTTCATTTTATATATGTAGGATACTGGCGGTTCAAAACCGCCAGTATCACTAGAACCGCCACCAAATAGAAAGTCAGTTACGGTAGCAACAAAAAATGTCATCATGTTTGGGTATTACTGCGGTTCTTCAAAACCGCCGTAATATAAATGCCATTTTAAATCATTTTTTTGTAGTGTTAATTAATCATTTTTAGTTTTGTGTTTTATGCCTAAAGATTCTATTTTGTCCCTAAGTACTCTAATTTTACTGTTTAACATTGTTTAGCGTCAAAATTTTTCCGGATTAATTCTAATAGTTTTCTATGATCAAATTACTCCTAATATTTTTATTAAATGACAATTTTTACCACTAGGGACCTAAAAGACCAATTTACCCTTTATTAATCTATTTATTTATTTTAATTACCGTTTTTTTATCTTTTTATTTCTAACTTTTACTAAAATTTTTATTTAGGCCTAAAAATTTATTTTAAATATAATTTTGACCCAAATAATTTATATAATGATCACTTATTCCTGATGACACTAATTTTAAAATTTTACTATTCTTTTAATTAAATCACAATTTTAACCCTCTTTTTATCAGAAAATGACCATAACACCCATTTTATTCTTATCTACTTGTTTCATAGGATTAAACTATTTTTTTAACTTCTTTTTAACTATTTTTCATCCTAATTTTCGTGCTCTTAGTGGTTAAAATTTTTAAAAGTGTAGTTTTTTACATTTTTTTCTCCACTTTTAGTAACTTTTAAGGCTTGAAACTTAAACCCCAAGTGCTTTCATATTTTTTACTGTTACCACACAAAATTTATCGGCAAATATATTGCATATTACACATATTTAGCAAGCCAAAATATAGATAATTCAAAATTTTTATATTTGCAAAATAAGTCACCACAAAGTGGCTTGTATGAACACCAAAAATAAGCACAAATATATTCTAAATATCTCTTGTTTAATTCGGTTATTAGAGCTCTCATACACCAGAAAATACTCTCATAAAGGCTGGAACACGTTTGGCTATGGTGTAGTTTTTGTTTGGCCAAAAGCATCGCAAAAAGTGTTAGAATTTGATCACTCTGAGCTTGAATTTTGTATAACTCTTTAGGTGTGCTCCATATGGGCTTCAAGAGAGGTTTTATATACATGAAAGAGAGCAAAAATTCATCACGGTCACTGTTGAAAAAACTAAAAAGAATAGAGAAAAAACAAGAGCTCACCTTATTGAATTTTTGGTAAAAATGCAAGAATTAGTGAAAACAAGCAAGGAATTGTGTTTGTATGGTCTAGATTCTTGAAACAGACATGAAGAACAATGGAAGAGCTGCTAGAATCAAGGCTGAAATGTGGAGAAAAGGTGCAGTAGTTTTTTCTCTTTCTCTCTCAAGAATTCTGTCAAAAAGGTGGCAAAAATGTATAAGTATTTGTAAAATTTGTGAGTAAGATTTCTTTAAATAAAAATTTAGAGTTTTGGCTGAATTATTATGGGAAAAGGGCTGAAAATTTTCGTGGTCAAGGGGTAGGTATTAATGAAGAAGGGGTTTTAAAACGAGGAAGTTTGGTCAACGTTTGCGTGTCGAACTTATCCACAATTAACTGTAGTTAGTTATTCGGGATTCAAACACACAACAAAGAGGGGTGAGAGGCTGAGATAATCTCAGCCTAGAGGCCGAAAGGGAGAGACGAGTTACTTGGATGGCAAGTAAGAGGATTCGGTGTCTTTAGAAATCGTTTGCAAAATACTAGTCAAAAATTCGGTTTGGAGTAACTTTAATCGTGTGGTAAAATAATTAATGGTTAAGATTTATTCTTTAAGAAATAAATCATGAATAGATGGTTAATATTAATCTTGTGACACAATTACCAAGGTAAAAATTACTTTTACCACTGATTTTGAGTTTTTCAGTTACTAACTTTTTTCTAGCGCATGAAAAACCGTCATTAAAACTGAATTTTCGGATCAAAAGTTTTTAGTGAAGAAAATAAATAAATGGCAAGCAAATATTTACTTTTTACTAGTTAACTTTGACTTAGAAGAATTAATTATCTTCATAAAGTGAAGTTTGACCTATTAATTATTTTTTTAATCATTGAACTTACCTCTCTCATAATTATTGGATTGTAGACTCGTAGTTCAAGATTTTGTGAAATAAATTATAAAATAATAATAAAATCATTTTATTAAAAATCGGGTTTTTACGCCGTTCACCGCATGAATCTCCCTAACATAAGCATGTTGAGACCGAATTCTAGGGGCAGTTTCTTGGAGAAACAAGCAATAGGGTGATCTTCTTAAGTCTTAACTGAGAATAGCACTAATAGCAGTACCGATGCATCGGTTTCTAAGAATGAAATGCAAAAAATTTAATAAATCGTATTTATTCAAAGTTGATAACCAGGGTGAAATTTATTGAACAATCTTTTTGTAATGAATTTATATGTCATTCATACTCATGATAAATCATTTGTTTTTGTAAGGCCAGTTATAGTGTACAGATATAGAGATAAAAATGTCTACCATTTTGTAATGTAATTTTGACACATGGAATTATGCTGTGCGCGAAGGAACAGCTTGCAGAGCTTGTTGCAGGTTGTCTAACAACTTGAAATTGATACATGCACAGCTGAGGTGAGCACGCTGAGAAGGTGCAACGAGTTCTTATGTTTGGGTTCTGTTTTAATAAGTAGTGAATGGCCATTTGGATTGAAATCAATGGGCCATTGAACAAACAAGGGTGGGCCTGTTAAAGAATATTTGAATACATTCCAGTTATATATGATTTTGGCCAATGAGTCTTAGCTCACATACATTTTGTCCTCTTTTTATTTTAAAGGTCTCGGGTTCGATTCTTACTAACTAACCGAAAAAAGAAAAAATGATAAGTATGTAAGAAATGTGTAAATATGTGTGTTGTATTTAGAATTGAGCATTGTCTAATCTATTTAAGATATTTAAAATTGGGGGTGACAAAAAAAAAGTTATATATAATTTTGGGTAATGTAAAAAAAAAAATATGGTTTTACTTGAAAAAGGTTACGTGGCATTTATATTTAAAATATTATTTATAATAATAATTATATTTTTAGTTTTTTTACTGAGTCGTTGAAATAATTGTTCCGTGTTATGGTATTATTATCTAGATTTAAAATTTATATTGGTTGTATTATTATTTGGATGTGTTATATACCTTTAGTTTTATTTCTGTGAAATGTTAAGGTATATATAATAGAGAAACATGATGTGTTTCAATTTTTTATTTGTTATGCGCATGGTTTTATTGAAAAATTAAAGGTATTCACGTTACAACAATTTAACCTTAATATTTTAAAGGTGTTAAGTTATTCATACTTTAATCATTTTATATAGATATTAATTTTATTCGTTGCTTTACTACAAATGCTTACATGTTGTTAGGATTTTTTATTTTAATAAATATAAGAATGATCAAAATAAATAATTTAAAAAATAATTATTAATTTAAATTTTACAGTCTTATCTCGTTTATAGTGTAAATGAGATGACATTTTATGTATCTGTTTACACTGTAAACGAGATAAGACACCTCAGCTGCAACGTGTATATCTCGTTTACACTATAAATGAGATATATGAAATGTGCATCTCGTTTACAGTGCAACTGGAAATGTCCGTGACGTCCCGCTATACCGCCAAACAAAGTGACTGGTATGTCCAGGCCAGCACAGCCGAGTGTCAAGAAAAGGCCCTACACTCCCCAAAGTCTCGGAGAAGCGGTAGCCAACGTATGTGCACCAGGTTGTTGGACTTGTCAGTCGTTAGATATCCTTCGATCAGTAACATAATATAGCACCTGGCGTACTGTCAGAGGGTCTCCGGGTCGTCTGTCGGGGGCATCTGACGGACACGATCCCGTAGCCACACAAGCTTGAGAGTGAAGGACTCCTTCCTCTCTGCAGCCTGCTGTGCCGCTACCGGAGGCCTGGCACCAAGCAGCTGCTCCACCATAGCCCATGTCTCTGTGTCGTAACACCTACCGAAGTCACAGAGGCACCCCTCCAATGGGGTTATCGTGTGCGTGTAGGCCTATGTGGTACGCCACGTCCTCCAGGGTGATAGTGACCTCACCCCAAGGGAGATAAAACGTGTGCACCTCCGAACGTCATCGCTCTACAAGTGCCGAAATCATGGAATTGTCAAAAGTGAAGTCCCTGAGGGGCACCATGTTGCCGAATCCAGCCTCAGCCAGATACGGGACGATAGCGTCCGATGGAGGAAGGGTATGACTCACTCGTCGAGGTAGTAGAAAGCGAAGCATTTGAAGAATAAAAAAATAATTCAACCTTATAAAGAGATGATTATAAATTTTTGTTTTACTGAATTCTTACTCTTTTTTTTAGTAATTAGATCAGCTTAACATGATACACAGCACATTAGATGTTAAGCAAATATTTCTATCTAACCTACAACTACTTTTACTTAAGAACATACTTCCATGTTTCTAACCTACACATGTCTCTAAATTACATATGCCAGTAAGCAAATCCTAATTAGAACATTATAAATACTAATTAGAACGTTATAAATACTAACAACCTAGCACAAGAAAAACAAAGTTCCAAGCCAATAATTAAGTTGTAACAACTTTGAACAGGCAAATAGAGTTCTAAATTCCTCCTAGAGACCTATCCCTAAACCATTTAACTACGTTCTTGTCACTTCAAGACTACCCAACAATGGCCACATACTTAGATTAAATAAACAGAATGCAACTAACCTTGAAGTAGGCCGCCCCGGCATAATGCGACGTCTCATTCAGCCTGTTGATGTTTTTGTCGTTCTCCGCCTGGCGCGCCATCATCGTATCAGTCTAAAATAGGGAAGGAAATGGTTAAAAGAGGGGAGAAAGAAGTTGACTAAGTCAAAATGGAGCCCAGAATACTGCTGTAAATGACTTCTACTTATAGGCACGGACAGACCTTAATATATACATTGCAGTTGACGTGTCTTATCTTGCTTACAGTGTAAACAAGATACATAAAATGTCATCTCGTTTACACTATAAACAAGATAAAACTGTGGAATTTAAATCGGTAATTGTTTTTTAAATTATTTATTTTGATAATTCTTACATTTATTTTATTTATTAAAATAAAAAATCCGTACATGTTGTGTAATATCACTTATATGCAATTAGCCATAAAAGTAAATTTCATAGGTGCTGGTATTTCTAATTAACCTGAATCACGTAACCATTAATTAATTTGTTGAGCGATGATTTGATAAATTAAAAAAAATCATTATCCTCTTCCTCTCTACCACTATAATATCAACACCACTCTCAAAATTGTTTCCTCTACTATCATCCTAAACTAAAATCATCGTCACAAATCAATTTAGATTGATCGAATAGTCAACTCATTCATCTATTTACACTATAAAAAACAAGAAGTTTAACTAAAAAAATAATCGTGGCTAAAATCTATAAAAATTGAAGCAATCATACATTGACCAAAGAAAAATATTTGTGGCTAATAAAGAAGTTATATTCTCAATTTACCACAATTTTAGTGCTATTAGTCACAGTTTTAAACATTATGAAGACATTTGAAGAACCACAATTTATATATCATCTTTCGTATTTAATACCGTGGCTAAATAAAAATAATCAAATAAAAAATTATAATTTTATCACACTTTATTTGTGGTTAATTTGTGCAAGCCGAATTTTTCAGTCACTACTTTTTCCGTGGCTAATATCGGATCATTTAGTCACATTATTTCCATAACTAACTCATACTTTTTTCTACGTATCATTAATCACGTTTTTTCTATAGCTAACTTAGATGTTTTTTTTAGAATTTGTAACTTTTATTGTAATTTGATTGTGGATAATTGAACCGTTTTAATATAATAAAACTATATTTATATATATAACATTAATAACAAAAATTTAATTTTAAAAGATACAAATTGAATATCTATAATTTAATTTCTTTATCATATTATTTTTATAAAAAAGTATGAAATTTGTCACATTTTAAAAAATATTACAATATGATTTATCCTTTTATTTTAGAATTTAATTTTAATGCATTGTCAGTGTAAAGTAGTTTTACACGTGTATTCAATCACGTAACACTATATCATAAAAAATAACTATTATTTTCATTGACCGTGTGAATGATCATCCAAAATGATAGATGTGATTGTACGACTCTATAAAATATTTTACACTGTTAGTACATGAAAATTAAACTCTTTATTTTATTAAATATTGATATATCTAATATTCTAAAACATTTAGGACTAATTTATCATTTTTAGAAATTAATTTATCCAAAACAAATATTAAAAATCAATTTGGGATATTACTTTCTTATTTTCCTAAATAAATCAAACACATATAAATATTAAATATTTAGTTAATAACACTATATTATTCAAATAAACTACTAAAATCTTAAAATTTGTCTCAAACTATAATTTTGTGGAACATGTCTAAAATGAACTTAACCAACGCTATGTATGTCTTTATACATATAGGCATATTGAATTTTAACTTTATCAACCATGAGTAAAATAATTTAATAAAATAAGTAAACTGATAAAATGACAAAATATAAAAAGAAATTCAACATAATAGATAAGATCTCTCAAAAAACAAAAAATTTAATTACCTCCCTCTCTCCAAGATATAAGAGAAGAAAATTACTCACTAATCCACTATCTACAAATAAAGTGATGATTAAGTCATCATTCTTTATAAATATCCTACTAAACTTAAGTATTTTTCAATTTTTTTATAGGTACCTCTAACATCATTCATCCAAAAACGTCGAACAGCATTACCGCTCTGGTGAAAAAAGTCATAGCCTTCATCTAAAATAATTTGGATCTCATGTCCAAACCCAAATCATCTTTGATTTTAAGTATTTTCTTAGAACAATTTAGAGATTGATTTTTTTTTTTAATTAAGTCCCTATATCATATCAAATTTTATATTTAAGTTCCTATCATAAAAAGAAATATGAACTAAGATAACTCCCCAGTCCTTATTTCTTACTCAATAACCTATGGAACTTCTCTGGATCCCATTTCGGTTCTCAATGGACGATGGGAAAAGTTTCTCTCCATCTCTAATTTATTTGGTGATGTATAATTTTTCAGATCTTCATGAAAATTATTTTAAACAATTTTGCAATGCACTTTTACAAATAAAACATTTTTTGCAGTTCGTTCAGCTCTTTCTTCCTTCAATTGTTCCTTGACTCCATGATTGATGATGCTAATAATTACTCAAATGTATTGCTAATATATTAATTTGTTATGGATGTGAAAGAATCAAGGTGGTATTCGATAATATTTATGATAAGATTATAAGGATAGTATAGGAAGGGTAATGTTTGAAGGATTATCATGTGTTCATAACATGCATTGGAAGAAAAGAAAGTAATTTTTAAAGATCTATTTTGAGCTTAAATTTTATTCTAATGATATACAATATATAGATCAGATCTAAATACTTTTAGACGCTTTAGTAAAAACTTTATTCTTCGATTGTACAAAGACTCTATGCGTATCCACACCAAAACTAATATTTGCTGTCAATTCCTTGACCAATGGACATATTATCTAAATTGAGAAATCTCTTGCAACTCTTTGTACGCCATAAAATTCTTCTCCAAGAATCAGGCTCACATACGTTTATGTGTGTAGAGGTAAAGGAATAAAACCCTTGTGTTTTATTCTCACTCCTATTCTCTACTCTTGACACACATATATATAGTATGAGATTTGTTACTAATTTTAAATTTGATTCTCAATTCAAATTTAAATCATATCTTAAAATTCTAAATCTGAATCCTTCAAATTTTATGAATCATATCATAACAATTTAAAACATAATCGATTTGGATCTCATCCAAATTTATAATTCAAATTCAGAAATAGAATAACTAATTATTCTCAAATCTCATTTAATATTTTTAATTATCATATTATTATTATATCATTGGTGCTAGCCAAAAATATAATAATATTCCATTTGAATTAATATAATTATTTATTTGATCAAATCAAAATAATAATTAAATAATTCTACAGCAAAAATTAGAACACTCGTTAGTGTGTGACCCCATAGGTTCAATACTAAGCGGGCAGTAAATTAGTCATACTAAATTTACTAATCAAGGTTGGTGTCTAACAACACTCTTCAACGACCCGATAGTATGAAGTAATATATTTTTACTAAGAACCTTAGAAGAACAAAGTATAATTCCTTCCATCTTTCCAGCTCGTGGTTAACCCTTAGAGTATGGTTTAATTGTCAAACTCTAACTTGCTACCATTATTATAATGAACTATGAATGACCTAAGAAACTCATTTCTTTATTCATTCAATCTTCTTGGCCAAGGTTTTATTCATCTCAGTCATTATAATCATAGATCTCAAACTCTTTACCAAGAGTTGACGGATTCCTTATTGACTAATCATTAATTCTACAAGTATTTAAATCATACCCAATATCCATTCAACTAGCACCCTAGGGTATTAGGTGTCTGGAATCAAAGTACAATAAATACATTGTTAATTACTATGATAGTCGCAGGTCAAAGGAAACTCTGTTACTATATTCATCTTGAGAATATCCTATTGACAAATATACGGTAATTAATAATTATAACCATTAGAAATTCTCAAAGTGAGTCAGTTCAATAGTCATATCTCTATATGCACCATCCATAAATATAATTTAATAAATGAGATCTATTAATCTTCATCCAATGAAGACCATTATATATATATATATATATATATATTGATCTTTTCGGATTATTAATGTCTTTTTTAATAATTCTATGACCAAGAACAATTTAGATTAAATTATAAAAGATTTATCTCTTAATATTATGATCACTATCACAATGATAAATCTCTAAATTTAATCAAGGACCTTATTATATTAACATTTTAATATAATAACAATAACAAATTATTTGACACATGATTGATTAGATTGTGGTCATACTACTTATTCCCAACAATATTATGACATTTGGCAACCATGCTTGGGTGGTTTGACACGTTGTGTTTGAGAAGTAACATGAGATATTCTACATTGTTCTCACTTCTAAGATTTCTTAAAACATTATTATTATTATTATTATTATTATTATTATTATTATTATTATTTGCTTGAACAAATTTTAATGTTGAATTTGTTGCTGGAAACAATATTTTTTAATGTTGTTGATAGATTTAAATGCTGATTTTTCAATCAATTATTATATTTTGTTGTTCATTGTATATGTTTATATATATGTAGCCAACAAGCAATGAACAGCCCAATGAATCGACGTCTGAAGTTGGAGGTGAAAATATTGAGTCAGTGGTACGCTCTTTAACGGACAGCGGCGTGCTTATCAAACCCCCGTCCCATCCTAGATTAAAGAAGAGGAAGGTTGATTCAACTAATGTGGGTGCAATTCTAGGAGTAACTCCTACAAATTCAGCTCCAAGCATTATGGAAACTGATGAAAAAGATGGCAAAGATGATCCCAATGAAGGTAACAGAAAATCTTCTAGACCTAGATCTTGGGCTTGGAAACACTTTACAAAGGATCTTAAGTTCAATTATTATTGATAATGCTAGTTTTAATGATACTGCAATATCTTACCTAGAAACTATAATGGAGGATTGGAATTTACATCCTATGAAAGGAGAACATTTGCATGTTAAGTGTTGTGCACATATTCTTAATCTTGTTGTTAATGATGGATTGAAAGAGATGCATGAATCTATTAGCAAGATAAGAAATGCTATTAGATATGTGCGTGCTTCCCCTAGTCGCATGAATAGGTTCAAAAATTTCATCAAGAAAGCTAGAATACAAGACAAGTGTACTGTTCAACTCGATGTTCTCACTAGATGGAACTCTACATACATTATGCTTGAAAGTAGTTTGAAGTTTCAAAAGGCGTTCAAGAGATTACAGGAGAGAGATACAGAATATGCTCTAATGCAAGGTGGTATTCCGAGGAATTTTGATTGGGACAATGCAAAACACTTTATGGAATTCTTAAAAATTTTTTATGATGTTACAAAGAGTGTGTCTAGTAGTTTGCTTGTGACTTCTTCTCAATATTTTCATGAGTTTTGTAAAATCTTGCGAGTGTTCAAGGCTTCTTGTGGTAGTCGAGATCCATTACTTGGGAGTATGGCTGAGAGGATGAATTTAAGTATGACAAGTACTGGGGTAACATAAAAAATATCAATATGATGATTTTTGTTGCTGTAATTCTTGATCCTAAATACAAATTGAAGTTTGTGAACTTTAGCTTTGAAAAGCTATATGATGAAGATGATGCTAGTTTTTTGGGTGTAAAAGTGAAAGAGACATTCTCCAAGATGTTTGAATGCTATGTGATTGTAAATAATGGTGGTAGATCTTCTACTTCAGCAACAACGAAAGGTGCATCAAATGTGGGAGTACCTGATGGCAACATGGCTGGTGACTTTTTTAAGGAGGTGCATTTTCATGAGATCATCAACAAGAATAAGGTGGATTTGTATTTGATGGATGGTTTAGAGAAGCCTCGTGATCAAAATACTTTTGACATATTGAATTAGTGGAAGGTAAATTCTAGCACATATCCTATCTTATCCCAAATAGCTAGAGATGTCTTAACAATGCCGGTCTCGACTGTTGCTTCAGAATCGACTTTTAGCACTGGTTGAAGAGTGCTTAACAACTACAGGAGTTATTTAACTCCAAAGACAGTTGAGGCATTGATTTGCTCACAAAATTAGCTTCGTGCTTCTTCAATAACAACTAATTTTGAGAAATTTATTGAGGAGTTTGAAAAATTTGAATTAGGTATGCAAAAAAGAAATTTGAAGTTCCTTTCATAGTTTATGTTTATAATTTATAATCTATATTATGTTTATGTTTATAATCTATATTGATTTCTTTGTTTTGTTTTTGTAGAAATTACACCACAACTGGGGAAGATAATGATGAGTCTGGTGTGGATTCAGATTAAGCATGGTGGCTGTTTGATTTTTATTTGGTTTAAAGTGGTTGTTTCGGTTTTTAGTATGTTTTAAAGTGTGTTTGTTTTTGTTGTTTGCTAAACATTTTTAATTGTCTTTGTTTTATGTTTAATTGTTGGGACAAGTTGAATTTGTATTGAATTTGGATGTGATATACTGTTGTTATTCTAATTTATTGACGCTTTTAAACTTGATTTTATGATAATTTAAATTCTGATTATTAGATTTCAAAAAATTAAAAAACCGACCGAACCAAATCGTTGTTGGTTCGGTTCGATTCGATTTAGTTGTCCAGACAACAGCAAATCAAACAGTTGGCATCAGCGTAGAACCGAACTGATTACACTCCTATGCATTAGAGTTGTTATTCCAGCAACTAGAATTCTAAGGTAGTTCAACAAACAGAATACGAATGTTCAGTGAAGCTAAATTTATCTTCAGTGATGGATTTGGACAAAATAGCTAAATTGAGTCATGTCTTGAAGTTTTATAGTACAATTTGAATCAACTAAAAGTTGAAAAGTCAAATTGAGTTAGAGGTTAAATTTCATGAGCGATTTTGAATATTAACTTAAGAATTGATCATCAAAAAATTATTAGTATAATAAAATTAAAATTTATTGCAAACAGTAAAAATAAAATTAAATTAAATTTAACATTAAAGAATACTTTAAAAAAAATTAAAAATATTAGAGATAAAAAAAATATACTTCCCCATCAATATATTTAACATATTCTAATTGTTTTGCTTTAACTAAAAATAACTTATAAATAGTCATAAATATTAAAAATTAGTCTTCTTTAAAAATATCTATTTTAATAGATTGATATTAATTTTAACCTAACCAGTAAAAAATTAGTAATTAATTATTTGCCACATTTAAAAAGATTGATAGATTTAGTTACCTTTTTTTTTTAAAAGATATAGATTTTTTTTATTTTTTAAAAAATAAATACTTACTTAAAATTTCTGTTCTAATATCTCATTCCTTTTTTACACAATATTTTCTGAATTTGTACTTTTTAAAGTCCTAAAAAATTATTTGCATTAAATAGACTTTTTATTGTTTCGAAGATATTTTAGTTTATCTTATAATGATATATTTTCTTATCTAATTGTTTTTTAATAAAAAATTTTAGTTATCTATTTGTTTAATACGTATATTAAAAATATATTATATATTATTAAAATCAGATTTTTTTTCCAATTAATAGCATAGCACGCATAGCATGTTCTTGAAAGTATTTTTTGATTTATTTTATTTTGTTTAAATATATTAAATATTTATTTGATTTGATTGAGATAAATATTAAATTATTTAATATTTTTTTACTATATGAACACAACTAATCAATTATATTAATTATTTGATCTAATTAAAATAAATAAATTGATTTTCTTTTAATTTGAATTAATTTTTGTCTTATATATTTTGATTAATGATTTTTAAGAGTGCCATAATTAATCCATTGAGATAAATATCAAATTATTTAAAATTTTATTTGACCATACCTATAACTAATCAATTATATTAAAGATGAATACTCATCTCAATCTTTGATAATTTTTTTAAAGGACTTCAAGGTTTCTGACAAAAAAAAATATCTTTTTCGATCCTTGATATTTAATTTTGTGGGACTGATTAATCCTTCTGTCAATAATCTCTTTTTAAAACATACTTATATGACACGTTAATCATTAATATATCATTCATTTAATTTTTATAAATAAAAATAGTTTAAAAATTACTAATATTTCTTAGTTTTACACCGTAGATTTAACTAATGTATTTGAAAAAGGTAACAGAAAAAAACTAAACGGCCTTGACAATTATCTTTAAAACACAACGAGACTCAATAAAAAAGAATTTGTCAATCCTAGTTGGCTCTTAATAAATAAATCAACCATTTAACATATCATGTAGGCTTATTTCATTAAGAGAAAAAATATTGATAGATGGACTAATCAATCTTATAGAAGTAAATATCAAACACCAACAAAAGTATTTTTTCTGTTGAAGGTCTCATTGTCTTTCGAGATAATTGTTAGGGGGTCATTTATGCTTTTTCTGTTATATTAATTATTTGTTTTGATCGAAATAAATAAATTAATTTTGTTTTAATTTGCATTAATTTGTTTGACTTATGTATTTTGATTAATGGTTTTTAAAAGCGTTATAATTTTCACATGGCATATCTATAAGATATTTTTTATGGGTAAAGTATTATTTTGTCTCAAACTATAGACCAAATCCTAATTTAAAATGAGCTCAATATTGTCCTAATGTTAAATATGACACAAATAGTGAATAGAATGAGTGACGATGTGGACAATACAACATTATTAGGTAAGTCGTATCTTCTTTTGTACATTAGATAAATATAACCAAAATTTGTATATAAAACTTCTTGATTTGCTTTTTGTACAAAACTCCAAATGCTGCTATAAATCATAAACGCTCCAAAATCAAAAGAAAAGCTTTTACATTCGTGATTGTTGGTGGGCCAATTTTAGTTAGAAATTGAAATCGAACGTTATTGGCTCTTCAAAATACGAATTGTTTATATCAAATTTAATAATGAGACAACATTAAGCCTACTTGAAACTTTTTATGGTTGAAGTATGACGTTTGAAATTTGTTGAGATTGAAATAAGGTGTATAAAATATTAGGGACTAGAATAATATTTTATTCTATTTTTTATTTATTTAACTTCCTTTATTAAGAAAAATAATTATACTTAATTTATTATATTAATTATTTAATGTAATTAATTTAAATGGATGTTATTTGATTCAATTTATTGTCAACCAAAAGTTTTTTTTGTTTTCTTACTTGATCTTTTAATTTTCAATTTTAAATTTTAAATTTTTATTCATTATTTATATTTTTTATTTTAATATCAAATCTAATATTTTTATTAATATTTTTTTATAATTTATTAGCTAATAGTTATATGTCTACTATCAATTATATAGTCATAATTTTTTTTTAATTTATTAAAAAAACACAATTTCTTTCTTTTTTTTTATTTATTTCTATATTTTATAACTTATTCATTGTATCATAAATATTAAAAGAGAATCTCATTTTTTTATCAATTACTTTTTCATTCGGTGAAATTTTGTTTTACTACAATACATTATTGCTATTCTTTGATTTTTTTATAAATTATAAAATATTATTATTTTTTATTATACTTTATCTCTTCTATTTCTTTTATTTTATTTCTATTTATTTAATTTTTTATAATTTTTTATGATAAATTTTATTATTTTTATTCCAAACAAGTTAATTTATCAGAACTCTTGGTGTTTTTGGTTTAACGTCAAATGCTTCAAACTGCAGTTTTTGCATTCATTTTTTTCGATAGACCATTAATTTTTTCTACCAATTTTATTCTTTATTGTTTATACCATGAATTTTATTGTTTTGTCTTTTTACAATATTTTTTTTAATTCTCTCTGATGCATCTTATTATTTTTTATAAAATTTTTATTATTTCTTATTTATACGATTTTTTTATCACTGTTATTATTTCTTTTTTTATGAAGCTTTTTTTATATATTGTAATTCTGTTTTTCATTAGAAAAACTAATTAAATAAAAAAACTAACATAAAAATAATATTAGAATCCTAAGTAGTAAAAATTTATAGTTAAAAAAATACTTAAGAATATTAAAAGTACTAAATAAATATATTAAAATTTATTTAAATATCTAAAATAAAATAATAAGATAATATAAAATAATTATTTAAATTCATATTCTTTTTAGTAATTTTACATTTAAAAATAATTTTAAGTAGTATAATTCAAACAATATTTAGTTTACTTTTATCTATTTTGATATAAGATTTGGCAAATATAAATTACTTAACACCAACTCATTTTTAACCAAAATCAATTTTACAAAATTAATTTTATACAAACATCCATTTACAAACTTTAATCCAAACATACTAACATATTGAGTCTTCTCAATGTTTAAATTATATTCTTTACATGTTTAATTTGTAAGACCCGGTTAATTAACGATTAATTAACCCATAAATGAGAATTTATTCTAGAAAGTCCAAAAAGTGATTTTTATGGCTAAATATGATAGAGGAGATTGAGACGAGAATTTCGATACCAATTTTATAGAATTCGGACCAAAATTGGACTGAACGGGCCAAACCGGGCCAACCGGACCCAAAGTGGGCCCTTGGCCCAATTAAACTAAACCAAAACCCTAGTTTTCAGCACTCTCTCTCCTCATTTGATACACACACACACGCTGAAATGGAGGCCATGGAGGGAAGAACACTCTCTCAAGTTCTCTCTCTCCCTTGATTTTCAAACCACCATAACTTTTGATCTAGAGTTTCGATTGCCGCACCGTTTGCGGCCACGCGTTCACCGCGGAGAGCTCTACAAAACCCATACAATCAATCTTGAGGTAAGCCACATTTTGCTCTTTGAATTTCCAGCTTTGATTTCGAGTTTTATGAGCAAAAATGTTGAGATTTTGGGCTCTTTGATGTTATAGGACCCAACTCTCTTGAAGGAGAAGGTTAATCTTGTCTCCTTAGACCTTGGGTGTGGTAAGATTCTCAACTCTAGTGTAAATTATTGTTCTATGATGTTTGGGTATTGAGATGTTGTGTATGGGTATGATGATTGTGGCTTAGATTGTGTATATGTGAATATTGGAGCTTGATTGGTGATTTTGAAAAGTTTAAAAAAGGATTTGGTGGTGAAAAATCTGTTCTTGGAAGTGTTGAGGCCTTGAGAGCTTGAGGAAAAAGTAGTTTGGAAGTGCTCCGGTTGTGCTTGGGAAATCGGCTAAGGTATGGTCTCGGTTTCCCGTATCTAATATGTAATATGGTAGGAAATACTTAGGTTAGAGGCCCTAAGATAGGCATTGAATTATTGATGTTGTTGAATGGTTGATACATATGATGTGGTCATATATGTGATGATGATTATTGATGCCTTGATGGTATGATGTATAAGAAATATGCATGTTGTGATATATGCTTGATGATTGATTAAGGTTAAATTATGAGTGAAACCATGTTGATGGTGGGTATGATATTGATTATGCACAATGATGGTTGATTGGGAATGGTGTTGTTGAAATTGGCATGAAGAAGAGTATATGATGTGTCAATGTGTTTGAGTTTGAGCTACTTGGATGAAGTGGGTTAAAATGATGGGATAGTGATTTTGTGAATTGTGGTAAAGTGTCAATGTGTGAGTTGAGGAGGCTTGATGTTGACTTTAATATATTTTGATTGATTTCAAAGAAAATGGATGAAATTGGCATGTTTTGATTGATTTTGAAAAGAGTTGAAAGTGGCTTGTTTTGAAAATGGCACTTTGTAGTTTTGTATAAAAACATGGTTTTTGGGCATACTTTGACGGGACATAACTTGGACTACAGATCCCTGTTTTGTGCCAAATCTGTTTAGAAACGAAATTGGATCCGGGATGTCCATGCCGTTTGAAGAACAGGTGAAAAACAATTTAAAACGAGAAAGTTATGTCCGTCGGAAGATTGGGGGTTGAATCTGTGAATTCTGTAGCTTTTAACTTAGAAAAATTTTAGCAGGATAATCCCCCGCGCATAGGCGCACTTGGCGCGTACGCGCCGTTCTTCTCGAAAGCGCCATCCACGCGTGCGCGTGGTGTGCGCGGGCGCTCCGATGCGCTTCACCCAATGCCCAGCTATTTTCCCAAGAGTTGTGTCAGAGTTATGCCAACTTTGTGCCTGGGGCACAAATGCACCCACGCGTACGCGTGGTTGACGCGTGCGCGTCGTTGGCTATTTTTGAATTCGCGCGTCCGCGTGAAGGGCACTTACGCGCCGATGAGTTTTGTGGCCATCCACGCGTACGCGTGGAGTATGCGAGCGCGTGGATCTATTTTCATCCTAAAGTTGATTTTTGAGTTTTAAAAGCCAAATTTCATACTTCGAAGCCTCCGATCTCACCACTTATGTCTTAAATCATTATGATATGCCTAGCTATGAGAAAAGGAGCTAGTGAATGTGGTAACTTGCGAGTGAGGCAAGGGAAAAATGAATGATCAATGAGAATTAAAGATGATTATGTGAGATGTGGAGGACGGAGGTGGAAGTGCTTGTTAATGAATTGGCTGGTTATGGATTTAACCGTGAGCCGGATGGCTAGATTATTGCCGTGTTACGGCGGAGCCATGATTATGGCTAAGTATAAATGCATATATGCTATTGAATGAATTATGAATGTTGCACTTCCACTGTTGGAGATGAGAGTTTCCCT
Organism: Arachis stenosperma; assembly: GCF_014773155.1. Taxonomy (NCBI): domain Eukaryota; kingdom Viridiplantae; phylum Streptophyta; class Magnoliopsida; order Fabales; family Fabaceae; genus Arachis; species Arachis stenosperma. The sequence goes on from NC_080385.1 coordinate 9,666,434, forward strand.
GGAAGGAAGCAAGTGGCTAGCCACCACGTGCTCCAGGTTGAGACTCGAAGCTCTTTTGACCCTATGTCGTCAGGGTGGCCGGGCACTGTGAAAGTCCCGGATGAGCTCACCCCCGTAAATATTCACCAGTGAGGGTGATGGATATGGATCATGATTATGATCAAGTTTATATTGAGTATAACTTGAGTTGGGGAGACACGATAGAGGGACAGTCCAATGGTTAGCTACCAGGACTTGTCGGGTTGGCTCTATAACCGACAGATGATATCATCAGCCACTAGGGACAGGCATTCATCATATGCATACTATGTGAATTGATTGAGATTGCCTATTTGACTGCATATTACCTGCTATTTGTCTAAATGCCTTACTTGTTCCTGTTTGTATATCTCTTGTCTGATATAACTGTGTTTGCTATATTATACTCCTGTTGGTAGTTGGGAGGTTTGAAGGAATTGGAAAGGGAAGTATTATTTAGACTGAAGAATCTTTAGTCAGATGTCCTTTATGGTTTAACTTGTTTATAAGTTTTGAATTATCTGGGGGAAGTTCTAGGATTACCTTCGGCTTTCCTCTATTATTATGTATTATATATGTGGAAGCTGTTACCATGTTGGGGACCTCTGGTTCTCACCCATGCGAATTTTGTGGTTTTCATATGCAGAACGTGAGGTTTCTCACTGAGACATGCTGGAGACTTCTGGATTAGCGAAGATCCCTTGTTCTCGGGACTCTGTTTTGGTTTATCTGTTTTGTTTAGATACTTTTATCTCCATTAAATAATACAAACTGTGATGACTTCTCTTAGAGGAGATTTTGGAAAATAGGTTTTCTGTATTTTTTTTGTCCCTTTGGGTTTCTTTTGGGGTTTCCTTATTTTATCATATGTATATATTGCTATACTCGGATCGGTTATCTTCGCAACCGGATCTTGAGTCTTGATATTCATGTTTTTGACACTCCTTTGTATATATATAATCTCACGTTGGTTTATTCTATGTTCGTTATGTTATCAATCGGAGTGTTGCGCTTTCGAGTTGCGATTTTTGTTTACCCCTTTTTCTACAAAGGCTCCTAGTTATAATCAATCATCCCTACTACTATATGTACTAAATTTTTATTTTAGAAGTCGTAATACCTTGCCATCTCTGAATTATGACTTAAGCATAAGACTCTGTATAGTAGGGTGTTACATAATTTCATTTCTAATTTAGAGAATTGAACGATTAAATAACATCAATAAAGGTCATTGTGCGTCTTCTTCTTCTTCTTTTTCGTCGTTTTAGCTTTTCTTCCTTTTTGTAGGAATCGTGAGTAATTAACTAATTATATACAATGATGTCTATATATAATGGGTAAGTATAAATTGTATCATATATTATCTTAGTAAAATTTTTATTATCTATTTTAAAATAAAAAAAATATTGTAAATTACTTTGAATTAATAAATTTAATCGTTGTGATATGATATTCTCCATTCATCTCTTTTTTAGTAGTTTTGGTAAGTATTTAAACTAACAAAAAAATATAAAAATATTTTTAAATATAAATACAGCTATTTTAACTCAAAAATAGATAAAATATGTTAATAAATATGATACTAGAATATAAAATATTTTTTTGTAGATTTATAACAAAAATAATTCTCTATAATAAATTTTTTGTTATGATAATAAATAAGATAAATTAAAGACAAATTTTATCTATTAAATTATACTTAATCAAGTTAATTTTAATGTAAGAATAAGAAAATTTAAAAATTTTACTGATAAATTATAAACAAATTTACAGATTCAACTATTAATATTATTTAAAAAAATAAAATTTTAATATAAATATTTAATTTAATCATAAACTATATATCTATACCAATATATAAAGCCAATACTAGAGTTTGGTGTCCAATTTTTATAGACACCATTTGCCCTCAAATAATTTATTTTACAAATCAAATTTATGGACAAAATAGTAATAATACATTTTTGTTTATAATTAAAAAAAAAGTCATTAACCCATTAAACAACTGCTGCAATCGTGAGGAAATTAAATAACTGCTCCACTTACAAATATTCCTCACTGTTGTCGATCCTTTTTTCTACATCTTACTATCTTTTGGTTCTGACATGCATTTACTAAGAAAGGGACACCTACAAATCATCGTGAGAGAAGTTGACAAAAAAGTTGATACAATTTCTATGCCAATTCCATTGCCAAATACAGGTACCTTTTGAAAAATAATAATAGACGTTATGATAATACAAGTGATTGGTATTTTATATTTACGGTTTATTTTATTTTTGAGTACTAATTTTTAATTTTTAAAAAAAATTCAAAGGACAAGTACTCTTTATCTTATCCATTTTTACATCTAAAATTTGTATTTTTTTTGTATAATTATAGATCGAGCACTACTACTCAAATATATTCTATAGTATTAAAATTTATCTATAAATATATTCTATATTTATTAAAATTTATCAATATTTTTTTTGCATTGTTTGATACGTATTATCAAAGTTTATGTTTATTAATTGATACAATTTATTAAAGTCTATGTTTATAATTTCCTAAACTATCTAAACTATTAATTATGTAGAGTATTAAATTTGACATTTATTTATAAAGAGTACTAAAATTGACCTTTACTAATTTTCTAAGTTATTGTAAAAAGATTAATTAATTTAATATTATTCATCTGTCATATGATTGGCATATAAAAGATGTAAAAAATTTATATTTACCAATGGTAGAATGAAAAATCTCTACGTATATTTTGTTAATTTTTTTTCTTTATTTTTAATATGTTCTATATTAAAAAATATTATTTTTTATTAATTATTAGATTGACATATAACACAATAAATATAATAAATATAGTAAGATACAATAAATATAGTAACATACGAACTTTGTTAATTGATTTTTTAAATAATCTGGCAACTTAAGATAAGAACTTTGTTAATTGATTTTGTTAATCTTTTTCTTATTTTTAATCTATTTTACATTGGATAATATTATTTTTTATTAATTATTAGATTGACATATAACATTTAAATGTGTTAAGATAAGAACTGTGTTATATATTTTTTGTTATTTCAACTTTCATGATTATTTCGTTCTCTTTATTTTTCTATGTGATAGGCCAAGTAAGTTGTAATTTATTATTTTTCTTATATATATTATATTTTAAAAATTATTTTATTTTTTTAGGTTTTCTAATATGTTTTATTGTATTTTTCTTTTACTTTAAAAATTTTATGGTCTGAAGATCTTCTGTTAAACGATTCTAACCATATGATCAAGGAAGAAGTTCAAGATAATAAGTTTGAATTTTTGTAAATTCATGAGTCTAATTGAAATATAATAAATATTATCGTTACTGCAACATTTATTAATGAATAATTACTAAAAAAAATATTATCTATACCAATGTATAATGGGATATGGAATTGTGGTATCCAATTTTTTTTCTTATTTTACCCCTGTTTTTTTTAATTAAAATTTGGCTTTATCATATGACAAGACTTCAAAACAGATTTCAATAAAAAAAACTGCTACTACATACTCAATTCTTTATTTTATTTTATTTTTTTTCAAAAACTGGCTTTAACCCACGAACAGATTTAAAACCGATTCACTTTCAACCCACGACAGAATTTAAAGTTGATTCACTTTCAAAAAAAAAAAACTATTAATACGTACTCAATTTAAACACCGATTCACTTTCAATAACAAAAACTTCTGCGCCTTCAATCGTACTTTACTCAAGAGAGTTAAATATCTGTTTCACTTTCAATCGTGCTCTTGCAACCTTATGTTCTGACAAATATAATTGGAAAATTCAACGAATCAGCAATCATATTATATCAACTAATATAATTCCTATTCCAAATCCATTGTCAAGTATATAATTAACTACAATTAGACAAATGGTAAGAGCCACCCATCATCATCATCATCATTTTGTTTCAGGTAACATAAAACTTAACATGTATTATGATAATTTAATTTTTTCGGCTATAAATTCAATTTTTGCTTAATATCTGTATTCTACTCTTTGAAAAATCTAGAATTGAAAGTGCATGATAATGGAGTTGGTCCAAATAACAGACGTCATAGTAACATAATTGGTTGGTATTCTATAACAAAATTAATTATATTAATATACACTATTTATATATTTCTGATGCTTATTATTTTACTTAAAAAAAATTACATATATAATAGAGCACTCCTTAATAAAAAATACAAAAAGTTATTAGAATTTGGTGTCCAATTTTGTTTAGACTTCGTATATCTTTATATAATTTATTTCATAAAATAAATTTAGTGGACAAAATAATAATTTTTTTAATATTTCATCTTTATCATATAGTATATAAATAATTAAAAAATTAAAATAAACAATGTATTCATAAAACTAATAATAACAAATAGAATAAAGAGAAAAAAATTAACATATCGCTTATTTTTTGCCATGTGTATTTTTAAATTTGAGTGATTAAATATATTTTACAAAGTAATAACTATAAAGTGAAAATAAATTTATTGCTCTAAATTATTAAAAGAAGTATTGAGTACTCTTTAACTAAAACTTTTATTATAAATTTATTACAAAAAAAATATTTATGTTTCAAATTAATGTAAATGCTTGGGATAAAATATTAAAAATAAAAAAATATGCATTTGCATTCTCATATTAAAAAAATAAATGAAGTCATTTTAAACACAAAAATACTACGTTATAAGATAATTATAAAAAGTTTTCAAACATACTAATTTTATTATCAAAATAATATTTATATATTGTGTTAAATTAATGTAACATAATGATTTTTAATATATTTTAATTTAAATTTTTTAGTTTTTATTTTAATTTATATATTTTCATATTTTAAAATTTTGGTAATAATATATATTTTTTATAATTTTAAAATAAAACCAGGAGAATTCTGACTTAAATACAAACATAATGATAGAAAAAGAATACAAGAATATTGATATTTCATCTCATGTATTTAAATACATGGCATAAATAAAAATTAATCCTTCTTATTATAAAATTATTTTTCATTTAAAAATTTAACAAATGCCAAAATTTGATCACGGTAAAATGGGTCATAATTTTATAAAAAAAATCTAAATACTATATTAAATATTACAAACAGTGATTGGATAAATAATTTTCAAATTCTAAAATTAAAAACATAGATAACGCTTTATATATTTATATGAGTTACTGAATCAATTTTTATTGAATAACTATCTTAAATATTAATTATAAAAAAATGCTACTATATCAGCCAATAATAATAATAATCATGAAACACGTAACATTATTTATTATTAAAAAATATATTAATTTAATAATATTAAATATGTAATAAATTTCTAATGTGAAATGTTAAAATATAAACACAAAAAATAAAGATAAATTAGAGTATAACAAATAAACTATTTTTAAAAAAATATTTCTGCAATCTTAATGGACAAAATACTCATCATATTGTTAATTTATCATAATAAATTAAAAAAATAAATTTAAAAATGTCACAAATTAATGGACGATATTCAAACTTTGAAAAAAATCAATGAAAAAAATATAATAAAAGAATATTATTTTTAAAATATTCTCCGTTTCAGAATAAAATTAAACAAATTTAAAATAATTAAAATCACCTTTATACGCGACATAAAAGTTAACTTTAATCATGATAACTAATTTTAATCTTATGAATTCAAATTATGCTTATTATCTGTATTGCTCTTTAAAAATATAGGTCTGGAATCACATTATAATGAAGTTGTTCAAGTAAAAGATGTGGTGATGTCCTAACTGGTTAGTACCGTATATATTCAAAACATGTAATAACGTCGTTTTAAGTCATTTTGCCTATACATTAAATCTTAATATAGAAGATTAACAAAATTAATTAACTTAATTTACGCGATTTGATTTGATTTCTGAGAACTAATTTTTAATTCTTTTAAGATAATCTACAACATATTAAGTTTGTATTTTTTTTGTATTAGTGTAGGTCGAGACATACACTACTGCTACTAATTCAATGCCTCAATCAATCTCTTCTAATGAACCAGTTACAAACAATACTAAAAGCCATGCAAATATGAAGTTAGTACTCACTTACTCTACTTATATTTTTAATATTTTATATTCATCGCATAATATTCATTTAAAATATTTTTTGTATTGAATAAATTAAGAAGTTTGATATTGTGCACTACTATATAAAATGCTTAATGTTAAACAAAATTATGAATTCTATAATAAAAAAATAAAACAAATAATTAACAAATACTATAAATTTTAAATAGGCAATACATTCATAAGACTAATAATAACAATAACTTTGTAATAAAATTTTGGTAATAACATATATCTTTTAAAATTAAATAGTAAAATTAGAAAAGATCTACCTTAAACACAAAATAACAACTATTGTAAAATAGTACAAAAATATGTCTTATTTTATCTCATGTATTTATTAATGTATTGTATAAATTATATGGATCCTTTTTATTATAGAATCTTTACCCAATTAAAAATTTAATAGATAGTAAACTTTGGTCATGGCAAAATGTGTTCTAATTTTTTAAAAAATATCAAAATACTATATTAAATATTATAAGTCAATAGGTAACTAACCTAAAAATCCTCAAATTAAAAATATAGATAACATTGTATATATTTTTGTGAGTTACCGGATAAATTTTTATTGAATAACTAATTTAAGTACAAATTAAAAAAATGCTACTACAAATATTATTTAATGGCAATAACCGTAATATACATAACATCATTTAGTGATGAAAAATAAATCTTAATTAAATTACAGTAACTAAATAATATGTCCTTAATGATAAAAAAATATCAAATTAAAATTTAATAATGTATGGAATATAACATAAACACCAAAAAAAAAACAAAATAAAGTAAAATGAATAAACTAATTTTTAAAAATATTTTCGCAATTGTAGCGGATAAAAACTTCATCATATCGTTATTTTGTCATAATAAATTTAAAAAATTAAATTAAAAATATTATAAATTAATAGACGACATTCAAAACTTTTAAAGAAATACAATAGAAGCATTATCATTCTGAAAATACTTTTTGTATATTTTAGAATAGTTGAGAATAAAAATTTACTCTATCGAATATTTCACCTCATATATTACCTAGAACTTTAAACTATGACGATTTTATATTACCTCTTTATTGTGTGGTTTTATAATTTAACATTTTAAAGTGTTTTATAGTAATTCTAATTTCAACAAAATATGATATAAATAAGATCACGTCAATATTAAAATAAAAAAATATTTATCTAATAAATTTAAAAAATAAATAATATATTAACAAAAAAATTAAATTAATTTCTTAAAAACAATAGAAAAAACAGGCACGTTAATGAATATTTGTTATTCTTTAAAAACGTACAAATAATTTTATTATTCATTAATTTGTTATTTTTAATATTGAAGGTAGTTAATCTTTAAATTTAATTAACTTTTCTCTGCAAGTTCCTCTGTTCTGTTCTGAAACAGCCATGAAGGGAGCACTGTTCAGAAACTTGTCTCTGTTCACGCGCCGTCTTCGTCTTTCTCCTTTCAATGCGACTCCTCCTTCATCATCCTTCTCTCTTTCCTTAGCCGCTTCAACCGCACTATGCACCAGGTTCTTCTCTTCTAGTTCCAGAAACACCGTTTCGGATCAACCTAATTTCTCCCACACCCACAACAAGAACGATCCCATCGATGTCGAGGACATTAGCAACGAAGGTAATACTGCTAAACTCATCTGGGATTCCCCCATTTTAAGATTAAATTTCGTTCTTTTTTATGCGTGTGCTTCAGGTGTTTGATATAATGCCTCACTGAAAGTAAGTATCTAATATATATATTTACAGTAAATATTATTTGGAAAAGAGAAGTTCATTGTATCTTATACGAAGTTGTGAACAGGTTTGATTTGTATGAGTATGACTAGATATATGGGAGCTAAATTATATGCAGGGATGAATTTCTTTTTGATCTTTTGAGTATTGTTGTATATAAGCTGAAAGTTTTAGTCTTTTTGTTTTGTTTTATTGTGGGGTTGAAGAGCTGAAGAGGCGTGTGGCGAGGCTTCGAGAGGGTGACGACGAGGCTATACCTTCTTTGTTTGAGGCTATACTGCAGAGGTCTTTAGCCGGCAAGCCTATAGAGGACGACCCAGAGTTGATGAGGGACATTTTGGGGAAGGGGACAGATTCAGAAGTTGAAGATGAAGATGATGATTATTCTGATTGGGAGGAAAGTAGTGACATTGATGATGATGGTAAATGAATGAATGAGCTTGCTATTGCCAATAGCAGTGGCCACTGGCACTCAACATTTTCAAGTCAACCGTGGATTGATGTTGTATAAGAGTTACAAATAAGGGTTTCAGTGCTACATTGATGGAAAAGTTTGGAACCTTTTGATTTGTCTCAACAATGAAAATATACAAGTTTGTGTCATTTTATTCATTTTGCAAATCAGCCACAAAAAATCATCTTTTTTTGTTTTATGATTATGATTTGTCCTTTATTGTGTAATCTTCCCATAACTATATCCTGATTCTACTAATACGATACTTAATATTTAACCAATTACTCATTTAGCAACAACCTATAAGATGTCTTTAGGGAAAAGGGGTAACGGATCCACGATATAATATATAATATCCATGTAAAAAAAGAAGAAAAGCATGCTTGAATTGTGGTTCTGCTATGGTATGGTGTGGTGTGGTGTGAAATTAAAGATGCAGAATTGAAGATGCCTTGCTTCTGTTTGAGGTCATCCTCCTTCTGCAGCCTTGCGTTGATCTTCCTTGAATTGAATAACTTAATTTTCAATAGTTTCAGAATATTGTTTATAAATAGTAAAAGTGAAGAATCTGCACCATAGAGTAAACAAGTGAATTCTGCAAAATCTTTGGACCCCAAAGATCTGGTCCCAGAAACTCTGCACAGGACGTAAAGCATTCGATTCTCTGTTTCACACACTCAATTTTTATATTGTGTGCACTGTGCACAACATCTATTGGTGTCAAGAATTGAATGGATAGAATAGGAAGCAAAAGAATTTTTTATTCACTTTTGCCTCTAATCTCTCCACTTGCTTAGACTTTACAGTATGCTAAATTGGGATGTGAAAAGCATCCTTGGAAACAAAGATTCGTATCTGACGAAAAAGGGAGATGGTGAAGGTCTGAAGGACCCAACAACTGAAAAATCAAATCATAAACCATATGCACACAAGATTTACATGCAGGTGCTTCATCGAAGTGCATCATTTTCAATTACATTTGATGGTGAATTCATGCCTTTAAGCAAAGATGGGTAGCAAACTTGCCCTTCAAGAAAAGAGAAAAAGGTTTACATTTCTCAACAGGAGGAGGCAGAGCTATGACTCTGTTGATCATCATGCAAGCCATGTCAACCCCAAGAAACGAGAAGAACAAGGCATCAAACCCAAAGAAAAATTGATTGAATTCCTGTGTAGCTGTTGCTTTCTTTGTGTGTGTTGTCCAGTGGCAGCTGTGTGTTGCTGCTGCATCAAGATACCATGCAGATTCTGTCACAAAGCACTACAGCATGTTTGGCGATGGGCTTCTTCTTGTGGAACAAAGAGAAGGGTTTTCGCCGAGTATTCTTCCTTTTCCGACATTGATTCTGATGTCGCGTCTGGTAAGGTTAAGGGTAGTGTTCATGGAGCATAGTTTACTAGAAATTAAAGCCAGTAACGGTAACTATTTCTTGTGGTTAGATTACAAGTATTTTACTTAGAGAGCGTTTGATATGCATTATGCAAAACAGTATGAAAGAACTAAGGTAACTATATTACGATAAAAGAATAAACAGATTTCACTTTGCTTACTGTACCTTCATTTTTTTAGTGAAGGAATAATCTAATGGTTTTTCCAATTATTGAATATAAGATACATTCCAAATAGAATAAACGTTGTTTAAAATCTTCTGGGTATTGAACTTAGTTTTGTTTAAAAGATACATTCCAAATAGAATAAACGTTGTTTAAAATCTTCTGGGTATTGAACTTAGTTTTGTTTAAATTAAGAACAAGAAAAATGTCAAGAATGGGATTCGAACCCATGCCCTTTCGGACCAGTACCTGAAACTGGCGCCTTAGACCAACTCGGCCATCTTGACTTTTAATACTTCGGATGAAATATTTTTTTAAATAACCGCACATAGATTTTTTAACTCTATTTTCCATTGTGCGTGTTTTTTTATAAACTGAGAACCTTTTTTTTCCCCATTTTGGAGGGAGGTAGGCTGGAGAATTATTAGTATATATTATGCAAAACATTTCATCAATATGAAAAGAAAGCCAATTTAGTTTCTAAAAGCGTGTTGTTTCAAGATAAGTTACAAAACTGTGATGTTATAATTTTAATTAATTTGTTTTATATTTTTAAATAACATCGTGTTAAAAAAACCTATTGAATAATGAATACTCCATTATTATGCACATATATTCCTTAAGCAAGCTTGCACTTAATTGATTAGGAAATAAAAGATCAATGTCTTAGAGAAACAAGCAACACGATGCCAACTTGCATTGCCAAGGATAGATTGTCAACTAAAAAAAAGGGTATAACTTTGAACTTACGATTGCATCAAAATGTTTCTAACTCAACTAGACATTGCAAAAACTCTTCTCCTTAATTAACATTATTAGTGGCATTTATTCCTAAGACTCATTTACCTTATAGCAATAAGCTGCTCATAATGTAAGAAACTAATTAACATTGTACAATAATACTAAAAATCCACTTCAATGTGAGGATTCTGTGTCATCCGTATAGATTTGTGGAAGAATATTGAAGTAAGTTCTCTTCTCTTCTTCTCATGCACCGCAGCCTGCGCCGCATTCGGCGCCGCAACCGGCTCCATAAGGTTCCGGATCTGATGCTGCAGCTGTTCTATCTTTTGAGACACCGTCAGCACAAGAAAAGATCATAGCTGAAATGATGCACAAGGCAAACAAAATCACCCACAATATTGAATATGCATTACCAAAGAAACCAATTTGAGTAGTTGCATATTCCAAGTTGTTCACTTCTCTCCATGGATTCCTCACCATCTCTACCACCTCTTAATAACTATGACTCTACGACTCTTGGTGTGCTCTAGAGGGCAGGCCTTTATGATCTTTTCCGATTGATAGCATAGCTGATTTTCATATCTTCTTATATAAGCAACAAAGTCAATGTTTTAAATAAGAGAGACAAAGTAAACCCTAATCTTTCTTGTTTTATTTTTTTTTAATAAATACACCGCTAAAGTCGGAAACTAATTTTTAAATGGCTTTTTAGTCGGTGTAATTTATTAAAATGGTTGTCTGGAGTAATATAAAAAAGATGAAAAAAAAATCTGTTTTTCGCAACTTTGTAAAAAATAAAAAAACAACCACATATAACAATATATATATATATATATATATATATATATATATATATATATATATATATATATATCGAAAGAGCAATGCTAGGGGCCAGTAATTTTTGTGATTAGTAGCTATCAAATAGCCATTAATGATGATTTAATGGTATGAGATTTCATCTAATGGCTCACCTTTCTTTACTGGTTACATGCTGGCCAAAATTTAATAAAATTGCTGGCCCCTTAGATTTTTTTATATTGAAAAAAGGAACATTTGAACTCGTAACTTCTTAGATGAATATAAAGAAACTATATCATTTGAGTTATTACTCGTTAGTATATATATATGTTATTTGTCTTTTTAACTTTTAATTTTTAGTCAATCTTTTTAAGAATTTATTATTATTTAATTAATTTAAATACTTATTTCACGTACTAATTATTCAAAAAATAAAAAAAATATTTTTTATTTTTTTTCTTCGCAACTTGCAAAATGTAGAAAAAGACAAAAAAAAAAAATTGATTTTCGCAACATGTAAAAATTAAAGAGAGACAACACACGAAATTACAACATGCAAAAAAGTGTGACGTATATCCATGTAATACACCTTGCATACTCATTTGGCGAAATTCATCGATTTTAAATCCATATTCAAACTTTTTAAACTGTAGCCAATAAAATTTAAAAGTGATATATTCATAATTTTTTATTCTGATAAATTTTATCCCTTTTTTTGTCTTATCTTGTATATGTATATCTAAGTAATAAATTAATCAATGTTATATTTTAATTATATAGATAAATATTAAAAATGTTATTTGTATATAAAATTATTCACTAAAATTAACCACCAATATATTTGTGTATAATTATATATATTGTTTAATTTATTAAAAATATATATTTATATATTTTAATATATATAATAACTGATTTTAATGGCTAATTTTAGTATATACCTAATATAATTAGATAAATATATTATTTTCAAATCTTGAAAGATATTTTATTTCTCCATATTTATTTATTTTATAAGAATGCGATTGAGGTTTATATATTTGTGCATGCTTTTGAAGATGTTTTCAATTATTTTTACAACCCTACAAAAAAGCACACATGATATTGATAGAACTATTGCTCCTTTAGATTGTGGTGTGTCACTGCTCTTTGTCATGAAAATTAAATTTGTGGAAGATAACATGACCTGCACTCAGTCATATTCTGGTGACAGCCAAATCTCATGTTCCCAATGTGACTCCTCTTGTCACTTCCAATTATCAAATTGGCATTAATGTTTTCTGTTGCATACTACTAATTATTCTTTGGTGTTGGACATGGGGGAGGCTGTAACTAAGTCTGTTTTCAGCATATAGCAACTGAGAAGAAAAAGAAGTTGTAATTATTTGGGGTTAGTTAGTGGCTGCTACTAGCATCAGCCTTTTAGACTATGAAAAACTATATAATAAAGAACATTATTTGGGGATCCACTTATAGTTTAGTGGAGCATGGATAACAACAATGAGGTGTTTGATATTGGTTGTTCTAAGCAAAATGCAAATATGAATCCTATGCTTCATTGATTTTTTTTTTATTGTTGATTTTGCTCCACATGTTATGTTTCCAATTCAGCATCAACAAGCACTACCACTTAAATTATTGATTTTTGGGTCAAAATACAATTTCGCTTAGAGAAAGGTTGGGTGCAATTTTCTTGACCCTTTCTTTCAAAGGTAATTAAGGGTCAACTTAGGTGTGGGACATTTTAATTTTGAGTTATGCTATGTGTATACTAAAATCAGTCACTAAAGTCAGTCATTAGTATAAAATACATATTGAAATATAAATACACATTGAAAATAAATTAAACTATACATGTATTTATACACAAATACATTAATGGCAGAGCTGATTTTGGTGTACAAATAATATTTTTGTTTAATTTTTCTATTACAATTTAATTCAAGCAAACTCTTAACCATTTTCGAATTCTTAAGAATCTACTCTCAAGGAAATTCATTGATTTTTTTTTTCTCTTTTTTTTAAATAAATTTTTCTGTTTACTTAAAGAAAGTTTCATCATAACCTTAAATTTTTGTTCAAAGAAAATTTCAACTTCTGGCATCTATGATTGGAAGTTGCATCTAGTGAGCATTTCAACATAGCTTGGCGTGAAGATTAGGTTCATTGATGAGGAAAAAGGGAAAAGAAGTAAGGCTAGATTATTTATATTATAACAGTCAATTCATTGAATGTTGACTACTATATATGTAATTTGTGTAACGTTGATTCCCAATATTTTTTCTTATCGATAACATTCCTTTAAAGAAGAATACAAATCCAAAGCGAAAAGTTTATCTATCACTCAACTAACTAGTTGCGTTGCTATTGACATGAATGTATGCAGTTTATTTCACTTTCTTAAAGTGAATTTTCTCTTTTTCCCTACTTAAACTAAACTATAGGTTTAACGTTACATAATAATTATGCTATTATGCTATATCATCTAGAAGCATTAGTTAGTTCTCAGTAACCAAAGGAAACAACAAACACTGAAACTTGAGGACTATTGAACTTTTTAACTTCTGATCCCAAGTAAGTCAGAATGGTAGTGGGATCCTTGTAATCCAAAGACAGCCACATGCTATTTTAGTGTGCTACATATACATGTGCCCAGCACAAGTGTCAACATAGGTGTATTTTATTTGTGTTAAATTCTTCTAATCTAAATTCTTTCACTTGTACTGAATTATTTTTAAATGCTGTTGAAACACCTTCTACCAGTTATAAGCTAGTGCAAGTCAATTCAGTAAATAAATGTCTCTGAATATTTTTTTAATTATTTTCATATACGTACTGTACTATCGCTAAATAAAAGAATTAGTCAACCAAATTTTTTTTTTGCAACAATTAGTATATATATTTTTTAATTTCTCTTTTTCTACTTTTAATAATCTTTGTTCGTTCATTATTTATTTATTTTGACGAATTGTTAGTTAAAAAGAAATTAATTCCCTAGCCAAATCGACCAAATAAATGCATACAGAAAGCTTAAGGAATTTATTTTATTTTTTTTCATAAGATTATTAGTGTCTTCCTATTTAATTTTTATTTTTCTTTCCGTTATTGCTACACGAGAAAACATATTTAAATTCTTGAAGAAAAGATACAAGACTTATCCACAAAAGAAGTGAGGGGGAGCAATTCAAACAAGAGAGAATAAATGATTTAATTAAAGAAAAACTAACAAATAAATGAGGTGTGCTAGGGTAAGCAGGTTGTGTGATTTGTAGTTATCAATTAATTATTATTAGTATTTTTAATGGTGTGAGAATATTTACTTTTCTTTTGCTAATTAAGTGCCGGCTAAATTTAAATAAAAGTGCTGCCCATAAACTTTTTCCAAATAAATTACAGGGCTCAAATTAACTAAGGAAATTACCTCCACACAGAGTCACATCACACATAATCCGATCCAAGTGGTACATTTAGACATAAAATAAAAACTAACATCAATACATACATACATTTTTGGCTTTGATCTTGGTGCTACATATCACCATGTAAATCTTTAATTCATTGCAAATTGCAATTAACTTCAAAACAATTTATATCCTTTTCTTTTCTTTTACTGATCCTCTTGGAATTTTGCTGAGATATCTCTTCTCAAACTGTTTGTACTTTTTCCTAAGGTCCACTAAGACATTGCCAACTAGGTTGTTGATTTCTTCCTCATAACGTTCATACATAATTGGCAGTGTTAGCATGCAGAGAAAACCTTGTCAAGAATCAACCATAACCCAAAAAAAAAAACACGAAATCTTCAGCCCAAATAAATAATAAATAAATATAGACAAAATGAGAAAGGTCTTAGATGCGCAAAGTTTAACATGGTGCACCATACACTAGGATAAGTTGATAGTGTATGGTGCACCATAGCATTTTTCTCCGGTATAACGAAACAATGCGAAGTAATGCTTGCTTACCAATGTATAACAGATTTACGAAGCTGAGGTAGGTTCCAATCACTGACAACATGTAGAGACTAACAATGATCTGAAATTGATAAATTTTGATAATAGAGATTGTTGGTTTGTTACCTGTTATTGGTTGAGAATTGAGAAAATTTATATTTATAAAAGGATAAATTTAAACAATATATATATACCAGGAGAAATCTTGGTAGGTCAATTCCACTTGAAATATAATGAAGCATTGGTAATAACTGTTTGAATCCTCTGTGGAAGATTGTAGCAAGATCCTCAAACAAGTAATCCTGTAAAATAATATCTGGGATATTGGGTGCATTCCTGAAGACCAAGTACAGATATGTTTAAGTTTAAGCATACAAAGGAAACTTCATAAAAAGGATATATTAACCATATTATGTTATTTAATATTTGATGAAGTAATATGAAAAAGTTTTACATATATATTCAATCCTATATTTAATATTATTAAAAGTCTTAAACTCATCTTTTATTTATTTATTTTTTATCTTGGTGTGAAGCAATTACACTTTGTATGAAATATAACAAAAATTGAGTCTTATTTTAATGATGTACTTATAGAAACAGATAATGTATAATATGACAAATTCAGAATGGGCCATTGGTAGCAAAAGTAATTCACAAATGAGAGAAAATATCTTGAAAGAGTCCATCATAGACACAAATTTGATGTAAAATTAAAGGGAAATTAAAATAATAAGTACCATTTGAAGATTTGTGCCATAGTTGACCATATGAACAGAACAAGCATAATTGTGATGGAAATGTGACAAAGCAGAGGCACCAAATTGTACTCAACAACCTCAAATAGAAACCATATCACTGTCATTCCAATCAAAATTGCAGCTGATATTTTCTTGTTCCTCCATAACAAAACATCTGCCACTGCAATTAAGTCAAATTTCCAATTTATTGTCAATGCCAACTCATTGATAATCAAAAGTCAAAGCTTCAATAAACAGCTACACATGGCTTCCAAAATATCAAGAAAGAAAAACAAACAAAAAGAATAATGCTAGGATTTAATTTTTAGGCATTGTCGATGTAAAAATTTTGCTGCAGACATTCAATCGTATATTGCGACATGTTCTGTGATCTCAAAAGATTAACAATGAAGATGTAACAATGGATTTTATTTCACCAAGTCAAACATGAATCAAGTTCTTCACCTTCTCTTCCTCCAAGAACTTGATGTATATCATGTTCAAAGAGCTTTCGCTTTGTTGTTGTAATTTCATTATCAGAATCAGATGGATTGTGAGCCATAATAACTCTTTGATTAGTATTATTGTTCTTGTGCTGCTATTTATTATTGATTCATGCATGAACAAAAGATTCTATCCTCAATACTAAAGTAAAGAATGACTTGGGATTCAACTTAAGGTGTTATGCCCTGAATCTTGATGAGCGTGCTGCTATGTTATATTGGAATAATTAAAGTTTTATTAATCATAAAATTATTGTTAATGACAAATCCATGCGCTCCAAAAGAGAATGATTTATGGCAACATATCAGTAATAATTATAACTATATATTTTTTTTGTTGCCCACCACATCCCCCAACCTACCAGGCAAAGATTAATTTATTGCGGATCTGAATTCTATTTAAGAGTCTGCCACTGGTCATGAGTTGCTGGATGCACAAAGTGTAATTCGAACCCCTTGACACTATATATGATATCATGCATGGAAGAGGTCTGTTACACATCATACGCATTTTAGTTGGGAGCTGAGACTAAACTTGTGGGTTTATTTGATGAATTCTCTTTTAACTACTTTACAGTCATTTAAGAGGTGCAGATTCATCACGTGAAAAATTTCATTCAAAACGGTGGATGTTAATATAAGATAGTTTACAAGGTAATTGTTTGGGTAAAAAACCATAATAAGCCAACTGGCTCAGAAAATTACGTAAATACGCCAAAGCAAAAATCGATACAGCAATAAGCCAGATCGTATTTTTATATAATTCGAACCAGGTTGGTTCGAACTCTATTTGTTAGTAAATCGAACTAGGTTGGTTCGAATTATGGTTTTTTTTTTGTTAGTAATTCGAACCAGCCTGGTTCGAATTAGTAATGAAGGTAATTCGAACCAAGGTGGTTCGAATTATAGAGAGAGAATGTCTGCATGTAATTCGAACCAGGCTGGTTCGAATTACACCAATCATAGTTCGAACCAGGCCGGTTCGAACTATGTGTGAGACTGACTGTATATATATGGTTCCAAACGTGAGTTACTCTCATTAGAGGGAGTAGGATGGCTAGTGAGGAGAGTTTTGTTGTTTTGGTGCACCACAGAGGATCTGTTAATAGAAAAACTCGTTCCGGAGTAAAGTTCACGGATAAGAATCCTCTATGTATTGTCATAACATCTACGACGAGTTACGATGACCTTGTTAGCGCTGTACTAATGAAGCTTGGTCTGGAGGGTGCGAAGCGGATAAAGAAGTTTTTCTATCGCATTCCAGTCACGGTGCTACAGAATACGGTGAAGTATGATTGCTTCACGATTAATAATGATGCGGACTTGCAAGTAATGTTTCTCTGTCGGCGGCAGTTTCCGGAGGTGAGGACACCAGAGTTGTTGGCCCGGCTGGTTGATGTTGTATCCAGCTCCGGCGGTTCGAACAGGAATACGAACACTATAGTGAATGCAGCAGGTTCTAGTTCCCGGCCTGCCGTTGCTTCCTCGTCCGTCCCTGTGTACGAACCAGTGGTCCAACATGTCGCCTCCCCATCTTTCGCTGTTGACCTCAATGCCACCGAAGGCGACGAGGTAGTGGAAAGGGAAAATTTGCCGAACGCTTTAGTGGGAGTTGCACCTGTTGGCGTAGGAGACGATTTTTTGGACGATGAAGACGAGGATGACGTCGAGCCGGATATGATTGACGATGATAGCACTGATGATATTGGAGCGACTGGGCCTGCATTGGAGGTAGGTGGTTCTAGCTCTGGCACACAGCAGTATCCACCACATTTTTCCTCATTGGACTTGGACGCCATGAGACATGAGGGGGTTTTAGGGCACGCTGTTGGATTCGGAGCTAGAGATGCGGAAGGGAGTACTGGTCTGACAGAGTTCCAGGTTGGTCAGCAATTCCAGGATAAAGATGAGGCCCTTTTAAGTGTGAAGACTTACAGCATCCGGCGAGGGGTACAGTACAAGGTGGTGGAGTCCGATCACCGCCGGTATGTGGGCAAGTGTTCCGAGTTTGGGAATGGGTGCACATGGTTGATTCGACTGAGTCTCCGGAAGCGCAAGGGCATCTGGGAGGTCAAACGGTACAATGGACCTCACACTTGCCTGGCCACATCCATCTCTAGTGACCACAGGAGTTTGGATTATCATGTGATTTCGGCTTTCATTATGCCAATGGTTAGGGCCGATGCATCCGTGAGCATCAAGGTGCTCCTGAACGCCACGGCAGCGCACTTTGGTTTTAGGCCGACTTACCGGAGGGTTTGGATGGCGAAGCAGAAATCTATCGCCCTCATATACGGTGACTGGGATGAGTCCTACAACGACCTGCCTAGGTGGGTCTTGGGTGTCCAGCTGACGATGCCTGGGAGTGTTGTGGTCCTGAAGACGAGCCCGGTTCGAGTTGGAGGACAGGTGGACGAATCTCAAGCGTACTTCCACAGACTTTTCTGGACTTTCCCGCCCTGCATCGAGGCTTTCCGTCATTACAAGCCGCTAATCAGCATTGACGGCACACATTTGTATGGGAAGTATGGGGGAACGTTGCTCATCGCGATTGCACAGGATAGGAACTCCAACATTCTACCTGTGGCATTCGCACTAGTAGAGGGTGAGAATGCGGAATCCTGGACATTCTTTCTCTCACACCTTCGACAGCACGTGACCCCGCAGCCCGGTCTGCTGGTTATATCGGACAGGCACAACGGCATCAAGGCTGCGCTTGAGGCCCCTGACGGCGGTTGGCTACCGCCATCTGCGTACCGTGCATTCTGCATACGACACGTAGCGGCTAATTTTGCCCTAACCTTCAAGGGCAAAGACGCTAGGAGGCTACTAGTGAACGCGGCGTATGCGAAGACCGAGGTTGAATTTGATTACTGGTTTGATATCCTGCGATCTGAAGATCCGGCGATGTGTGATTGGGCGAACAGGATTGATTACTCGTTGTGGACTCAGCATCGTGATGAGGGGCGGAGATTCGGTCACATGACGACGAACATCTCTGAGTGTGTGAACTCTATCCTGAAGGGGGTCAGAAATCTCCCTGTAGCATCCCTGGTGAAGGCAACATTTTGTAGGCTTGCGGAACTGTTTGTTCGCAAGGGGAGAGAGGCTGAGGCCCAGATGGGAACAGGACAACAATTCAGTCAGCATTTGGTGAAGTGTATTGAGGCCAACATGAAGACGGCCAGGTGCTTCACGGTGACGCTGTATGACCGGGATAACTCCGAGTTCACTGTAGCGGAGACTACTCCGACTGGTTCTTTCTCCTTGGGTACTTACAGAGTATCACTTGCCTCTCGGACATGTGACTGCGGGTACTTCCAGGCTCTTCATTTCCCGTGTCAGCACGCACTTGCGTGCTGTGCATACTCACGGGTCACCTGGACCTCTTACGTTCACAGCGTCTATCAGATTAGCTCGGTCTTCAATGTGTATCGGATGGGATTCACACCTCCCATCCCGGAGGGCTTCTGGCCACCTTACGACGGGCCCACAGTGATTCCAGACCCTGCCATGAGGCGTGCCAGAGAGGGTCGTCCTAGATCCACTAGGATACGGACGAACATGGACGAGGCGGATCCGAATCGGCCAAAGAGGTGCGGCCTATGTCGCCAACCTGGACACACGCGACGTAGTTGCCCACAGGTTGCAGGCTCGTCTCAGACAGGACACCATTAGTATGCATGTTGTTAGTGTTAGCATTATCTACATTAGTGCGCATCTTGCTAGTCTTAGAGTTATTTAGATTATATCCCATGTTGTTAGTGTCAGTATTATTTACATTAGTGCACATGACTTTTAGTTTGATTGTTGCGAGTAGTAATGAATATGGCTTTTTTAATTATGTATTTTTTTCTTTAAAGTTCAATCATGTATGATCCTGGTCTGTACTTTTTTTGTTATGTTATAGTCTGTTTATCTATGTTTTTTTTTTAATTTGTGTTCTGGGACATTCATTTTGTATGATCAATGAATCTTGAAACAGTTTAGCGTTTATTTTCTCTTATTGAACTGTGTCCGGGTTGGCGACATAGGCCGCATCTCTTTGGCTGATTCGGCTATGCCTCGTCCATAGATACACAGCTTAGTCAGTCTCACACATAGTTCGAACCGGCCTGGTTCGAACTATTATTGGTGTAATTCGAACTAGCCTGGTTCGAATTACATGCAGACATTCTCTCTCTATAATTCGAACCACCTTGGTTCGAATTACCTTCATTACTAATTCGAACCAGGCTGGTTCGAATTACTAACAAAAAAAAAACCATAATTCGAACCAACCTGGTTCGATTTACTAACAAATAGAGTTCGAACCAACCTGGTTCGAATTATATAAAAATACGATTTGGCTTATTGCTGTAACGATTTTTGCTTTGGCGTATTTACGTAATTTTCTGAGCCAGTTGGCTTATTATGGTTTTTTACCCTAATTGTTTTGTGTTTCCTATTATCTCTCTTATTTATCCTCTGTTCCCCTCCCCTATTATTTGAATAGTGTTCGAATTATTGAGAGTGAAAAACTTTTTATTGGATATTTGAGAGTAAATGCTATATGTAATTAGTGGAAACAAATCTATGTTATTGGAAAGTAAAAAAATCTGTTATTAGTTTTTCGCTTTTTTGTTTTTTCATATTAAAGGTAACAATGACCGAGAATACTTAGATTTTGCACTAAACCACAAACAATAATACACAAATCTAAAAGGAGATAGACACCCAAAAAAAAAAAATCTAAACGGAGATTCTTTATTATTATTTTCCTATTCATCAACTTTAAACATATCTTCTAAAACTATTCGGTTCTATCAAAGAACATTATTGTTAAAGCTTGAAAACTCAGACGTTTTTTTAATGGTGAAAGAATGCAATGTTGAGGAAATTGTTGGAAATAATACATCATTTCCCCTTGAGAAAATACCTTTTACAGAGAAATAAAATAGACACAATCACAACACAAGAATTTAACGTGGAAACTCCAATTACTGGAGAAAAAACCACGGCTGTTGCCAAATGACAATCAGAGAATATCACTATGTGAAAATTGTTACAACATATAGACTTCTTTCTTTCTAACACCGGCACCCCAGTACACCCACACTCTCAAAGCAAATATTTAACTACACCTCACAACACTCTCTAATCAAAAGGTATAGAGGAAAAAAAAAAGTCAGATACAAGCTTTAAGTGTTTTCGACTGGTGCAAAAAATATGGAGAACTTAGCCTCATATTTATAGCCTAGGCCACCCACTCCATTTGCTATCCTAAGCAATGTGAGACTAATTCAACCAAATTCTAACAATCTCCACCTTAATTGAAATAGTCACACATCTTTAGCTTCCATAGTCAACACCGACAATTCTTTGCTGCCATTATCTATACCGACAATCATAGTTTAGGGAACTATCATACTCCACCATGAAAGTATACTCACTTGGAATTAGACCACTCCAAGCATTTCGCCTTGGTACAGATCAAAACCTTGATAAAAATTCATGGTGCAACTTCCAAATTGGCTTTTTCTGGAAGTTCTTCAGCCATCGACATAACTCCGCCACACACCTTGCATCTCAACGCCAACCAATGCCCGTGTGCAATTGTGGACTCGATTGCCACAACTTATCCTTATCCATGGCAGTGCGGTAATACCATGAGAATACTTCTTGTCTTCTAGAGAACATCATCTTCTCTCATAGAGAGAGCAATATTGCAAGTATCAGATTGAGAGCCTTTTTCTGAAACCACATTACCTGGACAATTTCTCTTTACATGCCCAGGCTTTCCACATTTCCAGCATGTTACAATCCTTCCACGATTTTCTTTTCCATAATTGTCACCTCTAGCTACAAGCGCCAAATCTGATGAAGTGCTACCCTCATTTTTCATTCTTCTTTCTTCAGCAATGAGCTTACTGGCAACTTCTTCAAAATTCAGAGTTTCCTTCCCATACATTAAAACAGGTTTGATATACTCATAGGAAGAAGGGAGAGACAATATGAGTCTCAGTGCCTTATCTTCATCATCAATTTTCACTCCAATTGCCTCTAATTCAGAGACAATACCATTGATAGCACTAAGATGGTCAGAGATTTTCACATTGTGATCCATGCGTAGATTATGGAACTGCTCCTTCAATAACAACCGATTTGAGATGCCTTTTGCCTGATACAACTCTTCGAGTTTATCTCAAAGTTCCTTGGCTGTTTTCATTCCTTGCACATTTGCAAGAACATTCTTAGCCAAACACAGGCGAATAGCACTTGCAGCTCTCAAAACTAGTTCCTCCCATTCTTCATCCTTCATACCAGAGATCTTCTCCTTCAATGCCTTATGCAAACCTGATTGTATCAACACATCCTTGACTTGTATTTGCCACAAGCCAAAATTGATTCTTCCATCAAATTTCTCTATTTCAAGCTTCACAGCACTTGAATATCCTGACATTGTTGCAACCGTATACTGGAATAGTATAACTCAACTGTAGACCGTGTACTAGGAAGGGTCCCCAGGAAAGAGAGGTGGGTTACAATGGACACACTTAAATACCAAGTCTTTCCTTAGTCAGAACCTTTCCAAACTGCACTCTCACAGTGTCACACTGCCTTCCAGCAACAATAACAACAACCAAAGATCAACCTCAAGCTACAGGACAAAATTCTTTTCTGATGTGGAAGGTTAGACTAGGCTGCAACCACAAAGCATACTAAGAATAAATCCCACCAAACCGAAACTCTGATACCACTTGTTGAGAATAATACACCAGAAATCATATACATATAATGGAATACATTTCCAATTGGGTTTTAGTTGTTGAGTTCAATCCTTATAGTCAAGTTTGAAGTGGAGTGAAAATCATGATGATGATGAATCTAGTTTTTTGCTTTATGACATGTGGTTGATTAAGGGGGGAAAAGCGCTTGTTGTTTTAGTAGAATCCTCAGTCAACGGTGAATCTAAGAATAAGAAAAAATAGTCAAAATCGTCTCTGAAAGATATATGCATATAACTTTGTTTAGGTTAACAAATACATACAATTCAATTTTGAGTATATATATATATATTCCAGTAAAATGTAATAATGTAAGAAAAATATTTTAGAATAGAAAAGAATAAGAGAGATTTTGACAAAAAAGGAGAGAGATAATTTTATTGAAAAAAAATTTAAGAAGAAAAGATACAATTACTAATTTTTTGTTTGTCAATTACATTTCTATTAAAATTAGTAGTATCAAAAAATATTTTAAATTTAATATTATCAAGAGAAAATAAAAAAGATATATATAAGGACTAATTTGATTAATTTTTAAAATTTTAGGGATGAAAATGACTTACGTCTGAAATTTCAAGGACTATTTTGATAATAAATAACTTTTTTACATGTCAAGTGCCACGTGGCATGCCAGGTGTCATTGATCTGACACATCAACTAATCATCTTGTGACACATGGCATTAGCCCTCCACGTCATCATCCAACTGACGGAAGAACTAACGTGACCAATCGTGTATCTTTTGGGGACGATATAGATTAACTTTATCTTTCGAGGACCAAAATAGAGATCAGAGTATCTTTCAGGGACGATTTTGGCTATTTAAGAAAAACAATCATTAAAAAAATTCGTATTTTTGGAGTCAACTAGTTAAGAGCTCAATTAAAAATATACTTGCACACCATCTTTGTGAAATTGCGATTACAATAATCATTTAGAGTAAGTGTTTGTGACTTTTGTTTATGATACCTACTGTTTATACCCTGACCCAATACTAAGGCCCATGACCAAATAAGACAAAAGGCCCAATCCATAGATTGGCCTCTCTACGCAACCGACCCCCTCACAAGAGGTCAGATTTGATACAGGCTCCATCATAAGGAAGTCGGGAACGAGGATTATTTGGCAGATAACACTTATTCAAATAAGTAACCGCTCCTAAAATCTCTCAACCCACTTCCAGGAGTTATATCTCAACTCTCCTAAGATAAAGAGGCGTTTATTCTCCTTAAAAGGAGGAACTACTCCAACGGTGGTTATGGGTTCACCACTATAAATACACTGACACCCCTCAGGTATCTCTAAGTTTCCATACTCTCCATAACTTGCTTAGACCCTTGCTGACTTAAGCATCAGAGTGTCTTTGCAGGTACCACCTATACTCTCTCACACACAAGTCGGACAAAGGCTCCCAGGCGTAGGCTTGCCCGAGGGCTTCCTCCACTAGACGATTGGGCCAACCCAACGAGTCCAACCCATTAATCTCTGTTTACCCCTCGTAACATTGGCGCCGTTGTCGGGGACCCGAGAGATCACCCAGTAAAAATGGCTGACAATTCACCTGAAGACGGTCATACAACGTCTGATTCTAAACAAGAGAATCTGGATGTTGGGAACAACGACGTGGACATGGCCACCCACCAAGGGATGACCAACCAGCACAGAAAAGGCATTTCTGGGTTGAAAGACCCAAAGGCAAACTCTTCTGAAGGGCGCGAATCAGGAAAAGAAGGATAACTCCATGAAGCTGATTTTATGGGTTTGTTCCATGGCCACCAAGGGCGCCTAGAACAACTGGAACAAGAACTGGAACGGCAATGAGAGGCAGAGAGAAACTTGAGGAATGAGATAGAGCGACGAAAAGAGCTAGAAGAAAAGCTCTTGAGGCTGGAATTCACTCTCAAAAATCGAAGTTCCCGTAGCGACCGAGAAGATTCTCCCTTGGGAGGAGATGACTCATTCAGCGAGGACATAATAAGGGCAAAAGTTCCAAGAAACTTTAAAAGTCCTGATATGGACCTCTATGATGGAACCACTGACCCAAAGCATCATTTAAGCAACTTTAAAAGTCGGATGTACCTGGCCGACGCTTCTGATGCTACTCGCTGCAAAGCTTTCCCAACCACACTGACGAAAGCAGCGATGAAGTGGTTCGACAGTCTTCCCCCTAGATCAGTCACTAGCTTCGATGACCTTTCGAAAAAGTTGCTGATGAGATTCTCCATCCAGAATGACAAAGTTAAGCACGCACCGAGCCTCCTGGGAGTGAAACAAGAGGTCGAAGAACCTTTGAGAGACTACATGGAAAGGTTCAACAAAGCGTACCTGGAGATTTAAGACCTACCCACGAAGGCAGTGATTATGGGCCTAGTAAATGGACTTCGAGAAGGTCCCTTCTCCTAGTCCATATCAAAAAGGCACCCGACCTCCCTGAGTGACGTACAAGAGAGAGCTGAGAAGTACATCAACATGGAGGAAAACGCCAGGCTACGAGAACCGAGCTGGCGACCTGGGCATTCTCACTCATCAAAAGAGAAAGAAAGAGAGCCCAAGAAAAAAGAGGAAGTAGGCCCTGAAAGACCTAGGCGATATCACTCCTATACTCCTCTGGGAGTTTTCTTGGTGGATGTATACAGGAAAATCTGCCATACTGAAAGGCTACCGCCCCCTAGACCCATCAAAAATAAAAAAGGGGGAAGTCGTGGTGACTACTATGAGTACCATAAGATATCTGGTCACTCAACGAATGATTTTTACGAACTTAAAAACGTGATAGAAAAGCTGGCCAGAGAAGGTCGGCTTGATAGATATCTCATGGAAAGGTCGGACCATCATGGAAAAAGAAAGCGAGACGACGAGGACCGAAGAGATCCACCATCACAGACCCCGAAAAGACATATACATATGATCTGGGGGGATTCAGGGGAGGCAGCCTCACAAAGTCGTCTCACAAGAGGCATTTGAAGGATGTCTACTAGGTCGGGGGCGAAGCTCCCGACCTCCCAACTATCTCATTCACCAAAGAAGATGGGCAAGGAATCATCCCTAGACATGATGATCCAGTGGTGATAACTATGATCCTTGCCAATGCCCATCTTCACAGAACCCTGATAGATCAGGGGGAGCTCAGCTGACATCCTTTTCAAACCAGCATTCGATAAGCTAGGGTTAGATGAAAAGGAGTTAAGAGCTTATCCTGACACCCTATATGGACTAGGGGATACACCAATAAAACCACTGGGATATATACCCCTTCATACCACTTTTGGAAAAGGAGAAAAATCCAAAACTCTTAGCATCAACTTCATAGTCGTCGATGTGGGGTCAACTTATAATGTCTTAATCGGCAGAACCACCCTAAATCGGCAGAACTATCCTAAATCGACTCGAAGCAGTGGTATCCACCTCTCATCTTTGCATGAAATTCCCAACACCAGAGGGAATAACAACCATCAGGGGAGATCAGAAATTGGCAAGAAAATGCTATAATGAAGCCTGAACCTGAGAGGAAAAGGCAAGGAGGTACACACTATTGAGCTCGGAGGAGTCAGAGCTAAGGAAGAGTTGCGACCATAACCATGGGAAAAACTGAGGAAGTACAGGTCAGAGAAGAGGAAGGAAAAAATACCAACATAGGAGCCAACCTGAAAGAAGATTTGAAGGAAAATCTTATAAGACTCCTACGAGAAAATTTCGACCTCTTCGCCTGGAAAGCTTCCGACATGCCAGGGATAGACCCCGAGCTTATGTCACACAAGCTGTCAGTGTACCCAGTTTGTGACCTGTTCAACAAAGAAGGCGGAAGCTCGGACCTGAGCGGGCTCAAGTGGTGGAAGAACAAGTGCAAGCACTCCTAGAAGCTGGGTTCATCAAAGAGGTCAAATATCCGGCGTGGCTGGCAAATGTAGTGCTAGTCAAAAAACAAAACGGCAAGTGGATGATGTGCGTCGATTACACTGACCTGAACAAGGTGTGTCCCAAAGACCCATATCCACTTCCAAGCATTGATACCCTAGTAGACTCCAGCTCCGGGTATCAATACTTGTCGTTTATGGACACTTACTCGGGATACAATCAAATCCCGATGTACAGGCCGGATCAAGAAAAAACATCATTCATCACACTTAGGGCAAACTATTGTTATGTGGTTATGCCCTTTGGGCTAAAAAATGCTGGAACCACATATCAAAGGCTAATGAACAAGGTGTTTTCACCTCACCTTGGGGGATTGATGGAAGTCTATGTAGATGATATGCTAGTAAAAACCAAGGATGAGACCGACCTCTTGGCAAACCTCTCGCAAGTCTTCAACACTATAAGGTTGCATGGGATGAGGTTAAATCCAGCAAAATGCACCTTTGCAGTAGAAGCTGGAAAATTTCTAGGATTCATGCTTACACAAAGAGGAATTGAAGCTAATCCCAATAAGTGTAAAGCAATCCTAGAAATGAAAAGCCCGACTTGCTTAAAAGACGTCCAGCAGCTGAACGGCCGACTTACCGCCCTCTCCAGGTTTTTGGCGGGATCAGCAATAAGATCCCTACCACTCTTCTCTCTACTAAGAAAAGGATGCCAGTTCGAATGGACTCCTAAATGTGAAGAAGCATTCCAGGAGTTCAAAAGGCTTTTAAGCCAGCCTCCCATTCTGACCTGACCTAAAATCGGGGAAGAACTCGTCCTGTATTTGTCTGTAGCAGACAAAGCTGTAGCATCAGCTCTAATACGGGAAGACGAGGTCGGGCAGCATCCTATATACTTCACCAGAAAAGTCCTACAAGGCCTTGAATAAAGGTATCAAAAACCCAAGAAGTTTGCGTACGCCTTAATAGTAACCTCTCGAAGGTTATGGCCTTATTTTCAAGCTCACACAATAAAAGTCCGAACGAGCCAACCCATGAAGCAAATCCTCCAGAAGACGAATATTGTGGGTAGGATGGTTCAATGGGCGATAGAACTATCCAAGTTCGACTTGAAGTATGAAACTCGGACGGTAATAAAAGCCCAATGCCTCACCGACTTCGTAGCAGAATATGCAAGAGACCAAGAGGAAGAATCTACTACATGGGAGTTATATGTAGATGGATCCTCAAACAAAATAGGAAGCGGTGCAGGCATAATACTGGTCAACAAAGGGGGAATGCAGATAGAAGTTTCTCTCAAATTTGAATTCCCAGCTTTTAACAACCAGGCAGAATATGAAGCCTTGATTGCAGGATTAAAGCTGGCAGAAGAAGTCGGTGCAGCGAAAGTAGTGATATTTAGCGACTTTCAGGTGGTGACCTCCCAAATAAATGGAGAGTATCAGGCTAAAGATCCTAATATGAAGAGATACTTGGATAAAACCTTGGAGTATCTTAGACACTTTGCAGAAACCGAGGTCAAGCATATAGCTTGGGATCTAAACAGTAGAGCAGATGCCCTCTCCAAACTAGTAAGTACCAAACCAGGAGGGAATAATAGAAGCCTGATCCAAGAAACTCTCCAAGAACCCTCTGTAGCAAAAACAGAGGCCAAGCAAGACGTCCTTGAAATCTCCAGATTAGACCTCAGATGGATGAATCCTTTGATCGAATACTTAAAATTCGACATCCTACCTAAAGAGGAAAAAGAAGCCAAGAAAATCTGGAGGGAAGCACAAAACTACACTTTGGTGAAAAATTTCCTCTACAAAAGAGGGATATCAACACCATTATTGAAGTGCGTTCTGACCTCAAGGACAACGGAAGTCTTAGAAGAAGTCCACAATGGTATCTACAAAAATCATCTTGGAGCAAGGTCCCTGGCTAGGAAAGTCATCTGAGTTGGTTTCTACTGGCTGACCTTGCAAAGGGACACCACAGAATTCGTGAAGAAATGCTAGCCATGTCAAATACATGCAAACTTCCATGTCGCTTCTCCCGAGGAGCTCATTAGCATAACTTCTCCATGACCTTTCACAAAATGGGGATTAGATCTGTTAGGACCATTCCCCCAAGCGCCTAGACAAGTAAAATACCTAATAGTGGGGGTAGACTATTTCATGAAGTGGATAGAAGCAGAACCATTGGCCACCATCACCGTCCAGAGAAGTCGGAAGTTTCTCTACAAAAACATTATCACAAGGTATGGGGTACCTCACTCCATCACCACTGATAATGGCACTCAGTTTACCGACTCAACCTTCAGAAACCTAGTAGCCGGCATGAAGATAAAACATCAGTTCACCTCGGTAGAACATCCACAGGAAAATGGGCAAGCCGAGGCAGCTAACAAAGTCATACTGGCAGGGTTGAAGAAAAGGTTGCAAGGTGCAAAGGGAGCCTAGGCGGAAGAACTCCCACAAGTACTTTAGGCTTATCGAACTACACCTCAGTCTGCCACAGGGGAAACACCCTTCCGACTTGCTTACGGCGTAGAAGCCATAATACCAGTTGAAATCAGCGAGCAAAGTCCAAGGGTGAGCTTCTACGACGAGGTTGGAAATATACAGGGGCACAAAGAAGAACTGAAGTTACTCCTTGAAGTCCAAGAACAAGCCCAGATAAGAGAAGCAGCGTTGAAACAAAGGATAACAAATAGATATAATAAAAAGGTCATTCGAAGAAGTTTCACCCCAGACGACTTGGTTTTGATTAGAAATGATATTGGAGTCAACAAATCTTGGGATGGAAAGCTTGCTGCCAATTGGAAAGGACCATACAAAATTAGTGAGGTCTTAGGAAAAGGCTACTATAAGGTGACCGACTTAAACGGCGCCAAGCTACCTAGGTCGTGGCATGCTTGTAATATGAAAAGGTACTATAGTTAAAAGCGAACTCCACTCCCTGATGTACTATTTTCCCAACTTCATGGTTTTTTCCCAAAGAAACGGTTTTCTTGAAGGTGGTTTTTAACGAGGCATCAAAGTGGGGACTAAGGGGGAACAAATTGTCAAAGCCCTTAGTAGCAAAAAGTACCTTCGCAAATAAATAAAGATCTTTTTTCCATATCTCTTTGTAAGTTCCTTTTTACGTTATTATCACTTTTTCTACGAAACTCGCCGACTTAAGCTCGACAAAACGTAAAAATCCCATGAACCGACCTAAATGGTCGTCAGGATAAAAGGACGAGGTACAAGTCGGTATAAAGAGGTTATAAAAGTAGATCATGAAAGAACTCAGAAAGTATTCGACTTATAAGTCGTAAAAATCGAGAAGAAATGAAATGTATCTCACAAATAACCTAAGTTATGGAAACTCAATAGAAGAAAATTGAGTACGAAAAATACCAAAAAGAGATAAGAAAATCTATCAAAAAACTAAAGGCAGAGGCTGTCCCAAGTCTTTGAGAAAATTTAAAGTACCTTAGATAAAGGACAGCCAGCCAAGACAAAAGGTTTTTCAAAAAAAGATCAAAAAGGGTTTTTTCAAAACCTAAACAGAAAACATGCACGCAACAAAGATATCCTAAACCATTATCCAAAAAATGGGTATTTTTAAATATTTTTGTTTACGGCCGTAAAAAGCCAAGAAATATTAAAGTACCAACCACCACCATAAAGAAACAAAACATAAAATTATTTAAAAAACAGGGGACCCACAGGCCGAGCCCCTATATAGCCACAATCAATTAAGAAGGAGGAATACCACCATCGCCAGGAGAAGGGCCATCACCACCAGGACCAGGGAGAGAAGTCGGATCAGCACTAGGGGAGGACGGAGCAGGCTGATTGGGACCATGAGAAGGAACTCCTGAAAAGCTCGGAACATCCTCTGGTCGGGGAGGAGATCCTATCTCTCTGCCCCCGAGTCTTCAAGTCAGAGTCCGTCTCAGGTCGGGAAGGATAAATAATGGCCCCATCAACCACGATCTTGTCGGGGTCCAGTGGAGAAAGATCCAGGTTGGGAGCAATAACTCCGACCTGTTCCTTGAAGATCTGCCACGCCTCCTCAGAACCTTCAGCTATAGAGTGCTCCAGCTCCTGTAAGGCCTCCCAACATCCCGTCAACTCCTTCTTCAAATCCAAATTCTTCCCAAAGAGCCTAATATGGTTCTACTCCGCCTTCTCCTTCAGGCCTTCCGCCATGGCGCACTGACCCATCAACCTCTTCTCCCTCTCTTGGAGACGATCCTTCTCCTTCTTCAAATCAGCGACCTCTTCCTTAAGCCTTTTCTCTTCCTCTTGATACAAAAAATTCTCCCCTCCAGCTCCTCAACCTTTTGGGAAGAACCCAAAGAGCTGAAGGGAGTCTTTTTCAAAAATATCAAGCAATTTGGTACATACCCTAGCCGCCCGGATGCTCCCCTGAACCAGAATATTAAGATGGTTTCAAACGGAAGCATCATCCATACTTATGCGAGTATGAGGATAGATATAATTCCGAACAAATTGAGGCCCATTAAATTTAGCCTCACCATCCAAAGAAGAGCCAGACTCTGAAGTCTTGCGCTTCTTCTTTTCTGGTTCAGGGGAAGATCAGGGCGGAGGAGAAGGAAGAGAAGAAGTAGAAGAGGATATCACAATAGGTCGGGAGGGGGTCCCCAAGTTGTAAGGAGGAGGAGGAGGGGGAGGAGGAGGAGGAGGAAGAGTGCTAGTAGCCCTGGCAGCACTCACCCTGGCGCGAGATCTCGTCTTGGCATCCTGGACTCTTTGATAGGAGGAGTTGGAATTCTTCTTCGCCATTTCTACAAAAACCATAAAGCAATCAGTCTACAAGTCGGAAATGACAAACAATTCAAGTCGGATGTAGTAAAATCAAGTCGGGAAATAATCGAAAAGCAACAATAAAGCTACCTAATTGAGTCTGTACAAAGGTCGGAGACCCCTGGAGGAACTTTTTTGTATCAAGATAAGGGCTATTCCCCAAACTTCTCGGAAGAACCCCACAATAGCCTCCTCTACCTCGTCCAGATCATCCAGGCTATATTTTTCTACAAGAGATGCCTCTAACCAGTACAGGAGAAAATGGGGAGAAGAATTTTGGTCCAGGAAAAAGGGGTGGTGACCCTCTACGCCTTGAACTTTGAAAAAAAAATTTTTGAAGTCATGAAAAGATTCGTCAAAAAGGGTGAAGACTCTCCGACCTTGAATGGCCCAGAAAGACACCCACTGCTGTTTATTATTCTGCCCACTAAAGGGCTTGGTCATGTGGAAAAGAAAGAAGAAAATCTTCAAAGAAGTCGGAAAATCTAATGCACGGCTAATGAATTG
The DNA here is from genome assembly GCF_014773155.1 of Arachis stenosperma. Taxonomy (NCBI): domain Eukaryota; kingdom Viridiplantae; phylum Streptophyta; class Magnoliopsida; order Fabales; family Fabaceae; genus Arachis; species Arachis stenosperma. Next base: position 9,699,038 of record NC_080385.1, read on the forward strand.
ATAAATTTTCAGGAAACCCCAAGAATTAGAGTGAAGCTGAGTAGGGGCAACATGACAATGAGATAAAACAGCTATCTCAAAGTCGAAAAAAGGAAGAAAAACACCCAGACGGGTAAAAAAGCTCTCATACATAAAAAAAATGGGGGTCCGCATCAGAAGCCCTCCCAAAACAGACCTGGTCTTCTGGACCCGGGGCAATCAATTCATATTTTGGCTCATTTTCATCAAAAGCACAGATCCTATGATGAGTACGCAAGTCAGTAATGTAGTCGGTATCTACCAAGGGGCTCTCCCCAAGAATGATGTCACCCACCCACAGTGAAAGAGACTCTAAAGAAGACATCTTTTTCTAAAAGGGTGACAAATCCTACAAAAAAAAGGAAAAATGATCAAAAATAGGGTCTCTAAAGGACCTAAAGTAAGTTTCTCAGACAAACAGATTCACCAGGCCTATAGTCAACGCTCCTCTAAACGAAAAACATGCAAGTAAAAGCATTTGTAAAAGAGGAGAAGGGAAAAGAAACTGACCTTTCGCTTGCAAAGAAGGTAGAGGTGACGAACAACCAAAGCACTCGAAGAAGGAAGGAGTTTTTCTTTCGAACAGAGGGTGCAAGTAAGAAAATTTTCAGAAACAAAACAAGGAAAGAAAGGAAAAGTATTTATAAACACGTTAGGGGCATAACAGTAAAACGACACAACCATTTAAAAGATGCACTGTTACCAATGTAACCGCTTCCCGCGTGTAAATGCTAAAACCTCTGAAGAGACGTGACGATTGATTAGACCCGACGATTGAGGAAATTCGAATCACGTCAGTTCCTGAAAAATCATGTCGGTTCCTCACCAAGCCGGCTACGATCCCGAGTTATATACTCGAGTCCAACTTACAAAAGAGCTTGGAATCAAATAGGGGCACTGTTCATACCCTATCCCAACACTAAAGCCCAGGACCAAATAAGACAAAAAGGCCCAATCTATAGATTGGCCTCCCCACGCAACCGACCCCCTCACAAGAGGTTGGATTCGACACAGGCTCCACCATAAGGAAGTTGGGAACGAGGATTAGCTGGTAGATAACACTTATTCAAATAAGTAACCGCTCCTAAAATCTCTCAACCCACTTCCAGGAGTCATATCTCAACTCTCCTAAGATAAAGGGGCGGTTATTCTCCTTAAAAGGAGGAACTACTCCAACGGTGGTTATGGGTTCACCACTATAAATACACTGACACCCCTCAGGTATCTCTAAGTTTCCATACTCTCCATAACTTGCTGACTTAAGCATCAGAGTGTCTTTGCAGGTACCACCCCCTATTCTCTCTCACACACAAGTCGGACAGGGGCTCCCAGGCTTAGGCTTGCCCGAGGGCTTTCTCCATTAGACGATTGGGCCAACCCAACGAGTCCAACCCATTAATCTCCCGTTACCTCTCGTAACACCTACTTTATTGAAAAAATTAGGATAAAGTATTTTTTAGTTTTTAATATTTAAGTTAAATTTTAATTTTATCTTTAATATTTAAAATGTTTAAATTTTGTCCAAAACATCTTTTCTTTTATTTAATTTTTTGATTAAAAATATATATTTTTTCTTCCAAAAACACTTATTTTTTCTATTATCATCTTCTTCTAGATATTGAATTTGTTTGGGTAAATTTCTAAGAAATTTTTTTTTTCGAGTTATCTTTTTTTAAAATATCTTATAAAAAATTAGAAGTAATTTTATGTTTGAATATTTCATATAAAAAAAATATTTTTATCTATCAATTATGTTTAGATATAACAATATAAATTATAGCTTTCAAAAAAGATATTTTTATTTTTCTAATATTTTTATTTTTACTACTAAAAATTTATCAAACACATTAAAAAATAAAAAAAAATATTTTTTAACAACTTAATGACGCCCAAACAAACACATTAAATAGTAGTAATAATTATAATTATAGTGATAATGATATAATATTTATAATGATTTGATAATGAAAGTAGCAAGAAATAAGAAGATAATAATAGAAAACAGTAAAATATTTTTAAAAAATATTTTAATTTTAATCAAATGATAAAAATATAACGACATAAAATATCTAAAAAATATATAAAATATTTTAAATGTTAATAACCAAATTAAAATTTAATCTAAATTTAAAAAATTAAGACAATACTCTAGTCTGTACGTCCATGTGAAAATTAGGAAACTATCTCCGAGTTTCATTTGGGAGCAGTCTTATGTTTAATGCCTATATATATATATGTGTGTGTGTATGATGTGTGTGTGTATGATGTGCAAAGACTACAAAAAACCACGGGCATGACATGACTATTACAACTTCACATGATTAAACTTACATAGGAAGCCTCAAATCTTAGTCCTCGTGTATCGCTCATGCAATAATCTTTGTCTTCATGATCTTTTCAAATGAGTAATGGTCCCATGAACATTGTGTATAAAATGGGGGGGGGGGGGGGGGGGGGGGGAAGTTGGGCCATCTAGTGAATGATGCTCTTCGAATGATCAAGCAGCTATTCAAGACTGCATAAAACATTTGTTTTTCTAAATTGCTTTCAATTTTCCACCTTTAATTACCACTAAAAGCAACATTATTTAAGCTGAGTTTATTTATAAAAACAGGACATTAAGATAGAAATATAAAAATATAAAATCGTATTTAATAGAAAAAATATTAACAGAAATAATGTATTTAAAAACATTGAATTAATATATTTTGTATTAAACCTCAAGACTTTGGACGTTCGAGCTGAAGGAGCTCCTGAAAGCCCAACTCAAATGGAAAAGATCTCTCCTCCCTGACCCGAAGTGAAGAGAAGCTATCGACCTCCTCGACTCAATCTGGAGATGCTGTCGACTTGGCTTCTAATGACCAGAATCCTCTTTGATTTTCTTTATATGTGTTGATGGCTCGATTTGCAGGTCTTTATGAAATAACTTGTTTTTATAATAGTTTGGATTTTGAGTACTCTTTTGGTACTTTTCTTGATGGATTTTACCTCTTGCGAGGACTTCTTTTTAAAGTAATATTCTCCTACACCTATTATTGCTTTATAGATGTTTTATGACTTGTAAGATACCTTTATAAGTTTTTTAACGCTTTTTAATTTGTATGAATTTTATAAAGTTAAAGAACTTTGTGAATTTTTTTGACAATCTATTTCAAAGACTTTGGCCCGACCTTAATGAAGTTGATGCTTATAAGTTGTTTTTGCGATTCGTTTTAGAGCCCTGATAAACCCATATTTTAAGATGAATTTTGGTTAGAAAAGAGTGGAATTTATCAATTTATCTTGCATTTATTCATGGAAAATGCATACTTTTATGAATTTCTCCTAATTGTACTTGATTATGAAAAACATACTTTTTATGCTTTTAAATTGTCGAATTTAATCCATCTTTGTCCCATTCAATGCCTTGATGTGTTTATTTAAGTTATTTAAGTTTTAGAAGGCAAGGATGGCTTGGAAGGATGAAGGAAAAGCATGCAAAAATTGAGAATTTCTGAAGAAGTGAATGATTTGTAGAGCTGTCAATCCTGACCTCTTCATACTAAAGTGATTATAACTTGAGCTATAGAGTTCCGAATGAGACGGTTTCAGTGGCATTAGAAAGTTACATCCAAGGCTTCAAAATGATATGCATATGTCTATAGTGGATATTGAGTTAAGCCATCCACGTATGCAGTCAAATCTCGCGTACGCGGGACAGCAAAAACGTGCTTCATTAAAGAAGCACGTGACTCACGATTTGGAGCACATTTTGGGCCCAATCCAACTCATTTGTGATGCTATTGAACCAAGGATTGAAGGGGGAATGAAAAAAGTAGAGTTAGTTTAGTTTTACATGATGTTTTAGGCCAATTCTAGAGAGAGAAGCTGAATTTGGGATTTTTTTAGCTTAGTTTTCTCTTTAATTGTAGATTTTAATCTTGTTCTAGTGTAGTTTTCTTTATATTTTCTTATTCTAGCATCTTAATTTCACTACTCTTATTAATTTCTCATTTTTGCCACTTTTAGTTTATGAACTTTCTTATTAATTTCAATTTTCTTTAATACAATTTGATTTTTTTATGCTTAATTGAGTTGTTGTTATTAGTTTCTTGCATTTAGTAGCTATAGATTTTACTAATTCTTGTAATTTTTGATACTTTATGTTTATGCACTCTAGGTATTTGATAAAATGCTTGCATTAGTTATGGAGTAGATTTTTACATTCTTGGCTTGGGTTGGTAACTTGGATAACCTTGAGTTACTTGATAAACCCAATTTTGTGGTTTATCTTGTGCTAAATTCAGGAGATTTATCAATTTATCCCACATTTATTCAATAAAATAGCATGGTTTTGTAATTCCCCCTAAATTTGTGCTTAAGTGTAAAAATATGCTTTTTAGGCCTTAAAATAGCTAAATTTAATTCACCTTAATTCCATTCGATGCCTTGATATGTTTGTTGAGTGATTTCAGATTCATAAGGCAAGTATTGGATGGAAGAAGTGAAGAGAAAAACATGCAAGTGGAGAATTCATGAAGAAATGAGCATTTGGAGAATTCACAGCCAAGCGCACGCGTCATCCATGCGTACGCTTGAGGAGGGAATTTGTCAGCGACGTTCACGCGTGACGCTGATCACGTGACCTCATTAAAGTGAATTCATTGGGGGCGATTTCTGAGCTTCCCAAGCCCAAGTCTAACTCATTTCTGAGGCTATTTCATACAGAATTCAATATGGGTCAAAGGAGGAGCAATTAGATTAGCTTAGGATCATGTAGTTTAGTTTTCTAGAGAGAGAAGCTCCCTCTTCTCTCTAGAATTAGGGTTTTAGGTTAATTGCATCTTAGATCTAGGGTTTAATTCTTGCTTTCATCTACTTTTTCTTGCAATTTATTGTTCTTTCATCCTAGCTTTCCTTGATTTACTTGTGATTTCCTTTATTTTGTTTCTTTTATATTGATGAACTCTTGTTACTTTGATTTTCCTTTAATGCAATTTGATGTTTTATGTTTCTTTTATGTTCTTATGGTTAATTGCTTTGTTAGTGTTAATTCCTTACATTGGGTAGTTGTAGATTTTATTATTCTTGCATTTTTATGATGTTTTCCTTTTATGTCTACCAAGTGTTTGATAAAATGCTTGGTTGGATGTTAGAGTAGATTTTTGAGCATTCTTGGCTTGGAAAGAGAAATTAGGCGCTCTTGAGTCATTAATACCCAACTTATGTTGGTGATCTAGAGTTGTTAGTTAATATTATTTCCATTGACTCTAATCTCTTGCTAATTCAATTAGTAAGTGGTGCACGAAACTGCAATCACACTTTTGCAATTCCACACAACTAACCAGCAAGTGCACTGGGTCGTCCAAGTAATACCTTACGTGAGTAAGGGTCGATCCCACGGAGATTGTCGGCTTGAAACAAGCTATGGTTATCTTGTAACTCTTAGCCAGGATATCAATAATTATCAGGTTTAATTGTGAAAAGTAAAAGAACATGAAATAAGTACTTGTTTTGCAGTAATGGAGAACAGGTTGAGGTTTTGGAGATGCTTTATCTTCTGAATCTCTGCTTTCCTACTGTCTTCTTCTTCAAGCACGCAAGGCTCCTTCCATGGCAAGCTATATGTAGGGTTTCACCGTTGTCAATGGCTACCTCCCATCCTCTCAGTGAAAATGTTCAACGCGCTCTGTCACAGCACGGCTATTCATCTGTCAGTTCTCAATCAGGTCAGAATAGAATCCAATGATTCTTTTGCGTCTGTCACTAACGCCCAGCCTTCAGGAGTTTGAAGCTCGTCACAGTCATTCAATCATTGAATCCTACTCAAAATACCACAGACAAGGTTTAGATCTTCCGGATTCTCTTGAATGCCACTATCAATTCTAGCTTATACCACGAAGATTCTGATTAAAGAATCCAAGAAATATCTACTCAATCTAAGGTAGAACGGAGGTGGTTGTCAGGCACACGTTCATAGGTGAGAATGATGATGAGTGTCACGGATCATCACATTCATCAAGTTTAGGAACAAGTGATATCTTAGAATAGAAGCAAGCGTGATTGAATGAAAAACAGTAGAAATTGCATTAATCCATCAAGACACAGCAGAGCTCCTCACCCCCAACCATGGGGTTTAGAGACTCATGCCGTAGAAGATACAATGTAAAACGTGTAAAGTGTCATGAGGTAGAGATACAATATCAAAAGATCCTATTAATAGTGAACTAGTAACCTAGGGTATACAGAAATGAGTAAATGACGTAAAAATCCATTTTCGGGGTCCACTTGGTGTGTGCTTGGGCTGAGCATTGAAACTTTCATGTGTAGAGACTTTTTTTGGAGTTAAACGCCAGCTTTTATGCCAGTTTGGGCGTTTAACTCCAATTTTTGTGCCAGTTGCGGCGTTAAACGCTGGAAATTCTGAAGCTGATTTGAAACGCCAGTTTGGGCCATCAAATCTCTGGCAAAGTATTGACTATTATACATTGCTGGAAAGCCCAGGATGTCTACTTTCCAACACAATTGAGAGCGCGCCAATTGGGCTTCTGTAGCTCTAGAAAATCCACTTCAAGTGTAGGGAGGTCAGAATCCAACAGCATCTGCAGTCCTTTTCAGCCTCTGAATCAGATTTTTGCTCAGGTCCCTCAATTTCAGTCAGAAAATACCTGAAATCACAAAAAAACACACAAACTCATAGTAAAGCCCAGAAAAGTGGATTTTAACTAAAAACTAATAAAAATATAATAAAAACTAACTAAAATATACTAAAAATATACTAAAAACAATGCCAAAAAGCGTATAAATTATCCGCTCATCAGTAAGTTGATTAGGACTTATGGATTGAGATTAACTAGTCTTATTTGACTTTCTCTCATGTGAAGATAACATTGTACCTTCTTCCTATGTTGGAGATGACTTAATAGGATTAGCTCTTGTTAATTATTGTATTATAATTGATGACTAGGATAGAAAGCCTATATTCTCAATCCTTGTCATGAATGTCTCTCTTTATTACTTGCTTTTTTTAGTTGTTTCTTTTATTTTCTTGCCATTTTATTTTCTTGCCCTTATATGCAAACCACGCCTTGGATACCATAACTAATAATGTGCATACCTCACTACAATTTCTTTGAGAGACGACCCGAGATCTAATACTCTCGGTATTTTTATTGGTTTGCACTCGTGACAAACAAACTAAACTTTGATTGAGCATTACTTGTTGGTTTGGAACTATACTTGCAACAAAGTTATTTTCCTCTAACTGAGAAAAAAAATTCTAAGCCGACGGTTTTGCTCTTTCATTACTAATGTCCAAGTTGATTAATAATTTGGAGATTTTAATTAATCTTGTTTTCATTGACGCTACTCTTTTGCTAATTCAATTAGTAAGTTGATTAGGACTAACGAATTAGGATTAATTAAGCCTATTTGACTTTCTTCCGATGTTGGGGATGACGAAGTGGGATTGCTCTTTGTAATTATCATATTGTGGTTAGTAACAAGGATAATGATCCTTAACCATCTACCCTTGCCAAAATCTTTCTTAGTTAATTTTCTTAATTGTCTTAGTTTAATTGTTTTGATATTTAGTTATTACTTGCTTCTCTAATTTCTTGTCATTTAAATTCTTGTTAATTGCAATCCAAACCCCCGACTTCTCCCATAGCCAATAATTGAGCACTCGATTGCAAATTCTAGAAAGAACGACCCGCAATTTAAAACTCTCGGTTTTTATTTATTTGAATTGTGACAATCATTTAAACTTTGATTAGGGTCATTTGTTGGTTTAGAACTATACTACTAATGAAGCAATTCTTTTTGTGAAAATTTTAAACCGACATTTGGCTCTCATCAGGTCCTTTCTTTTACCGACTTATGAGTTGTTTCCGAGTTATGGCCACGATCTGTGTATATAACTTCTTTACCCTAACTTGGACCTTGTCGCTTCATCTCGCTGACCATCCAGGTCGGACAATGATTTTCACATTTTTTCGAGTTTAAGTTAGGGCGTATCGTAGAAGAGATAATCGAATAGAAATAAATTATCATTAATTGAAAATGATTTACAAGTGTTTATGCTACTAAGAGTTTTAAACAACTCTCAGCCCTCGTTATGATAAACCCTTTTCGGGACAAAACCATGAAGTCAGAAAAAAGAATACGTCAAAAAATGAGGTTCGCTTTCTAGTTGTAGTATCTGTATCTCTTCAAGTAGCATGTATGCCACGACCTAGGGAGCTCGTTTCCTTGTAGGTCAGACACTTTGTAGTAACATTTTTTCAAAATTTCTATGATCCTGAAAGGCCCTTTCGAATTTGCAGCTAGTTTTCCTTCACCCGAATTCTGAACCTTGATGTTGTTCCTTATCAAGACGAGGTCGTCTGCGGCAAAATTTCTTCTGATGACCTTTTTGATGTACCTTGTGGATATCCTCTATTTTAACGCCGCCTCTCTTTTCCATGCTTGTTCTCGGACTTTCAGGAGGAGATCGAGCTATTCTTTTTTAGCTTAGATATTTTCAACTTCATTGTAAAACCTTACTCGGGGGCTTTCTTCATTAACCTCAATAGGTATCATAGCTTCTATGCCATAAGCAAGTCAGAATGGAGATTCTCTTGTTGTAGAATGGGGAGTTGTCCGATATGCATATAACACCCTACCAGACAGAGCTTTATGCTTAAGTCGTAAAGCAGAGGTGGTGTGGTATTACAACCTCTAAAATAGAATATACATAATATAATAATTGAAAAAATATAATATTCGAGAAGTCTTGAAGGTTGGTTAAAGCAAAATCCGCAGAAGAAAAACATATCACACTCGAAAACGTAAACCGGTAAACCGATAAGAATGAAACATGAAATATATAAAGGATGAAGTACCAAACAATTGACACCTATTTTCTCCAAAGTATCCTCTAATAAGAGGTAAAATATCCAAAATACATAAAAAGAGAGTCTAAGTACATATATATAAACATGGCCTAATACAAGATATAGAATCCCCAAGAGGAAGACCGACTCCGCTTGCAATAGGAAGCTCCAGACGCTCACCGAAGCACATCTCGACCTACATCTGAAAATCAACAATATTGTATCGGATGAGAACTAGGGGTTCTCAGTATGGTAAAAGTGTCCACATACATAGTATATAAGCTCCCCGGAAAGCTAGAGGCATTTCTAGAACTCGGACACTCAGATTCGAAACTTAGAATAATAGTCAAACCATAAATTAGGGTAAGTCATCTAAGGCATATAGATTCTAACTCAATTCTAATATTAATCCCTCAATTATCGCCTTCCTCCAATCCTCCAAAACTCCAGTGCACAGACAAACAATACAGACAAAGCAAACACGAGTAGAATACAGATACAACAGGTAGTAAATATAACAAATAGGCATAATAATCACATAGGCAATCCCAATCAATACACAATCAAACAAAATACACATATGCATATGATGTATGCCTGCCCTATGGCTATTGATATTAACTGTCGGTTACATAGCTAGCCTGATATGTCATGGTAGCTAATCATGGACAGTCCTTCTGTACACGCATCCCCAAGATAAAAAATTAAGCATGAAAAGAATCCCAAGCTGACATGGAGGAGATAACACCCAAGCTCAAATTATATATATATATATATATACACACACACACACACACACACATGCCCATGGGAAAACTAAGGAAGTTTAAGTGCCTGGTCACATCTTACGTACTAGGGGTCAATGAATGTCTCGATAATATTCAATCATACTAATATTTCATTATTCTCAATTAATCAACATCATTATCTATCAATTATCATTATCATCATCAATTGTCTCATTTGTCATTTTCAATATTGCACTATTCCCAAAATTTCCTCATTCATTAATTTTATCATCTCATCAAATCAAGTATCCTCTTTTTCAACCACATTTTATCTATTCAAAATCTTCCTTCACTTCCAAATTGACTACTTCTCTAGGCTTAACCCCCTCCCTAAGATTAAAATTAGATTTTACGGTCTTAACAGAGAGTAAAAATAGAGGTTTAGAGGCTTAAAATCATGTTTAAAACATAAAAGCTCAATGCTACGGAAAAACAGAGTCTCGTGTACGCATGCCATGTTGCGCATACGCAGAGGTGCATTTTTGCCCTGCTCGCATACGCATATACACTCCTGCGTACGCGGGACATCAAAACAGACTAGAATGCCCGTGTACGAAACCCCCTAAATTCTTATTCTCACGTACGCATGCACCCTCTCGCGTTCACGGGACATCAAAATAGAATGGAACGCCCGCGTCACGTGTGTGCTCGCGTACGTGAGTTCTGCAGAATAGCTAAAAATTCTTATGTGCTGTAGAATTTCATTTTACAAACCAAACTTCCGATGTGCATAACTTTTTCGTTAAAAATATTTTTTCATCTGTTCTTTAAACGGTAAAAACTTTACAGACGCAATTTTCATTTAAAATAAGTTTGGAAAAGTTTGAGGGTTTGGAAGCCAAGTTATGGCTCGCCGAAGTTTGATAAAAAATCAGTTTTTCTCAACAAATCTCAAACCTCTATTTTTACCAATTTCTTTTACCAAAATAAAACTTTTACCACTCAAAATGACACCAACCACATCCAACACAGCCTATATCCTATCACAACCATCCATACCTCAATTAAATCATCTTTATCTAAAAAATTCTCAATTATAAAAACAAAATTCTCACTTTATCAATATTCATATACCCTTATTTATTATTCTCATTCATCACCATCAAAATCATCATTCATTAATCTATTTCACCAACCACAATCACATTCACATCATGATTCATCAACCTAATTAAACATCATCAATTCAACATTCATTGTCAACTAAATCACTAAACATGCTCCAAACTCATTATTCAACTTATTCTAGGGCGTCTAGCCTAAGTTTTCACAAGACATTATATATATATATATATATATATATATATATATATATATATATATATATTACATACGAAAAACCAAAACCATACCTTGGCCGATTTCTCCTTACGCTAAAGATAACCCAAATTAGCAAAATCACAAGACTCTACCACCAAATTTCACCCAAGGCTCCACCAAGCTTCCAATATCCTCAATTGTGTTCCAAATTCACATATACACTACCTAATACATATTACCACATTCATATACACAAGCTTAATGCTCAACTGCAACTAATCAAGTAATTCACTAGGGTTTGAGAATCCTTACCTTACTCGTGCCTCAATTCAACAAAAACCCATTAATCCTTTAAGCTAATTGGACCCTAGAACATCAAAGAATAAAAAATCTCAACACCCACAACATAGAATTTTTGAAATTGGAAAAGAGAGAATCGAAATTGAAAATGTGACATTCTTATTGAATTGATTACTAGGCTTTGTAGAGCTCAACACGAGGATCGCGTGACCGCAAACGGTGCGGCGATCAGAGTTCCGGATTGAGAGATATGTGGATTTGAATAGAGGGTTAGGATTTGGGAATTTTCTTCTTCTCTTCCCTCATGTTTCCAGCGTGAAGTTCATAACGTGGGGGGTGAAAGTGGCTGAAGCCATTCATTAATATGATTTTGGGTTGGGCCTTGGGCTCGGTTCAACCGATTCGACCCGTTCGGCCAAAACAAAATCTTTAAAATTAGTTCAAATTTGTATTTTAATTATTTCTTCCATTGTAAACTATAAAATTTAATTTTATAATTTATTTAAATAATAATTAATTTATTAGCCATTTATTTATTTATTTTGTGGGTTTTACAATACCCATAGAACTTGTGCGAGTTTTTCATCCCATGCTCCTTTTGCCTCTTGTAATCTTTTCTTGAGTCTTGTCAGTATGACTTTGTTTGCAGCCTCTTCTTGTCCATTGGCTTGAGGATGTTCTACTGAGGTGAATTGGTATTTGATTTTGAGGATTGCGACCAGGCTTTTAAAAGTCGAGTCAGTAAACTGAGTGCCATTGTCCATAGTGATGGAATATAGGACTCCAAATTGGGTGACAATGTTCTTGTAGAGGAACTTTCAACTTTTTTGAGCTGTGATGGTTGCTAGTAGTTCCGCCTCAGTCCACTTAGTGAAATAGCTAGTCAATTCCCACTACAAGATATTTTACCTACCCGGGTGCTTGAGGGAAGGGTTCAAGTAAGTCTAGCCCCCATCTTGCAAAAGGCCATGGGGAAGTGACACTGATAAGTTGTTCTGGTGGGGCCACATGAAAATTAACATGCATTTGATAGGGTGGACACTTTTTGACAAAGTTTGCCGCTTCCTTTTGTAAAGTCGACCAAAAGAAGACAGCTCGTGTTACCTTTTTGGCTAGTGACGGGACTCCTAAGTGGTTCTTGCAAATACCACTATGGACTTCTTCTAAGACTTCTTTCGTCTTGGAAGTCAGGATGCACTTTAGTAAAGGTGTAGATACCCCTCTCCTATAGAGAATGTTATGGACCAATGTGTAGCTCTGTGCTTCCCTTATGAGTGACAAACCCCAATTTGACGGTTTATCTTGTATTGAATTTAGGGGATTTTATCACCTTTTACCCACATTTATTCAATGAAATAGCATGGTTTTGTATATTCTCCTTTAATTGTGCTTAAGAGTGAAAACATGCTTTTTAGGTCTTAAAATAGCTAAATTTAATTCTCCTCGATTCCATTAGATGCCTTGATATGTTTGCTAAGTGATTTCAGATTTAGAAGGCAAAGATTGGATCAAGGGAATGAAGAAAGAAGCATGAAAAGTTGGAGAACTCATGAAGAAATGAAAGAACCGGAAAGCTGTCAAGCCGACCTCTTCGCACCTAAACGACCATAACTTGAGCTACAGAGGTCCAAATGATGCGGTTCTAGTTGGGTTAGAAAGCTAACATCCGGGGCTTCGAAACGATATAAGATTTGCCATAGTTGCTACACGTATGGTGGCGCGCACGCGCCGTTGCTGCCACCTAGTTCACTTAAAGCAACATGTGGCCAGCGATTTTAGAAGCCTTGTGGGCCCAATCCAACTCATTTCTGATGCTATTTAAGCCAAGGATTGAAGGGGAATCAACATACTCTCATACTTTAGATACTCTTGATCATTAGCTTAGTTTTAGTAGTTAGAAGTAGTTTCTAGAGAGAGAAGCTCTCACTTCTCTCTAGGATTAGGATTAGGATTATGTTTAGTTCTTAGATCTAGATTTAGATTCATCTTCTTCTACTTCTATCTTCTCAATTCCTTGTAGTTACATTCATTCTTCTCCTATTCTTTCGATGTAATCTCTTTTATGTTGTTCTTATATTTTGTTGTAGATCTAGTATTGTTCCTTCTACTTTCTTTCAATTCAATTCAAGGTAATTCATAATAATTGTGTTTCTTTTGATTGTTGTTGTTATTTTCTTTCAATAATTGTTGTTAGATTCTCTTCTTGTTGTCAATTTGCTTTGCTTTTCTTTTGTGCCTTTCAAGTGTTTGATAAAATGCTTGGTTGGATTTTAGTATAGGTTTTGTTCCTCTTGGCCTAGGTAGAGTAATTAGTGACTCTTGAGTTATCTAATTCTTTTGTTGGTTGATAATTAGAAGTTGCTAATTGATTTGAATGCCTCTAAAGCTAGTCTTTCCTTTAGGAGTTGATTAGGACTTGAGGAATCAAATTGATTCATCCACTTGACTTTCCTCCATGGTTAGAGGTTAACTAAGTGGGAGCAATACACAATTCTCATCACAATTGAGAAGGATAACTAGGATAGGACTTCTAGTTCTCATATCTTGCCAAGAGCTTTGTTAGTTGCTAGTTTATTTCCTTTGCCATTTATAATTCTTGTCTATAATCTCAAAAACCCCAAAACAACTCACAACCAATAACAAGACACTTTATTGTAAATCCTAGGGAGAACGACCCGAGGTTTAAATACTTCGGTTTATAAATTTAGGGGTTTGTTTTAGTGACAAACAACTTTTTGTATGAAAGGATTAGCGATTGGTTTAGAGACTATACTTGCAACGAGAATTCATTTATGAAATTCTAAACCGTCAAAAATCCAATCGTCAATGAGCCTCCTTGATTCCCTTTCTTTTTTGGGGATGATATCGAATTTAAGATATTTGATAATAGGAGTCATCCATCCTAGAGCTCCCGACTTTTCAACTTCCTTTGCTACTAATGGTGTATGGAGAGTTTTCTAGATCAGACTCTTGTTATTGCCTCCTGGCTTGGTGCTAGCTAATTTGGAGAGGGCATTAGCTTGGAAATTGAGTTCACGAGCTATATGTCGAACTTCTGTTTCTTGAAACTGTCTGAGTTGTTCTAGTGTTTTCTTCAGGTATCTTTTCATATTTGGATCTTTTTCTTGGTAATCTCCATTAATTTGAGAGGTCACCACTTGTGAGTCACTAAACACTATAACTCTTGATGCCCTAACTTTATTGGCGAGCTTTAATCCAGCAATCATGGTCTCATACTTGACTTGGTTATTAGAGGCTGGGAATTCAAACTTTAGAGAGAGCTCTATTTGAGTTCCTTTTTCATTCTCCAAAATAATTCCTACTCCACTACCTATTTTATTAGAAGACCCGTCCATATATAAGCTCCAATTCTTTAAACTTCCTTGATTTCCCCCACGTATTTGGCCAGGAAGTCAGCCAAATACTAAGACTTAATGGCTATTCAAGTTTCATACTTCAGGTCTGATAAACTACTACGGTTTATTTTGTCTTAAATTGAGTGGATTTTATCCATTATTCTCACATTTATGCATATAATTTGCATGTTTTACATTTTCCTTCTTAATTTTAATGTATAATTGAAAACATGTGTGTTAAGTGTTTTCAGGTTTTATAGGGCAGGAATGGCTTAGAGGATGAAAAGAAAGCATGCAAAAGTGGAAGGAACACAAGAAATTGAGAATTTCAGAATCTGGTAGCGACGCATACGCGTGACTGGTGCAGCAGACAAATGACGCGCACGCGTGAATTATGCGCACACGTGAATGACGCGTACGCGTGACTAGGAATTCTTTCAGCGACGCGTACGTGTGACAAAGCGTCACGTGCTGCAGATATCAGAATTCGCTGGGAGCATTTTCTGGGCTGTTTTTGGCCCAGTTTCAAGCCCGAAATTGAAGATTAGAGGTTGCAGAGTGAAGTTGGAAGGAAATCAATCATTCATACTTTCATACACATTAGTTAGCTTGAGATGTAGGTTTCTAGAGAGAAAGGCTCTCTCCTCTCTCTAGGTTTAGGGTTTCTTCTTTCAATTTATCTTTAGGTTCAGGTTCAATCTTTCTTTAATTTAGTTTTTGTCTTATTTTTATTTGTTTAAGCACTTTAGTTCATCTTCTTCTCTTGTTAATTTCCCTTTTTCACCATTTTTATGTTTATGAGCTCTTGTTACATTTTATTTCTGTTATTGCAATTTATGTTTTCCATGTTTATTGTTACTCTCTTTAATTATTAGTCATTAATGCTTGCAATTGTTTGTTTAGATTTAATATTCTTTGTTAATTTTATCATGCTTTTATTTTGTGCCTACCAAGTGTTTGATAAAATGCTTGGTATGATTTTAAATTAGATTTTTATATTCTTAGCTTGGATTGAGTAATTTGGAGACTCTTGAATTGTCAAAGTCTCTTGTTGGTTAGTGATTGAAAGTTGCTAGTTGGCTTGAGCTTCACTAACTCTAGTCTTTGATTAGGATTTGTGAACTCAAGTTGATTTGCTCACTTGACTTTCCTTTAATTGTTAGAGGTTAACTAAGTGAGAGCAATTTGCAATTACCATCACAATTGACAATGATAATGAGGATAGAAATTTCGATTCTCAACCCTTGCTAGGACTTTTTCTTAGTTGTTAGTTTATTTTCTTGTTATTTACATTCCTTGCTTATTAAACTCAAAACCCAAAAAGATACAATCTCATAACCAATAATAAATACACTTTCCTGTAATTCCTTGAGAGATGACCCGAGGTTTAAATACTTTGGTTAATTTTATTGGGTTTGCTTAAGTGACAAATAATTTAAACATTAAATGAGGATAATTTCTTGGTTTAGAACTATACTTGCAACGCGACATTTTTGTGAAAATCTTTACCCACATTTTTCCTCCATCAAGGTCAAACTGGGGATAGTTCTACTGGCCATTGCAACATCCATCCTACAATATCTATCTTGCTTGTAGGAAATAAGGTTAGTTCGGACCTTAAAGGTGTGGGCATGGAAAGAAGTCTTCTAGAGGCAAGGACGAGGGCATAAGTGAACTTCTCTATTTTTTGATAATTCAATTATGCCCCCTATAGGGCTTTGCTAGTAAACTAGGCTGGCTGTTGTCCATCCTGATCTTCTCCGATGAGGATAGAGGCTATGGCCTTGCTTGCAACTGGCAGATATAGTACGAGCTCTTCTCCTTCTTCAGGTCAGGTAAGGATTGGTGGTTGACTCAGGAAGCTCTTGAAGTTCTGAAAGGCCTGTTTACATTTTGGAGACCATTTGAATTGACATCCTTTCTTAAGTATTAAAAATAGAGGCAAACACTTCAAGGATGATCCTGCTAAGAACCTGGATAATGCTGCTAGCCTTTCATTTAGTTAAACTTCTTTAAGGCAAGTCGGGCTTTTCATTTTGATTATTGCTTGGCATTTGTCTGGGTTGGCCTCAATTCCTCTTTGGGTGAGTATAAATCCCAAAAATTTTTCGGCTTCTACCGCGAAGGTGCATTTTGTGGGATTTAGCCTCATACTGTGCTGTTTTATTATGTTAAACACCCTCAGTAAGGTCGGATAATAGATGAGCTTTTTCTTTGGTTTTTACGAGCATATCATTTATGTAGACTTCCATTGACTTTTTGAGATGGGACGAGAACACTTTGTTCATTAGCTTTATTAAGTGGCTCCAGTATTTTTTAATCCAAATAGCATTACCACATAGCAATAGTTAGCCTTTGGAGTGATGAAAGAGGCTTTTTCTTGGTCCGACTTATACACTGAAAATTGGTTGTATCCCGAGTAGGTATATTAAAAAGACAAATACCTGTATCCTGAAGCTGAATCCACCAAGGCATCAATGCTAGGAAGAAGGTATGGATATTTTGGGCAAGATTTATTGAGATCGGTGTAATCAACACACATTCTCCATTTTCCATTATGTTTCTTTACCAGCACAACGTTAGGTAGCCATAAAAGGTACTTTACCTCTTGTATGAACCCAGCTTCTAACAAGGCTTGGATTTGTTCTTCAATGACTTGCGCTCTTTCAAGGCCAAGCTTCCATCATTTTTGTTGTCTAGGTCGTGAACCCGGATAGACAACAAACTTATGACTCATGAGGTCGAGATATATTCCTGGCATATCAGAGGGCTTCTAAGAGAAGAGGACGGCATTTTCCTGTAAGAGCTTTATAAGATCGGCCTTTAACTCATTGTTTAGGTTAGCTCCTACGTTTGTGGTTTTCTTGGCTTGTTTTTCGATCTATACTGCTTTGAATTCTCTATCAGGCTGTGGTCTTAGTTCTTCTATTGTTCGGACTTCTCTGAGCTCTATAGTGTTGACCTCTTTTTCCTTCATACATCCACGTAGGTTCAAACTTTCATTGTAGCACTTCCTTGCTAATTTTTTATTTTTTCTTATAGTGGTTATTCCCTCAGAAGTTGGGAATTTCATGTAAAGGTGAGGAGTAGAAATGACCGCAGCAAGTCGATTTAATGTTGTCTGACCTATCAGAGCATTGTATGTGGATGCTACATCTACTACAATGTAGTCTGCACTCAGAGTTCGAGACTTCATTCCTTTGCTAAAGGTGGTGTGCAATGAAATAAAGCCTAAAAGTTGGATGGTTGTGTCTCCCAATCCGAAAAGGGTATCAAGATATGCCATTAACTCCTTTTCTTCAAATTCTAACTTGTCGAAGGCAGGTTTAAACAAAATGTCGGCCGAGCTTCCTTGGTATACCAAAGTCCTGTGAAGGTTTACATTGGCAAGTATCATTATGATTACCACGGGGCCATCATGTTTCAGTGTTATCCCTTGGGCGTCTTCTTTTGTGAAGGAGATTGTAGGTAGGTCGGGGGGCTTCATTCTCTTATCTGACTTGGTAAACCTCTTTTAAGTGTCTTTTTCGAGAAGACTTGGTTAGCCCTCCTCCTGCGAACCCTCCAGCTATCATGTGGATGTGTCGCTCAGAAGTTCGAGTTGGTCGATCTTGCCAGCTTCCATCTTCCTCCTATATTTTCCTTTTGCCCCGGTCGTCCAATCTTTCTCTCAGGTATCTTTTCAACCGATCTTCTCTGGCCAGTTTTTCTATTACGTTTTTCAAGTCGTAGCAATCATTGGTGGAGTGCCCAAATATCTTATGTTACTTGCAGTATTATGCCTGATTTACCCTTTTTTTGTTTTTGATGGAACCGGGGAGGGGGTAGAACCTTCTCAGTGTGGCAGATCTTCCTATAGATATCGACAAGAGAAACTCGCAGGGGAGTGTAATTATGATACCTTCGAGGCTTGTCTTCCTTTTTCTTATCCCGAGCTTGATAAAGATGGTTTTGTTTGGGAGTGGGCTCTCAAAGTTGGGCATTTTTCTCCATATTGATGTATTTTTCTGCTCGCTCTTGCACTTCATTCAGGAAAGTTGGATGCCTTTTTGATATGGATTGGGAGAAAGGTCTTTCTTTGAGGCCATTGACCAGTCCTATTATTATTGCTCTATAGGCAGATTCTGAATTTGTAAGCAGGTTTTGTTGAATCTTTTCATATAAGCTTGGAGGGTTTCTCTGATCTTTTGTTAAACTACAAGGAGGATGGGGGCATGTTTTACCTTATCCTTCTGAATGGAGAAGTGATTGAGAAAATTTTTCGCAAGGTTGACTGAACAAGTTACTGACCTAGGATGTAGACTATCAAACTATTTCATCACTGCTTTAATTAACGTTGTCCAGAAAGCTTTGCAACGGGTAGTATCTGAGGCATCGACCAAGTACATCCGACTTTTGTAATTACTTAAATAATGTATTGGGTCGGTCATTCCATTGTAGAGGTTCTTGTCGAGGCTTTTCTTCTAATTCTCTTCATTGTCGTACCTCTATCTTCAGATCTCTTTCGACTTCCTTTTGTCGTTATAACTCCCACACGAGTTGTTCAAGTCACCCTTGGTGGCCATGCACTAGTCCCATGAGTTCTGTCGGATGAGGATGCTTTTTATTTTCTGGTGGGTGTACCTCTGAGATTATCCTTCTGGATCGGGGGTTTTCCGATATTCCCTCATTAGAACCACCTGTCCTGTCTTGTCGAGAGGGAATCATTATTGCTCGGTCATCGTTGTGAGGCTCTGGTTCTGATTTTGAAGTCGTGTGTCCGTCTTCGAATTGATCTTCCACCATGGTTGGGTGTAGACTTCCAGGTCCCCGGTAACGGTGCCAATGTTTCGAGGGTTACCTGAAACTGGGTTGCTTTGGCCTTGAACGTGAGGTCCAAGCTTCTTTTAGGGTAGCGTTCGAGTTCCTCGTGAGGAAGTCGGGGTGGTACCTGCAAGGGACTCCGATACTTAAGTTAGTAAGAGTTTAAGCAGGTTTTTTAGTAGATTAGATTCTGAATATACCTGAGAGCATTTGGGTATTTATAATTGTAGAGTTGATAACCACCTTTTGGAATAGTTCCACCTTTGATGGTATATAACTGTTCTTTTTGTTAGGGATTGTTGAGATTTCTCTTCTAAAAGTAGGTGAGAGATAGTAGGAGTCACTTATGACTTGGATAAGTAAGGCCATTTTTATATTTGTCACGTCCGACCTCTATCAAGTTAGGTATGTGTGGTTCATAGTATGTAAATACATTCGGACTTTATTTATTTTGGGTCTAACTATATTTTGGGATAGGATATGAATAGGTGCTAAGGTATTTAATTATGGAATGAGGGGTGTTCGAATCGGATTTCACTTTTCTTGGCTCCAATGGCCTCTCCTCCATGGGCCTTTTATCGATGGGTTGCTTTGGGGGCCGCAGCTCGAATGGTCGAGAGTCATGATCTAGAATAAAAATCTTATGTTTAACTTATTGAAATTTTAATATTTTGGAATATAGGAATGAGTCGGTTTAGCAGAACTGCCCTTTTTCCTCTCATGGAGAACTCTTCTCTCATATAGAGTGTTTCCTTGTAGATAAAGCTTACTGCTTACCTGTGTATTGTTCACTCTGTTGTGCAAACCTTTCTCTTTAGTTTTTTTTTCATATTAGTATAATCCTACCTATGGCCTGCCACGAGGAGCAGTCTATTGAAGGCAAAGTCATTTCTATCAATCCTGAGGAGGATGACAGTTTTGCTGCAGCAAACCTCAATTTGGTGGGAAAGATTCTCTCTAATAAAGAAGTTAGCTTCAGCACCTGCAGAGCAGCTCTTTTGGGAATCTGGGGTCATCCGGAAAGAGTTACCATCTCTGATGTTGGTAGGAATAAAGTACTCATCAGCTTTAAGGATGTGCAGAAGGGGATCCAAATACGGAATGGAGGACCCTGGAGTGTTCGAGGAAATCTTCTTAATTTGCAAATATGGAACGGGCGAGAATCAGTTTATGACGTGGATCACAGGTATATGGAGTTATGGGTACAAATACATGGACTTCCACTCAATTATATAACAAGAAAAATAGCAGAAATTATTGGTAGCAAAATCGGAACTGTAATGGAGGCAAAAAATCCCAGATTAAATGATACACTGCAGAGATCATTCTTGAGGGTGAGGGTAACAATGAATATCACTAAACCCCTGACAATTGGTTTCTGGTTAGCGATGCAGAATCATCAAACTCTCTGGGTGGACTTCAAGTATGAGAGGATTCAGGACAGTTATTGTTTGAATTGTGGTATCCTAGGCCATACCAAGAAAGAGTGTAGGAATCCAATGGTAATGGCTAGCTGGGACCACATGAAACCAAGGTATGTGCTTGGTTTAGGAGTTAATCGAGCCAGGGCCATCTCAGCTAGGGGGAAAGCGGAGGATGACAAGGAAATGAACAGGGAGTGGACTGAGGCTAGGCAGGAATGTCAGGGGGAGCGTGCAAAAATGGAGCATATGGAGGAGCATTCGGCAGCAGCGAGTAGTACGAGCAGGGGACTACAAACAGGGGTTTTCATGAATCTCCAAGCAAATTCTGACCAGAAGACGGCATTGGGAAGGGAAAGCCAGGGATCTAGAAAGCATGGTGAAGAGGTCTCAAAAAATCTGCTAATCGAACATGCAGTTTCAGATAGGGGAGCTGAGAGAAGGGGTGACAAGTCGGTAAACACTAAACCTGACATCAGGAAAGGTAATGACAAGCTCCATGAGATAGGTGAAGCTAGTTTTGCATTTAGACCCAATGCCACCTTTTTTATGGAGCAGAAAGCCTCTGGATCTTGTAATTTTCAGAATAATCATAAGGCCTGTCAGGAGCATCTTGAGGTTAGGGACAACACGGAGCGCCAACCTTGTCGTAACAATGCAAGGCTAAACGAGGGATGTCTGGATGTGCCTAAGCAGATGGAGGATTATTTTCAACATCAACAAGTGGAGGGTGTTGCTTGGGGGAGTTCTGAAAAGCTAACAATCAGGGAAGAATTAGTGAAGCTTTTTGGCAAAAAAGAGGCACAAACTGAGCAGCAGTGCGATATGGAAACCAATAAGCAACCAGAAAAGGGGATGCAAATCATTAGACATGGTGCAGCCCAATTGTGGAGCTACAGGGAAAAACCGAAAATGAAGAGAATTTTTACTGCAGCTGGTAGAACCATGATTCAGCGAATGGATAATGGGGAGGAGTATTACGTTGAACTAGCTGAGGAACAGCAGGATATGGAGGAGGAGACTGCTGCTGGGTTAGAGCAGAAGGACGAGAGTCAACATGCGTTGGAGCTGGCTTTTGATGTGGGGCTGAATCTGAACTCTAAAAGGACAAGGGATACAAGCAGCCTAGTAGTCTATGTGGACACGTTGGAGGATGGTGCACATCTGAAATTGAAAAAATCAGGTAAGAAGTTCAAATATGATGCTGGACCAGTTATGGCTGAGGAGGCGGGCCTTATCATGCCCCACCAGCAGCCATGATTATTGTCAGCTGGAACTGTCGTGGAATGGCGGCCCCATCGACAGTGTCTGAACTAAGAAGTATGTGTAAATATCTTAGGCCGTCTGTTTTGTTTCTTATGGAGACTAAAGCTAGCAATCTTAGTTGTGTTAGGCTTAGGAGAATGTTAGGTTTTGATAACATGTTTTGCGTTGAATCCCGGGGGTTGTCCGGGGGGCTCTGTCTTTTTTGGAAAAATAATATAAATGTTAATGTTTATGCTTCGTGTCATAACTTTATTAAAGCTCAGATAAGCGCTACTAATGATATAGATTGGGAAGGGATTTTTGTCTATGGCCATCCCGATTATAAGAGAAGAAAAGAGTTATGGAATGAGTTAACTTATGTAAATAATAATCTGCATGTGCCAAGGGCTTTTATTAGGGACTTCAATGATGTAACTGCACAGCATGAGAAAGTGGGTTTGCATCCAAAGCCGACCAGTCAGATTGATACTTTTAGGTGTTTTGTAGATAAGAATGCTCTCATGGACTTGGAGTTACAAGGGACTAAATACACATAGTTTAGTAACCCTAGGAATGGTTTTGTTACTAAAGAAAGGATAGATAGAGTACTTGCTAATTGGGAATGGAGAAGAGCTTTCCAACATGCCACCTGTTCCGAGGGTTACCTGAAACTGGAGGTCGATCTCGGACGAGATCTTCTGTACTGGTTGGTGCTAACGTGTCCGGCTGGTGGGAGACGGCCGGAGCTGTCGTGTCCGACTTGTTGGACTGGCTGCACTGCTGATCCTTCGTCACCGGAGGGTGGGGGGTACCTGCAAGAGACTCCAATGCTTAAGTTAGCATGGGTATTAAACAGGTATTGAGTAGAATCAGAGTATGAGTTATACCTGGGTGCTCCAGTGTATTTATAATGGTGAGATGTGGCCTCCTGTGGATAAGATAAGTTAGTTATCTTATCTTATCTTTATCTTATCTTTAAGTGAGGTCATCTTATCTTCAAGGGAACCGCCTTTATCTTTCTGGGCTTTGGCTGCCTTTAGATTGGGCTGTGTTCCTTCGTTTTGGGCCTGCTTTGGGCTCCTTTGGCGAGTTGGCCGAGCTCTTTGAGAAGAGGTCGGGCGTTTGGCCGAGCTCTTTGAGAAGAGGTCGGATAGTCTGACATGAAGAGGTCGGTCGGCTTGTCGCTAAACATCCCGGGTCGGACAGCTTGACCCAGGGTATGAACAGTGCCCCTGCTTGAGTTCGATCTTTCCATGAGATCATGCTTTTCAGAGCTTCGATCTCTTTGGAAGTCGTGCTCAAGCATCTGTCTGGCTTGTTTCTTCATTGCTTTGCAATCTTTGTAGATTTTCTAGAGGTTTGGTACTTCACAGTCCAACCTCTTTTGAGTGGTAGCGTGGGTTTTCTACCCTTGCCTTCTGGATCACGCCTTGCTTTAAGTTTGTGTTGACAACCCTCTACTTTGGCGAAGTTGTCCTTGCGGCTTGATATCCGGACTTTTAGTGATTTGTCCAATGACTTTTTTTTTAGTGTTCTTTATGTAGAACCTTTTTTAGTCTCGGATGACGTTCGTAGCCCTGTTTGAGATTGTGCCTTCTTTGAGTGGAGTTGTATCCCTTTTGGCTGAGCACATTTGAGCTTTAGGTTGTTTTTGAACCTTTATGGCTTTGTTCTTTTTTGAGATCATACTTGCACCTCTTCTTTAGCTGACGTCAACCTGTATGACTTTGCCCCTGCTTGAGTTCGGACTTTTCCGTGAGACCGTGCTTTCAGAGTTTCGATCTCTTCGGGGAAGTCGTGCTCAAGCATCCTGACTTTGGTCGATCTTTGAATAGTTTCTCCTTGTGCGAGTCTGATATTGCCCCTTTTACTTTGTTGAGGGGACTTTTCAGCCTTCTTCCGACTTGTTTGTCTTTGCTATTCGGGCTTTTTAGTCATAATCCAACAATTTTTTAGGTAGTGTTCCGATGGGGAACCTCTTTATAGTTTGTTTTGAATGACTTTTTAGCTCCGTCTTTGATTTGTGCTTTTGCCTTTTAAGAAGTGTCTTTTTCCAAGACTTCGTTTAGCAAAGCATTTCTGGCCTTCCTCTGGCCGTTGCGAGATGTCTTTGTCCTTTTTTGTGGATCTTTGTAGAGTGTCGGTACTTTATTGTCCGACCTCTTTTGATCACTTCTGGTTTCGTCCACTTTCTGTTTGGTCGAGGTGGTCCTTGGGGCTAACTTGTCCGACGACTTTTTAGTGTTCTCGTAGAATACTTTTTAGTCAGTCTGAACAATTTTGATAGCCTTGTCGTGGAGCCGTGGCTTTTTGGGCGGAGCTATGTCCGTTTTAGCGCACGTTTTTCGTTGGTCCGACTTCTTCTTGTCGGTCCAAGCTGTAGCTTTCATTGGTCCGACTTCTTCTTGTCGGTCCAAGCTGTAGCTTTCGTTGGTCCGACTTCTTCTTGTCAGTCCATTCTAAGTTATTTCTAGTAATCTTCTCTTTTGGACCTTTGTCGGGTCTCTTTCAAGGATTACTTTTTATAACTTTTTGTAGTTTTGTCATGTCGGATCCTGTCGAGTTACTTGGTAATCCTCTTTCTTGGACCTTGTTCAGGTCTCTTTTAGGGATTACCTTTTGTAACTTTATTGTAGGAGTCCGACCTCATCATGTCGGGCTCTTCTAAGTTATTTTTGTAATCCTCTTTTTTTTTTGGACCTTTGTCAGGTCTCTTTCAGGGATTACTTTTATAACTTTGTTTTTGTAGGAAAACGACTTCGTTAGGTCGATCTCTTTCTAAGTTATTTTTGTAATCCTCTTTCTTTGACCTTTGTCAGATCTCTTTCAGGGATTACTTTGATAACTTTTTAGTGGTAGGAGTCCGACTTGGTTATGTCGGTCTCCTTTAAGTTATTTTTTGTAGTCCTCTTTCTTGGATCTTTGTCAGATCTCTTTCAGGGTTACTTTGATAACTTTTTAGTGGTAGGAGTCCGACTTGGTTATGTCGGTCTCCTTTAAGTTATTTTTTGTAGTCCTCTTTCTTGGATCTTTGTCAGATCTCTTTCAGGGACTACTTGTATAACTTTTTGTTTTGGGCTGACTTTGTTATGTCAGGCCCTTCTAAGTTAAAGTAACCCTCTTTAATAGGGTTGGCCAGACCTCTTTCCAGGGTTTACGTATAACTTGGGTTGACTTGGTTCGACTTCTTAACGTTCGACCAGTCCTTAAGTTATTATTTTAGCAATCCGTAAGACCTCGTCAGGTTCTTTTTTAGATCACTTTCGATAACTTCTTACATTATTCTGTGTTTATCTTTGCCGATTTGTAGAAAGTGGTTGTCATCTCTAGATCGTCCTTTGGGTGAATCACGTTTTCACCTTTATCGGACGGTTGTCTTTATCGTGATCGTGCAGTGAAATTGTTTTCTGCCGATCTGTTGCTTTATAATCGGGTGATGAACTCTGCTTTCACTTTTTTGCCGACCTTGTCGAAATCGGGTGATGAATTCTGGTTTCATCTTTGCCGACTTTTATCATGATCGGGCGGTGAATTTGGTTTTCACCCCGCTGACCTTGTCGTGATCCGGCAGTGAAATTTGCGTTTCAGATTAATGCGTCTTGGTATAGCAGTGAATTTTGTTTTCACTTTGTCGAAATCAAATGATGAATTTGGTTTTCATCGTGGTCGGGCGGTGAAGTTGGTTTTCACCTTGCCGACTTGTCGCTTTGTAATCGGACGATGATTTTGGTTTTCATCTTGCCGACTTTGTCGTGATCGGGCGGTGATTTTGGTGTTTCACCTTGCCGACCTGCCGTAGTCGGGCGTCTTAGTAGGAAACTTTTTAGGGAATCTGCAATCTTTTAAACAATAATATAAAGATAAAAGTGTGTACATGTTAGTACTTACCTTTCTAGGTCGGGCAATCTTTTTGGATCTCGGCCTGGTGCCCTTTTTAGATTGCAGGCATGCCATGACCTTGGTAGCTCTTGCCCTTCGAGTTCGGACAGTCTGTAGCAACCTTTTCCCAGTTCTTCTAAACAACTTGGTATGGTCCTTTCCAGTTGGCTGCTAGCTTTCTTTCTCCAGGTCGAGTTGTTCCGATATCATTTCGGATTAGGATGAGGTTGTTGTTGGCAAAGCTTCGCTGTACTACCTTCTGATTGTATCTTGAGACCATTCGACGTTTTAATGCCTCTTCCTTGATCGGAGCTCTCTCTCGGACTCTTGGAAGTAGGTCGAGTTCTTTCCTTTGGATTTGGGAGTTGACCTCTTCATTGTAGAAGATCATTCTGGGGGATCCTTCTTTGATCTCTACTGGGATCATTGCCTCCATTCCGTAAATCAATTGGAAGGGTGATTCCCCCGTGGTGAAGTGTGGAGTTGTCCGATATGCCCATAGGACTTGTGGGAGCTCTTCAGCCCAAGCTCCCTTTACGTCCTGTAGTTTCCATTTTAACCTAGCTAGTATGACTTTGTTGGCAGCTTCTGCTTGTCCATTGGCTTGTGGGTGTTCTACGGATGTGAATTGGTGCTTGTAATAATGTTTCTGTACAAGAATTTCTGACTTCTTTGAGCAGTGGCACTAGCTAGGGGCTCTGCCTCAATCCATTTTATGAACACCCCTACAATGAGGAACTTGACTTGTCCCAATCCTTGGGGAAATAGTCCGAGGAGGTCGAGTCCCCTCTTTGCGAACGGCCAAGGTGATGTTACACTGATGAGCTCCTCTGGTGGGGCAATGTGGAAGTTGGCATGCTTTTTGATGTAAAGCTTTGACTTTGTATTTGGGTTTTTGCTCCGTTGTTGCCTCCAAAGGGTGCCCCTGGACCTTCGTGTGAGTCCTGGGGTTTCCCTTTTACTGTTGTATCTGACACCTGATATTTTGCTGTAATTGTTCGAGTTGTTGCCCGAGTTGTTTGGTAGTAACCCCATAGTTGACCTATGTCTTTGAGATGTATGCTAAGATCCCGGACAGCATGTCTAATTGGCTGGATTCCATAGTTTTTTAATGCGTGTTACTGTGGCTGACCCTAAGTACATCCCTGAGATTGACTTGTTGTGGTCTTGTGATGTAGCCTGGATGAGGATTCTGTTATTGCCCCCTAGTTTGGTGTTGGCTAGTTTTGAAAATACATCAGCTCGGGCGTTCTGCTCCCGAGGTATGTGTCGGACCTCATATCCCCGAATTGTCTGAGCTGTTGGTGCTGGCTGGTTTTGAAAGTGCATTAGCTCGGGCATTCTGCTCCTGAGGTATGTGTCGGACTTCATGTTCCCGAGTTATCCGAGTTGTTGGTACTGGTTGGTTTTGAAAATGCATCAGCTCGGGCATTCTATGTTTCTATGTGTCGGACTTCATTTTCCCCGATTTGTCCGAGCTATTTTCTGTTTTTGTCCAGGGTCCCCCGAATTGTCCAAGATGTTTTCTGGTTTTGTCCAGGCTCCCCCGAATTATCTGAGCTGTCCTCTGTAGGATTCTTCCAGCTAAGTTTGTTTTCTGTAGGATGTCTTTTATGGGCTGGTTGGTCCGAACTCTGATAGTGTGAGCTTGAAAGTATGGGTGGAGTCATCGAGAGGTGAGTATGAGGGTGTAGGCAAACTTTTTCTATCTGTTGATGGTTTAGTTCGGTCCCTTGTAGAGCTTTGCTGATGAAGTAGACAGGTTGTTGCCCACTTTCATCTTCTCTGACTAGTGCTGAGGCTATTGCCTGACTTCCCACTACGAGGTGTAATGAGTTCTTCACTTTCCCGTGGTCTGGAAAGAATGGGTGATTGCCCCAAGAATTTTGAAATCTCGGAAGGCTTGTTTGTACTCCGTTGTCCTTTTCAACTCGTCCGACCTCTTTGGTGTGAGGTGGACGTTCAACTCGTTCGACCTCTTTGGTGTGAGGTAGATGTTTAACTCGTCTGACCTCTTTGGTGTGAGGTGGACTTTCAACTCATCCGACCTCTTTGGTGTGAGGTGGACCTTCAATTCGCCCGATATCTTCGGTTTGAGGTGGACCTTCAACTTGTCCGACCTCTTTGGTGTGAGGTGGACCCTAAACTCGCCCGATATCTTTGGTGTGAGGTGGACCTTAAACTCGTGTCCGACCTCTTTGGTGTGAGGTGGACCTTAACTCGCCCGACCTCTTCAGTGTGAGGTGGACCTTCAACTTGTCCGACCTCTTCGGTGTGAGGTTGAGCTTCGACTTGTCCGACCTCTTTGGTGTGAGGTAAACCTTCGACTTGTCCGACCTCTTTGGTGTGAGGTTGACCTTCAATTTGTCCGACCTCTTTGGTGTGAGGTGGACCTTCAACGCATCCGACCTCTTTGGTGTGAGGTGGACCTTCAACTTTGTCCGACCTCTTTGGTATGAGGTGGACCTTCAACGCGTCCGACCTCTTTTGTTTTTGATTGGGCGAGTTGATGGGATCTTCTCAATGTTGCATATTTCTCGGTAGATATCCACAACAGACACTCGAAGGGGGTGTAATTGTGGTATTTTCTAGGCTTCTCTCCATGTTGATCTTTTTTTTCCTTGGACTCTTTATCCTTATCCCGAGAGGAGTAGGAATGTTCGGTTTTTGAGATCTCTCCTAGTCGAGAGTTTTCCTCCATGTTAATGTACTTCTCTGCCCGTTCCTGTACCTCGTTCCGAGATGTTTGGGTACTTCTTGGATATTGAGTGGCTAAAAGGTCCTTCTCGTAGACCATTAATGAGACCCCTGATAGCTGCTTCTGTTGGCAGACTTTGTATGTCCAGACATGTTTTGTTGAATCTTTCCATGTAGTTGCGAAGGCTCTCTCGATCTCCTTGCTTGATCCCTAATAGGCTTGATGCGTGTTTGGCTTTGTCCTTCTGGATGGAGAATAACGGATTGCATCTGAGGCCTCCGTGAGATACATCCTGCTTCTGAAATTGCTAAGATGATAGCTTGGATCTGATGTGCCATCGTACAGAGTCACGTTGGGAGCTTTGAAGTCCTTTGGGACCTTTAGCTTTCATGATCTCTTTGGTGAATGGGTCTTGATCTTTGTGGGGGCTATCTTCGTGACTGGATTGAGCCGTCTCGGTTTTGAGATCAGCTTCGAGTTTTAAGAGCTTATCTTTTAACTCTCGGCGTCGCCTAGTTTCCCTTCGGAGGTCCTTCTTGGCTTTCCGTTGATGCTCGTCTTCTTTTTCGAGTTGTTGGAGGCGGTTTTGTTGAGCTTGTAGTACTTTCATGATTTCTGTGTTTGCAGGTTACATATCTCCCCCATTTTGGGGTGTGCTTTTGGGGGTGGCGTCCGCATTTTTATGCGGCGTTCTATCCTCTAGATCTGAATCGTGGTCGTTGTCATGGTTGTCCGCCATGGTGGTGGGATGACTTCCAGGTTCCCCGGCAACGGCGCCAATGTTCCGAGGGTTACCTGAAACTAGAGGTCGATCTCGGACGAGATCTTCTGTACTGGTTGGTGCTAACGTGTCCGGCTGGTGGGAGACGGCCGGAGCTGTCGTGTCCGACTTGTTGGACTGGCTGCACTGCTGATCCTTCGTCACCAGAGGGTGGGGGGTACCTGCAAGAGACTCCGATGCTTAAGTTAGCATGGGTATTAAACAGGTATTGAGTAGAATCAGAGTATGAGTTATACCTGGGTGCTCCAGTGTATTTATAATGGTGAGATGTGGCCTCCTGTGGATAAGATAAGTTAGTTATCTTATCTTATCTTTATCTTATCTTTAAGTGAGGTCATCTTATCTTCAAGGGAACCGCCTTTATCTTTCTAGGCTTTGGCTGCTTTTAGATTGGGTTGTGTTCCTTCATTTTGGGCCTGCTTTGGGCTCCTTTGGCGAGTTGGCCGAGCTCTTTGAGAAGAGGTCGGGCATTTGGCCGAGCTCTTTGAGAAGAGGTCGGGTAGTCTGACCTGAAGAGGTTGGTCGGCTTGTCGCTAAACATCCCGGGTCGGACAGCTTGACCCAGGGTATGAACACCACCCTTTCAGCCTTACCAGCTATTACTTCCGATCATACACCTTTAGTTCTCAATGTTAAACCCAGGGGAGTAAGGAGCAGAAGCTTTAAATTTGAGGCTTTTTGGGCTGATCATGCTGATTATGGTAATATCATAAGGAGAGTTTGGAACAATGTTTGTAATACTACGGTTGATCATTGGACAAATTTAACCGAAGGATGAATAGTTGTAAGCAAGAATTGGTCAAATGGAGCAGGGTTAACTTTAAGAGGGCAGATGTCGAAATACAGAAGCTAATGCATAACCTTAAGCTAGCAGAGGAAAGACAATATTCTGATACTCAGCAACAGGAAATTAATAAATTAAAAATGGATATTACTGCACTATGGAAACAGGAGGAAAAGTATTAAGGTCAGAGATCTAGAGTAAAATGGCTGAAGTTTGGCAACAAAAATACTGCCTTTTTCCATGCTTCTACCATTCAACGTAGGGACAGAAATAGAATTGAGAGGTTAAAGGATACCAGTGGAGAATGGGTGTGTGGGGAGAATGAAATACTTAAGTTGGCAGTTCTTCATTTTCAGAATCTCTTTAAAGCCTCTGATAACCTTGTTATGTCTGAATGCATTAGCAAAATCCCTATTAGAGTCACTGAAGATATGAATCGAGAGCTAACGAAAGACCTTTCTGATTAGGAAATCAAAGAAGCTACTTTCAGTCTTGGAAGTCTTAAGGCACCAGGTCCAGATGGATTAAATGGGCTTTTTTTCCATAGGCATTGGCCAATTATTGAGAAAGAGGTTTGTGCTGTTGTTAAGCATTTCTTTCAGGAAGGGGTCCTGCCAAGTAGCATTGGAGACACTATTATAGTTTTGGTTCCTAAGACTAATTACCGGGAAACGCTTAATCAGCTTCAACCGATTAGCTGTTGCAACTTTATATATAAGATCATTTCTAAGGTGTTGGTTATTAGGATTAGAAGAATAATAGATGTGATTGTTTCACCTATCCAGAGTGCTTTTGTAGGGGGACGCCTCATTCAGGATAACATGGTAATAGTGCAGGAAATGTTTCATGCTTTGAACAAAAAAGGGAAGCATGCTTCCAGGAACTTAGTCGTTAAGATTGATATGAACAAAGCCTACGACAGGGTTGAATGACCATTCCTAGAAGCGACTTTGAGAGCTTTTGGGTTTAATCTGCACTTGGTTAAGATGATTATGATGTGTGTCTCGCAGGTCTCTTATAAAATTAAGATCAACGGTGTTTTGTCGAGAAGTTTTGTGCCGCAGAGGGGACTTAGGCAGGGAGACCCCCTTTCGCCATACCTGTTTATCATAGCAGCTGAGGTCTTTACTATCCTTATGGACAAGGCTAAAGAAGAGGGCAGAATCTTCGGTGTCAGAATTGCTCCTACTGCTCCAGCCATCTCTCATCTCCTTTTTGCGGATGACTGCATTATTTTCTCGAAGGATAGTGATGAGGAAATTTATCAGCTCATTACTATTTTAAATATGTATACAGAGGCCTCCGGGCAGCGGATAAATGTTGACAAGTCGGGGATTACATTTGGCAACGAGGTTCCGATCAGGAACAGAGTAGAAATAGAAGAGATTTTAGGGTTGCCTGCTTGGGATCAACCTGGTAAGTACCTTGGTCTTCTGGCTCAGTGGGGCAGATTTAAGAATAAAGCTCTACGGTGGATTGAGGAGCGAGTCTCTGATAAGCTTTGCGGTTGGAAGGAAAAACTTCTTACTCAGTCTGGGAGGGAGGTTCTCATCAAATCGGTTATCCAAGCAATGCCTGCCTATGCTATGAATGTCATTCTTTTTCCTAAAGGTTTTTGTCACCGTCTTTGTCAAAAAGTGGCTAAATTTTGGTGGGCCTCTACTGGTAAGGATAGAGGTGTCTATTGGAGGAGTTGGGCTAAAATTTGTGCGAGCAAAAGGGATGGAGGAATTGGTTTTAAGGATTTTTATAGTCAAAATTTAGCTCACTTGGCAAAGCAAGCTTGGAGGGTTTTTGAATGCCCTAATGCGGTGTGGGTTCAGGTGCTTAAGGCTGTGTACTTTCCGAATAAAGACTTCAAAGTATCTAAGGCTAGGAAGGGAGCATCTTGGATCTGGAAAAGTCTAGTGCATGGTAAGGATTTCCTTTTGAGGAATGGAAGATGGTTGATTGGAAACGGAGATAAAGTGAGGATCATGGAAGATAATTGGATATTGAACATGAATAAGAGTCCTGATATTATGAGCAATGATGTCACGTTTGTAAAGGAGCTAATTAGTGAAGGACAGGGGTGGAATATAAGCGAGTTAAGAAAACATTTTCATGGAGATACCATGGAAAAGATCATTAGAACCCCGGTGAGTGTTATTGGTAGAGAAGATAAGTTTAGTTGGCCTCTTAGAGCAGATGGGAAGTACACTATCAAAACGGGATATCATGCGGCCAGAAGAGAGCAACATATCGTTAATGACAATAACCATCAACTAGTGATGACTTCAAGGACTTATGGAGGGTCATTTGGAAACTGAAAGTGCCTCAAAGGATTAGAACCTTTCTATGGCGGGCCTCGCATAACATTTTACCGGTCTTTCAGAATCTTTATAATAAAAGAATTTCTAACACTCCTACCTATCCTATTTGTTTGCAGGAACCAGAGACCACTGAGCATGCGTTGCTGCTCTGCCCTTGGACAAGGGCTGCGTGGTTTGGAGCCCAAATTCAGTACTGTCCTACAGCCCATGCAGTCTCATCTTTTGGGAAATGGATAATGGATCTTTTTAAAAACATGAAGGGATGCACAGGTACTGATTACGAACTATGTAGCAGCAGAATAGGTTTTTTGGTATGGGAGGTGTGGAAAGCAAGAAATCTAGCAGTGCATCACAGATCCATACCTAGTCCTTTCCTAGTGATTAACAAGGCTAAACAAATGGAAACAGAATTTGCAGACTTTGCGGAAGTACCAACTATAACCTCTATTAATGACAGAAGGACAGTTAGAAGGGTTACCTGGAGACCGCCTCTGCCAGGATGGATTAAGTGCAATGTTGATGCAGCGTTCCTTGAAGTGTTCTCTGGAGGAGCAACTCAGAGACCATGCTGGAAACCTCCTCACAGCCTCAAACTCTAAAATTGCGGCTTCTTCGCCTTTAGCTGCGGAAGCTTTAGCGGTTAGGGAAGCATTAATAATAGCTAACAACTTTCAACTGGAACGAATTATCTTTGAATCTGACAGTTTGATACTCATTCAAGCTCTTAAATCAAAAGCATCAATTGCAGAAATTCAAGTTTTTTTTAGATGATATTTTGGATTTAGCGCGCAATATATCTAATTTTGGGTTTACCTGGGTGCCTAGAGAAGGGAATGCCCTAGTGCATGAGGTAGCCAAGCTCACAGCTCATGGTTCTCTTGGACAGGATTGGCCCAGGTGCAAGCCACAAACCATCACGAAAGTATTAAAAGAAGAGCGTTTCATGTCGCTGCAATGGGCGAGCAGATCATAAGCATGGCAATTTGTTTTGGACTAGTTGAGTTTTAGTTTAATTAAGCAGTGACTTACCTTGCTTGCAGGTTGAAAGTTCAGGGCTTTTTGATTGTGGATTTTGGCACCATCCTTGTCGGGAAGGGGTGTAGTAGCATGGTTACTGTTTCTATTCTCTCCTTGCAGATCCTATGCAGTTTTCTTTCCTGTTAGATATCAGATTGGATTTTTGCTTTGTTGAATTTTAGGAGCTTTGTAGGGTTCTGTCCTGTTCTTCGCTTCCTTGACAGATTGGATCTTCCAGGTTTCCTTGTTTTGGGGTGGGTTTCTCATGTCTACTAGAGGAGCCTCAATCCATCCCAGGTTCTGTTTCATCTGAGACTATGGTCTGCATCTGCATCAGATTGATAGAGGAAGCCTGACCTTGCAACTTGGTGCTCACGGGTTGTTACTTCAGATCTGGTCTGCTGGGGATGCTTCAATAGCTTCACTCATTGCGGAAGAATTTGTCAAGAGAAACTTGTTGCAACGATGGATCTTTGCTCTGAGACAACATGCAGTGGCTGTGACCAACGGTATAGTGCGCACGATGTGGCGGTGGTGGACAACGACTTTGGTACCGGTTTGAAGCTTCAGCTGCAGAATGGGGAAGGTGATCTCTTCCATCGCTGGATTGGATATTAGGTTCGGGGATCTACTTTGCTTTGGTTTGGGTCTGTCTGTTGTGGTCTGGACCTTGACCAAAAAAAAAATTATTGAAATTTGTTCATAGTAATAAATAAAAAAAAGAGCGAAGGTTAAGAGCAAAATTGTGAAATTAAAATTTAACCGTTGGAAGGCCAGGCATGCAAAAATTGAAGCAAAATAATTATGCTAAAAGGCAAAGATATACTTGACCAAAAAAAAAAAGGCAAAAATACAGAAAATTTTCCAAATGTGCACTCTTTCAATTTTACTAGCATGTTTAGGTATTTGATCGCATGTCATTGACTTCAAAACAAAATCAATTTAGCCATATTTCATTGGATTGTTAGCCAAATAGTTACCCATATTTTGGGTTTTAGATAAATTAAAGTGTCGAACCCGTTTAAAAATTGAAATTTATGATGCATGGATATTGATATAAATACGGAACACGACATAATACACAATATATGAATATACGAATTTTAAATTTTTATAAGACATGAAATAAGATATATATATAAAATATAAAATATTTTTTAGATAAATTATAATAATATTTTAATATTTTATTAATATAAAAATATAAATTAATTTTTTAATTTTTGTAATGTCCTTTTAATTATATAAAATATTTTTTTATTTTAATAAATAATAATATATACTATTTTTAAACTTATTTCAGAAATATATGTTAAGGATAAGGCTGAATATACTAACATGCGATAATATTTAAGTATCAGCATATTTAAACGTGTCCAAAACAATTTATTTTTATTAAAATACGATTAGACACAAAAGACACACATCGAAGAAATGTCATGAATAAGGATGTACGCAGATCGGATCAGATCGTATATGATCAAAATCTCGATCCGATTCACACTAAAACTATCAGAATCTAATATTCGCTGTTTTTAAGTTTAGATCCGATCCGATTCGCAAAACATAAAAATTATTTTTTAAAAACTTATTTTTATTAAAAAATCAATAAAATTCTTTTTTTATTCTTTTAAACATATTTACTTTTAAAATAATATTAAATATATTTTTTAAATAATAAAAATAAAATAATACAACATAAATAATAATTATTAATTAAAATAAAATATAAAATATATTTATTTATTTATTTTTATAAATCGATGAATATACAAATATATACACAAAATCTATAATCCAATTTTATTAATACGCAAATCAAATCTAATTTGATTCAATAATCTTACACCGAATCTATATCTACAATTTTTGAATGGAATAAGCAAAATATGTAAATCAATTCGGACCCATGAATACCCGAGTCGTGAGTAAGGTTGGAAATGTATCCCACTCGCGCAAACACAGGACAAGAGTGAAGTACGATGAGTGTGGCTAACTTATTCTTGTCCGAACACACCAACAAACTCGGCTTCCATTTCCGCTTTTACCCAACGAGCCGCCTTGCTCTTTAACCCCCAAAACCTCTCCAACCCTCGTTTCTCTTCACTTTCTCTCGCGTTTTTCTTCAATGGGCACGTCAGTCTTTACAATTCACCTCGCATACATGTTTCCCATTCTCACAATCCATTCTCTCCAATTATTCTTCATTTTGTTATGCGTCGGATCCTCCAATCGGTCGTTTTTCTTTGTTTTTTTCGTTTGAGAATTATGATCTGTGCTGTGCATTGTTTTATCCATATAATAGAAATATGCTAACTTTGAGTTATGGCTTCCTTCAATTTGTTCATTATGTGTTTAATTATTTAATTTATTATTGTTATTTTATTTGCCAGTGTGCTCTTCCCCCGCCCTCTTTAGAATTCCTTTTGAGATGGGTTGGTTTAGCTTAATTTGTATTTAGAATAAAAATAAATGGCAGTTTTAGGTTTAAAAGTTAGTAAAAACAAAACCTGCATTGATATGTGATTACATTGAGATGTCACAATGGGTGATTTACATTGAGACTGAGGTTGTGAGGTTCCAATTTGTAGTCTTGCATTGTGCCTTTAAAAATTTTGACTTAGATGAAGTAGTTAAAAATTGAATGTTTTTCCTAAAGTATGGCAAAGCAATTGTACTTTTTTTCTCTTAAAGAAAATGGGACAGTTGATGTTAATGCTTATGTGAATTTTGTTTGAATGCTAGATATCGAGGAGGACATTCGTTCTTTACAGCTTGATTCTGCGGGTAACTAAATATCCTTGCAATCTTCTCAATATCTTTTAGTGGTTTTCAACTATACGAGAGTGTTTAGGTTCCTAGTTCTAATATCCCCCCAATGCAGAAGAGACTAATGGACCTGTAAAGCTAGAGGATGTGAAGCCAGGAGTAGTTGATAAATCTGAACATATGGATGAAGGTTGGTAGTAAAAAAGTGGTTGATTCCCATTATTTTTGAAGGAGTATGCATTTCCAAGGAAGAACACTTGAAGTCAAAACAGAAAGTAGAAGAAAAGTCAAAGGTATTTTGTTTGTTGCAGGATTTTATGTAAAAAGATGTCATTCAGGCTCGGGTATGAAAATTTAGTTTAATTCTTAGCTACCGTCATGATTTTCAGGAGAAGGAAATAGAGTGGGGCAAGGGCTTGGCTCAGAAGAGGGAAGCTGAGGCTCAGCTGAGGAACTTGAAATTGAGAAGGACAAGCTTTTGCCCGCAACAGGTATACAAAGAGGAACTAGCTTCTTGCCTAAGTTTTTGACTCATTTATAATGTAAATTGACAAAGTTTTTTATTTTGTCTCTTGAATCAATTGAATATTTTATCTCTTTTTTATGGCTTTTCTATATATGGCGATCTCCTAGATTTACTGTTACATTTTATGAACATGGATTACTCTACCAAACTCTCAATGCTACTATGTTTTCTAAGCAAAATAAATGGATTTCCATGGCAATTTGAAATTGGCAAAGGTAGCAAGGTTAAGTATGAACTGGACAAGGCAGTGGTTCACATCTTTCATTGCTTAAATTGTTCTTCTGTAGGTGTTGTTTCCAATTCAGCGCTTTTAGTTTGTGATTGTTAATGTTCTTTTTAGCATATCATGTAATATCATGCAATCATTTGCCGCCTTACTATACATTGCTACTTAGCAAGTGCATGTCGAAAAAGGATACTTACAAAGTGCTTTTTTTTATGATTGATAGTTTTTCATGTATACTGAAGCATAACTAACTCGTTAGTTGAATATCATAGGTTGATTATGTTCTTTTTTTTTTTTATGGTTTTTGCTTATTAGTTCTCTGTTGTGCATTTTGTGTTAAATGAAAAATAACTTCTATATATTAATGCCAAAGTTTCACATTACAAGTTATGTGAAAGAAATACAATATAGAATCTCTGTTGCCTGAGCTATTTTTTCTGCATTATAAATAAACAAATATTAGCAACTCATTAAAACTCACGTAGGATATTAGTCCGATAAAAATCTAGATTAGAATTTACCAATGCATATCTCATTAGCATTTTCTCTATACAGAACCTCTAGATAGAAGAACAGAAAATGAAACAGTAAGGTTTCTAATATTTGAAGGTGTATCATATGTTTACTAACTATGTATCCCTGCAATGAAGTTACATTCCCTTACATTCCCCCCCATTATATGTTTCGCGAAGTACAGGTGTACCATAGCAAAACAATTGTGTTTCTAAGGTTACACATTAACAGGAAGTAATAGGTTTGTTGATCGAATTATTGTATTGGTTCTAATATTATGTTATTATGTTTGTTAGTAGGTAAGACACATATTGGCTGTTTTATCTTCCATTGTTTAAACGATTAATTTCTTCAGTAGGTTTTTTGATCGAGAAGGAAAGCTTCGAGCTATTTATGGTGGTGGCCGGTGTCATCATTTGTTCTCAACTTTTTGTGCTGATGGCATTCCTTCCTGTGGTTTTGGATTTGGTGATGCAATTGTAGTGTAAGTAAATCTATAACTTTTATGAATTACTTACTTCCTCCATCTTTCTCACTTTAATTTAAGTTTAGCACTAGGTGCATGACGCAAATCATGGGAAATTATGCAATTTATTATCTACAGTTCTTTAGAAAGCCATATCTTTTGATGTGATGTAATGGGTTTAAAGGCTTTTAACTCCAATAATATTCTCTTTCCTATTCCAAATTGTACAACTTGCAGTTAAATTGGTTTGTACTGAGATTTTTTAGCAATTTTAGAGCAAAGAAGATTACACCAAAGAAGTAAAAAAGTAAGAAGGGAGCAAAGAGGATAATGTATTTAAAGAAGGTTACTTACGTATGTTTTCAACTAATTCCATGCTTTTGTTGCTTTTTTATCGGACATAATTTGCTGGATACTGTTACTCTTCTTATTTTGACGAGAAATTGTTTTCTTAAAGTTTTGAGTGATTTCTTTTCTCATTCCTTATACTGAGTGTAATTCTTTTTGAAAAGCTTTGTGCAATGGGGGTATGCTACTACGAAGAAGGTGAATTTTTTCCTTATATACTGAAGAGGCGTGGCAGTTCCTGATTTCCTGGAAGGTGATGTGTGTGGCGCTTGTTTTCTGAGACCCAGGCAAAGGCTGCTCAATGTGCAGAAGCTGTGAAAATGATGCTGGTAAATGGTAATTATGTGGGATTAATTAGCGCATATGATTAATTTGTTCGGCTATTTTGCTCTATGACGCCCAATTTTTGGTAAACTGTTTTTTTTTGGGGGCTTAGAGTTCTTGTTGATCCATGAAATAAACAAACATGGCTTTTGTCTTAATAATAATAATAATAA
Source organism: Arachis stenosperma (assembly GCF_014773155.1). Taxonomy (NCBI): domain Eukaryota; kingdom Viridiplantae; phylum Streptophyta; class Magnoliopsida; order Fabales; family Fabaceae; genus Arachis; species Arachis stenosperma. The sequence continues at coordinate 9,737,900 of NC_080385.1, forward strand.
TTATATCAAAGGTTTACTGTGCCCACCCACTTTAACATTTTAGCAAGTTTCGATAAAATTTCAAAAATAAATTATTCACCACCCAACTATTTTAATGTCCAACTTTTGCCCTTTTTTTTTCCCAAATTTTCGGTTATTTTGAATTTAAACCACACTTTTCTTTTATATATCTATTTTTTTTACATTTTGATTTTCAAATTTCATATAAATTTATGTGCAAAGATATTAGACCGTTGAAAATATGAGTTTAATTTTGAAGTATTGACAATTTAAAATATTGTCCGAAATCATACAATTATATCTGTCTTTTTTTATGACTATTAACGCAATTAACTTAAACGAGAATTATTTTTATTAATGTGTCATTACGTAATTGGATATATGTGTAAAATTTTTTACATTGATAATATATCAAAATTAAATTCCAAAAATATTGGTGGAAAACTTTTGATTAGTTAAATATCATATTATAAAACTTATTTATCCATAATTTATGAATTAAACATTTACCTAGTCACTAAAATTAATTTTAAATACCTGTTTAAATTTCTTATGACGATGGCTTACTTTAAAAAATATTTTTTGTGTCATAAATAATAATAATAATAATAATAATAATAATAATAATAATAATAATAATAATAAATAAAAGCAAATACATTAAAAAAATTATTTTAATTACCTGTTTAAATTTCTTATCATGACTTTCTTTGAAAAATTATATCCTTGCTTTTTAAATAATTGATTATTTGACAATAAATTAGTCTTACATTTCTTTATTTGTACTACAGAACCATGTTCATTCCAAAAGCTTAAGGTGATTTTGGGGTTCACCAAAGATCAAACTCTTGACCTTTTGGATTTAGAGCTCTAATACCATGTCATGAAACCACTCATCCTAAAAGTTTAAGCTGATGGGAAAAGGTAACACTAATGGTCTAATACTGAATCTGACATTCTTAAACCTCTATTGTACACATTGTACAATTATTCTATTGGCTCCCTATACTTCCTCAAAAGATTATTTTCCTAGCAAACAGCTTTTGTATTTTCGTCATGAAAATGTAAATTACATCAGTTTGTTCTCCATGAATTAAACCAACAACAAAAACGTAGCCCACACTTACAAAATATAATTCGGCTAGCCTAATAAACATAATATCAAGCATTAAGAGAACATTAATCTATTGTATTGTACCTAATCACGCTCACCGTAGCATCCGCCAAATTTGCTATTCATGTTGTTCTCTAGTGTTTTTCAATTTCTCATCTCCAGTTAGCTATTCTGTGGCACCTATGAAGAAATCTGAGTTGTTCACTCAATGGGAAGCTTGCAATCGAGGAGTTCCCAGTGATAGCAGCGGCCAAGGTTTTGAAAATCTTAAGAAAAATGAGACAATTGCTTCATGTAATTCAGGTATTTTTTTACTAAATTCTTAATTTACTTTTGCAAATTTTGAGTCGGCAACTTCATCTAAGTACATTATTGATTCTCCTCTAATTTTATCCAAACTTTTTCTTTTCTTTTTTTTTTTTATTATCATTGTCTCAAAATACCATTTTATATATAGAAAAAAAAAGACCTTTTGTTCTTTTTGTTAACCCGATGATTATTATGTTGAAATTTTGATACAAATATTTGGATATTTCTTATTGTGGTACTTTTACGATGAATTAATTTCTATTGTGTTTGGTATATATTAGAACTCTTGAAAGAATAATATTACGAATTTTTCTTTTAATTTTTTATAAAATTTTATAATCAATTACTCTTTGTTTCATGGGAAATAAATGGTTGGATGTTCTTGAATTTTCCAAAATGTTTTTTTCGATTGAAACTATTATCACTTATCCTACTGCAATGTTTGAGGAGAAGATATTTATAAAATAATTGTTGGTCGAATATTTTTCGACAAAATAAGTTGATTAATGTAAATCGAATCGAAGAGAAGGAGATCGATAATTGAAAGCTTTAATTTGCTAAAAGTTAAGGAAGTTCGAGTTTAATGAGTTGAAATCTCAAGAACGAAGACATGTTGTGTGAAGGTAGCAGTTATTTGAATCTGTATGTGGCGGGAATAGTTATTTTGTATTTGCTAAAAAAACCACATTTGGTAATGTGAGATTGGTAGAATTGTTCTATAAATAGTCAAAGCTTGAAAGGAACAAAGGTTTAAATTTTTCTTCAAAAAACATTCTTACACTCTCGTATTCTTAGAAACTTTTTGAGTTTGCTTAGAGCTTTTTTTTTTTTGTAAGATTTTTTCTCTGTCTTTTAAATTCCTTATAATTTTTTTTTTTTGCAATTTATTCTTCTTTTGCAAATCTTTGTTTTCTTCTTATATATTTTTGCCTTGTGTTTCAAATTCAAAGTCTTTTGACTTTTGTTTGAGGCATTTTATTGCTTTCATTTAATTTAAAGTCATTCAATTTGTTTCCATTAATTTTAATTTCTAATCATTAAATTTCTTTTACATTTCAAGTCTTGTCCTTATCTTTTTGTTCACAAAATAGGATTTTTGGTGCACATTTAGAAACTAGTACTCATAGAAAGGAATAGATTTTGCTCCCAAAATTTAGATATCGAACTAATTCAGATTTACTAAAAATCTGCATAACAGTAAATAAGAGTAAAAGTTCTTATGTTATAAAGAAAATATCAATAGAAACTTGTAATGTAATAGAGCAAAAGTCTCTGGTAGGTTACTCCAGACAAATTTATTGGATGATAAAACCCGAAGGAGTATGACATAAAAAAGTAAAAACCATTGTTCTCACCCTAGTGGATACACTACATTTTTCATTTTACGACACTCCTAAACTTTAGGGTATAATTGAGTCTTCTCTTAGAGCTGGCAACCCACAGAGTACGATAGGGTTTGGACTTTATCGTAATTTTACTAGCGAGTTGAAAACTTTTTTAAAATTCTACCATATCCTACCTGCGGGTTGAGAATCTCTCAATCCTAACCCTAACCGCACCCTAAAGTTCTAAATCCTATTTTACCCGATTCTACCCACAAAAAAATAAAAAATTTTTAAACAAACATAAAATTCAACCATTCCAAATTTCATACATATTAATAAAATAGAAAATAAAAAACTAAGTTCAAATTAAAATTAAAAACAATAAAATCTTAAAAAAATCCAACATAAAATTAAAAATAATATGATCATCAATTAGTTTAGTGGTTATTTCAAATTTTTACAAAAAGAAGATTGTGAGTTCAATAGTCACTTTTTTCACTATATACATAATTTTTACATATATATTATATAATATATTAAGGGTGCGGCTAAGATAAGATAGAGTATATATTGAACCCGTACCCTACCCTATCCGCAGGCAAATTCGCACTGTACCCTACCCTACCCGAAACGGGTCGAGTAGACAACCCTACCCGAATGGGTTGGTCCGGATTGAGTACCCGCGGTAGGGTATATATTGCCAGCCCTATTTTCTCACTCTCGTAGGTGAAAACACACTGCATTTCCTTTTACGTTACTCCTCTTGGTTGCAAAAATAATGTTTTCATTGTTCTCATCCTCACCAGTCAAATTAAGGTATGCTCTTCAAATGCCAAAGCTCTTTCCTTATTCTGTTCCCCATTCCACTCTCCGTCTTTGCTTCCCTTCAACATCATCCCTACACTCTCACTCTCATCCCCAATCACTTGATGAAGCTGTTGATTCCTTCACTCGCATGCTCTCTATGCGTCCTCCTCCATCCATCATCCAATTCACCAAGATTTTGGGATCTCTTGCCAAGACCAACCATTTCCCCACCGCCATTTCCCTTTTTCAGCAATTGCAAGCCAGGGGAATCACTCCCAACTTATTTACTTTGAGCATAGTAATTAATTGTTGTTGCGGCATGGGTCGTATGGCGCTTGCTTTCTCTGTACTGGCCAAGGTTTTTAGGATGGGTTTTCAGCCTGATACGGTAACATTGAATACACTCATTAAAGGTCTCTGTCTCGGTGGTAAGGTTGAAAAAGCACTGCACCTTCACGAGAGAATGCTGGATCAAGGGTTTCGGTTTAATGAAGTCACTTACGGGACCTTAATCAATGGACTCTGTAAGACCGGACACACAGCAGCTGCTATTCAAGTGTTGAGAAAGATCCCACTGTATGGGATTGTTCCTAATGTCGTAATGTACAGCTCAATTATTGATAGTCTGTGCAAGGATACACTTGTAAGTGAGGCTATTCATTTATACCTTGAAATGCTTGCTAAGGGAATTTCTCCCGACGTTATCACTTACACTACTATAGTTGATGGATTGTGCCTTGTGGGTCAACTTAAGGAAGCCATTGATTTACTAAATCATATGATGCTGAAAAACATTATTCCAAATGTTTGTACCTATAGTACTTTGATTGATGGACTATGTAAGAAAGGAAGAATCAAAGATGCTGAGAATGTGTTTGCTATTATGATAAAAAAAGGTGTGAAACCAGAAGTGGTTATTTATAATAGTTTAATGGATGGATATTGTTTGGTTAATGAGGTAGATAAGGCAAAATATGTATTCAGCACAATGGCTCAAAGTAGAGTGTCTCCTGATGTTTGGAGTTACAATATCATGATCAATGGGTTGTGCAAAAGTAAAATGGTTGATGACGCCTTGAATATCTTTGAAGACATGTGTTGCAAGAACCTGTTTCCTGATCTGGTAACTTACAATACCCTAATTGATGGCTTGGCAAAATCAAGGAGAATCGATGATGCTTTGGAGCTTCTTCAAAAGATGCACGATGAAGGTCATCATCCGGCTGATCTAGTCACTTTCAACACTCTTATAGATGGCCTGTGCAAAAATGGAAGAATTAAGGATGCAAAAGAGATTTTTGAACATCTTTCCACTAAAGTCTATAATCTAGACACTTGGACATATAATATTATGATTGGTGCATTTTGCAAAGAGGGCCTCCTTGATGAAGCATTGTCATACTTGTCAAAAATGAAAGACAATGGTTGCTTGCCAGATGTTGTGACTTATGGAATAACCATCAGTGCTTTACTTGAAAAAGGTGAAAAAATTAAGGCTGAGAAACTTGTTCATGAAATGATATCTAAAGGTCTAGCTACATAAAGAAAAAAAGTAGGTGAGATTGTTAGACATCGCAAAATGTTTGAATCTGGTGTTACATAGCAATGATTTTATAATGATCATATTCCTCTTTTCTTTCTTTTAAATTGTTCTTGCCATTTATGGAAAAATTGTTTCTATTGGAGATATAGTTATTTGAAGGTTGAATCATTTTGTCAAACATTTACTTTTTGTGTTCAAGCCTTTATGGTATTTGCTCTAGCTCTACTATACAGATGCTAAACATAGTGAATCATTATGGACATGCATATGTGATCCCAATGGATTCTCTAAACTGGCGGTAGGTGGCCATAGCTCTAGTTGCTTTAATCCTGCAAATGCCTGAGAGGTATCTTCCTTTTTCCTTTTTGCTTCCATCTTGAAAGTTCATTAATGCTGCTAAATCAATTATTACTGAGCTTCTGCTAATATATATAGATAGGTTATAGATTATATATAGATAGATTAGATGCTTCTATTAATCTATCTACTGTTTGATTTGAGAGCTACGAGTATATCTATTGTTTTGAAACTTGTTCTTCACCTAATATATAGGGGGTTCTCTAGGTTACAGAGTTCAATGTATCTATACAAACTAGAATTCATGTAGTTCACATGGAAGGAGATCTATGTTATCCTAGCATTGTCAGTTGTTACTCAGCTATGCAGCACGGATTCAGATTGATAGGATTCAACCAATCAGTTTCATAGGTTTGATCTGCTTTCTACTGTTAGCTTCTTTCTCCTGGCATGGTCAGAGAAGTGGGTGAAGTCAAAGAGAGTGGGTGAGTTACTCGTTGCCCACTCTCCTTCTCTCTTCTCCTCCCCATCTTACCCTTTTTTTAATTTTTTCTCTAAAACTCAGATGCCCTTTCTTCATCAAATTTTGAAACCTCGCGGTACCAATTCTTTTTCTTCAACCTATCACAGAAGTTACTTCAGGAAAATGCCGCAGCTCGATTCTAACACACTTCGCGCATTCACGCTCCGTTGAGCTGCTCACTGTCTCAATCGTCGAAGGCGATTACGAGGAGCATGGGCAACCCGACGCGATGACGAAGCTGGTGGAGTTTCCAAGTGTGGAAGTGAAGGAGAATGATGTCTGTGCTCACTGTTTTTGCCTGCGACGTGTCGGTCTGGAGAGAGTTTAGTTTTGGAGGGAATACTGTAGAGCCTCGTTTATTGGACTGCTTAATCTTTATATATTAAATAGATAGATATGAAAAGCTAGGCTTTGCCCTCATTTTCTTCCCTCCATATTCACTCTTCTCAAACCCTTTTGTGCCGTTGCGTCTTTCTCCGCCAGATCTCTTCCTACTTTCATTGTCGTCGCTGCAGCGATGCCTAGTTTTGACTCTCCCAACTGGGGTGGCCGGCCAAGCACGTGAGCGACACTTTCTTTAAGTTCTTCGAAGAAAATTGCCATGTCTATTGTCGGTCCAGTCCCATTGTTCCATTCAATGACCCTAGCCTATTGTTCAGCAACACTGGTTTGTACACTTTTTGTTTCTGTTATAATTGAATACACTTTGTTGGTTTCAGCTGTTATCAATTTTTTTTTTTTTTGACATTGTAGTTTGTTCATGTGAATTGCTTTCGTTACTTTGAGTGTGGTTTGACTATTTTTTGGATTGATTCATATTTAATGTATTAACTAATTAGGAATTTTAAGATGATTTTGTTATTGTTAAAATGGTCTCACTACTCACTAGATGCTCAGAAATAAGCATTTTAAGTATTATGATTAGCTTCAAATACTCTAATATGAGGAAAAAGAAAGACTCAGTGCTAACTTATTGGCATATAAAGTAAATCTAAATAGTGAGAGATGTCTTTCTCTAGCACTTTCATTTGTTGATAATTCACTGATTCTGCATCTATTATTTGTGTTGATTTATTGCTTTAGGTGTATCCTGAGGTTCACTCAACAATTTATTTTGAATAGCTTTTTGATATGTTAATTATATTCAAACTATTGAAACTTATTTGCAGGATAAGTTGAGGGAGAGAGAACGGGAGCTCCGAAAAGGAAGGAAAGAGAAGAGCATGAAATGGAAAGGGTGTGGGTGAAAATCCAAAGAAAGGAGGCAATCACTTTTTTTTAAGCTTTACTTGTGGAGACAATCAAAGACCCTTTGGTATCACTTTCATTCTATATTTGGTACCATAAACTCTTCCACTAATGGTACCTGAACTTAACATGTGGACTTGGAGATGTTGTTGGTTCCTTACCAAAGACTTTGGCTCAGCATGGACATAGAGTTATGGTAATATGTTGTATCCAATATAGCTTGGTAGAATACTTTGATAGTTTCTAAGGTTCTTTTATATGAATGTTTTCTTTTAAAACTTATTGCTCTCTTTTCTTTATTCTTTGTAGGTTGTAGCACCTTGATATGGTAATTATACCGAAGGACAAGATATGGGAGTATAGAAAAGAAACAAAGTAGATGGTCAGGTGTGCAGCAGCCACTCTATTTCTAATCAGTTATAATTTGTAACTCTTTTAATTGCTATTGCTTTGACTTTGTAATTCATTATTTTTTTCATTTTACAGGACATGGAATTATTATATTTCCAGGCTTATACTGACGGTGTTGATTTTGTTTTTATTGACAATCTAATACTTAGCCATATAGAGAATAACATATATGGTGAAAACCGAGTGGTAAGTTTGATATAAACTATAACATTGCCTAATACCTAATGATAGTGTAAGGAATATATTATGTGAGGTTACCTCCTAACAATAACAATAACAAATGTTATGCTATTTAATTTCATTAAAGTGACGTCATTATTGCTACCCCCTTATTGTTAGGCACCATGGATGGAATCTAAGCATAAGCTAGAAAAGGATCGTCAAGGACGTGCAACTAATCCTAATCTAGATCTAGCTGACACTGAAAAGATCTTTCGGTAACATATCAAGATGCTTTAGGAAGTAAGTGACTATGAACTATTTTGTGTGGGTTTTTCTTAGAAGTTAAGGCTCTCCGCAGTTTTTTGGTTTGTAAAAGAGTGTGCTTATTGTATGAATCAGTAACAATATATGCAGTAGTTGCATCTTCAATTTCATGATTTCCTTTTTAATTTTCTGTTTTTACACATTCAAACTTTTATATTATAATATGGAATTTTGTTATTGCTGTTAAATTTTGTTATAATGTTTTGTTTGTTTTGAGTTTGGAGGTTCTTTGTTGCCAATCTCTGAACACATGTACCTTACGTCTCCTGTTAGGTATAGCTAGCAGGCATTTTACATCAACAATGGATGGTGTTGGAGCACTTTTAATTCATTAGCTAATTATATAACTAACTCGATCCCTATATATAAGACCAATATATGGCATTGAGATTAATGTTTCGACAGCCTAGCATTGCCCTTTAAATTCATAATTAAGCTATTATATTATTCATAATTAACCCCCCATTGAACAAGGCCAGCTAGAACGTTTATATAAGCCTAGACAAGACAAGAAGAATCTCTGCCAATTTAGACAAATAATTAAGGAAATGTAGAAGAGTATAGTTGGATCAGTTGTGCTATTTTTGAATATGTTTAAATGTCAATTTTTGAAATTTATAATAGAAGCATTATAAATTTGAAGTAGTCTTTTTATTTTCAATTTTTTTTCTAAATTATTCATTTTATTATGTTAAAGTTTGAATGTATGTCTTTTTAAAGAAAAGAAAAAAAATCTCTATAATTAATTTGTTAAAAGTAAAAATGATAGCGTTTTTCTTCTATAATTAATTTTTTATTTTTATAAGATGCCACTGTAGGTGTAACTAGCTAGGTCTTGGTAAAAAAGAAAAAAGATCATAGTAAGTAAAACTACAAATATATATATATATATATATATATATATATATATATATATATATATATATATATATATATATATATATATATATATATGCCATATTTTTTTATTTGGTTATGTTGTTGCAGCTAATGCGATTGTGTTTATAGTCTACTTCCAAGAGTAACTTTTCGCTTCATCCATAATACTAGAGAGGAACTTGAGGTGATTTCAAAGCTTTCACTGCACTTCTTCAACTCCCTCCTTCTTCTTTTTGTTTCCTTGGATTTTTTTAATTCAGGTATTTTCTTGCTTTTAAGTCTGGAAATTTTTTCAGTCTTTGAAATTTGGATAGAATTTTAATCTCTATTTTTGTCTTGATTTTCAAAGTGATTATTGTATTAGGCATGTATTCTTTATCGGAAACTATTTTGAGTTTTAATAGCTGGAACAATTTTTTTATTTTGTAAACAATGTATGAAAAGCATTAATTAATAGTTAATGAAAAAGAAGCCAGTGGTGTATAATAGTTTATGAGAATATTCGGACAAAATTGTATTATTTGTTAGTGCAAGTATATCAACAAATTTAATGTATGCATGAAAGTTTTAAGGAAATTGTGATATGCTTTTTATATTTCATTTTTGTTATTTTTTTCTCTTTTTATATTTTATTTGTTGTTGTTGTTGTTATACATTCAAGTTTTTTTATCAATTAAGTCCGACCAAATTAAATAATAAGACTTAGAATAATACTAGTTATAACTGATTTTTGTTATGTTAAACTAACTTGATTGGACTTGGTTAACAAAAAAAATTGGATGTATAGCATTATTCACTAAATTTAATAGAAAAGAATCAGACTAAGGCCGTGCGAACAGGGGTGGTGATTTCCAACAATAGGGCGGGTATCCGCGGGAATTTACCCGCCAGAAGATGGATTTGGCGGTGATTTTCCCTCTGCGAGGACGGGGGCAGGGACATGTAGTCCTGTATAATAAATGGGACGGGGATAGAGGTCCCTGTCCCGTGGAGACCCGTATAATATCGTGTAAAAAAATGACTAAACTACCCTTAATGAAAACCTAAATAGCCACACTCCCTCTTCTCAGGCCACCACAAATCCTATCAGAGGAGATACACTCCCTCTCTCCTCTCACCGCCGTCCGCCACCCTCTTCCCCCCCCTCACCGCCGCACTCTCCCTAAGCACTGCCTCTCCCTCTCACTCTCAAAGTCATCGGCATCGCGCTTCTCCCTCGCACTGCTTCTCCCTTCGTCGTCGTCCAGAGGAGAGGAGAGCTGTCTTCACGCCGCACGCCTGAGAAGAGAATCGTAGCCACTTCGTCGCCGTCCATAGGAGAGGATAGCCGCGCCACATGCCTGAGGAGAACCATCGCAGTTTTCGTCGCCGTCTAGAAGAGAGCTGTCAGAGGAGAGCCGCTGCCGCTCACCTTCTTCCTCTCACTGCGTCGCTCACTGCTTCCTGCTCAAAGCTTCGCTGCCTCTGCTTCTGCTCTGCCGTTGCTTACTGACTTTAATATATATTTTGATTTTTAATTGATGAAATTTCTATGGTTTGAATTTTATTAATGTGAAATTGGATTTAGGTATAGGGTTTGTATTCTGTTAATTGATAAATTTGTATTCTGTGAAATTAGACTTAGGATTTGGGGTTTTAATTCTTACTGGAAAATTAATACTAAATTTAGGGTTTGGACTATGTTAAATGTTAATTATCTTTTATTTTTCAATTTTTCTGTTATTTTTAAATGTTTTCGAAATTTTTTAAAAATTCGCAGATATCTACAGAGACTGCGATCCCTAGTGGATATGGGGTCCCCGTTACCCATCGCGGGGATGGGGCGGGGGCGAAGACAGGGACGGATTACGGGTGGCGGGGCAGGGGGCATGTCACCGCCCCCCATGAGGAGCCGTTGTCATCCCTACGTGCGAATGCACTCTTCAACTCATTGCATTCTAGTTTAACCAAGGTTTTGAAAATCGAATCGATTATCGAACCGTTATAGTCACTAGTCTACTAATCCAAGGTGTTCACGCGAATAGTGAAGGAGGCTGCAGGCTTTTCTTTTCCGGGACGCCATGAAACAACGTCTTCATTCGAACTGGTCGGTTTCAGTTTGATTGGATGGTTCAACGGTTTAGTGCCGTTTTTTGCTCCAGCGGTTTCTATCTGTGAGATGAACCGCTATTGCTACTGGTTCACGGTCAGACCGATCCAATTTTCAGAACCATATTCATTTCAGATAGGGGTGTACATGGTCCGGTTCGGTCCGAAGACCTAGCCCAGCCTCAAACACTTTAAGGGCTAATTTGGTGTGATTTTACCGGGTCTAAGGCCGGTAAGAGTCTCAAAAATAGACCCGGTCATTATTTTGGATCGGGTCCGAGCCATAGCTCGGGTCACTCGAACTCGACCCGGTGGCTCGGTCATCATACACAATTAATATTTTGTATTATTAGTAATGGATAATGACTATTCTTATGTGGAGTTTAAGTATTGTAAACTTTAATATTTTGTGTTATTAGTCATTATAAGACTATAAATTAATGTTTTATGTTTAAAATACATAAGACTTTAGACTAATGACATAATATTGTGTTATTTGTATTGATTTAAATATTTGGTGCTATTAGATAATATTAGTATTGATTATGGTTATGCTTTAATTTTAGGGAATTGTTGGTTCTTGTTATATTTTTCTAAGTGAATTTTACCATGTCAAATAATAGTTGGAGTCTTAAAAATTTGGATATTTTCACATGCTAGCTAGCTTACAAGAAGGTATCAAGGTAATGTAATGTTAATGGCCCGGTTTTCATCCGATTTTTACCCGGTATAATTGTGGCCCAAAAGTGTATAAGTTTCATCGGGTTTAGGACCGGGCTCGGGTCCAACAAATAGGCCCGGTATATATTTTGGACCGACTCTGAATCACATCAAACTCAGTTTCACCCGACCCATGAATACCCCTAATTTAAAACTTCAGAACCTTCACTTGGCCTGGTTGCTGAGCAGGGTCTGGATCCGGGTAAGTGCTTCCAACAAGAGGAGTATGAAATGAAGCAACAATAGAGATAGGCCCAATCAGTCACCCAAAAAAAGAAATAGGCCTAATCAAGAGTGGAAGAATGAGGAAGGCCCCTGTTTGGACTAAAGACTGCCATACGGGAAAGTGAGAGCGAGAACACAATAGGAATGAGAAACAAAGGAGTGGGTGTTGCAATGTAATTTTCATGCACAATAATCATTTCCCTGTTTCATACCTTCTTCAATTTCTCTAATTCTCACTGCATTAATTCTTAATTCTGTGTTTGTGAATTCATCTCTTGATTGCAAGAATGTTGTCATTGTTCTCATTCTTACGAATCATGTTAAGGTACTCTCCTTATTCTATTCTCCATTCCGCTCTCTGTCTTTGCTTCCCTTTAACTTCATCCCTACACTTTCAGTCCCAATCACTTGATAAATATGTTGATTTCTTCACTCGCTTGCTCTCTATGTGCCCTCCTCTATGTATCAACTCCTTTAACATGATTTTGGGGGCTCTTGCCAAGAGGAATGATTTTGCCACCGCCCTTCCCTTGGTTCAGCTGTTGGAAGCTCGGAGATTTCAGTTTAATGAAATCACTTATGTGACCTTGATTCAGGGACTCTGTAAGACCAGACACACCTCAACTGCTATTGAAGTGTTGAGAAAGATCCCAATGCATGGGATTGTTTTTAGGGTGTGTGTGGTTGGAGTATTTTCAGAAATTTTGAGATGGGAATATATTATTCATATGTTTAGTTTAAGACTTAAAAAACTATTTGAGTATGTTTTATTTTAAAGAATTAAATTACCATCAATTTTATGCTCATCTTCCTCCTAGTCATCTTTAATTTCAATGGGAATGGAATGTGTATAATAGAAGAAAAAGACTAAATTACCTCTATTATTTAATTAGGTTTCACCTTCTTTTTCATTCCTCTCTAAAAGGAACGAAACCTAGCAGAGTATTTTTTTTCTCCCAAATCAGTGAGATTTCACCAATGCCACCGGCACCGGAGCGAGCACCGGCACCGCTGTTACTCTTAACAGAAGATTCGTTTCCTTCTCTTTTCCGATTCATGTTTGCACTATTTTTCTCTGTGAATTTTCTTCGAATCTCATATTAAGGTTTGAGTTTTTCGCCAAATAAGTGGAGGCTTCACCAACGCCACCGTTACCTTAAACAGAAGAATGGTCTCCTTCTCTTCTTCGAGTTCGTGTTCGCATCCATTAAATAAATAAAATTTGAAGAATACAAGTTATAGACATTATGTTATTAATTCAAGGTTTCAACTACAGTGTGCTAAAACTCAACACAAGTACACGGCTCATTAAACATTAGAGAATGCATTGGGTGAAAGCGAGGATAATATAATAGGGAACAATTTCACAAACTATAAAATGTTCATCTATTTGTTTTAATTTGTTTAATTAGTAGGTTTATAGATATAATGGTTTTGTTCTCTTAATTTGATTATGTATCTTCCAATAAAAAATGCAATTTCTCGGTTGTTAAATTTTTAAACCAAGAAAAAAGATACAATAATGAAAATGTTACTATGAAAATAAAAGGAAAAAAATTATAAAAATGATCAATATTCCTATTTTCATGTAAAGCAACAAAACAAGTATTGCATTAAGTTGTGCAACTTGTGATATTAAAAGAGGGGAGGGGAGAAGAGAGAGAAAGGAAGGGGGGAGGGGGTTTATATACTTATATATCATTGTTTTAATTTACAAGGGTATTAATACTTTTAATATATTGAAAAACAATCATTTTATATAAATTTTAATATTTATATAAAATAATCACACTTCAAATAATAATTGAATTCATATTATTATCGAACTTTATAAAAAAATATAATCAAACTAAATTCATATTTATAATAAAATTTTATAAATAATATTATATAAATTAAAAATAGATCAAATAATTAAATAATTAAATAATTTTATTTTCAAAAAAAATAATAAAAATATCTAAAGAATTGTTTGTCAGCCCAACAATTTCTGCGTTCTACTTCCATGATCTTATGTCTAAAACATAATTGTTTCCCCAAAAAAAAAATTAAATGAAGATCACTCACAACAAAATATAGAAAATAAAACATAACCATTAAGAGAGTATCATTTTTTAACAAATTGAATGAATTACCCTACAGAAGAGTCAAAAATCAACATCATTTGGTAAACGAACAAAATACACAAACATAAGGAACTCATAATTTTTTATCAATAAAAGTGGAGTTACTTTCACAAATATTTAATAAAGAATTATCAATCCACAACCTTCTTTCAAAGGAGGTCACTAAATCCTTTGCCAACATAAATTTGCAGTTCCAAACTTTATACATAATTAATTAATTAATTAACTAATGCTTATTAATTACAAGCTCATCATTATTTTTTGTTCAATAAACATGGAAGCGGAATAAAAATGATGAAAAACAAAATGAAAAAGAGGGTAAAACTAAAAGAGGCTACACTAAAACAAATATCAATTACTACATTGGCCTAAAAGACAAAAAAAAAATGCAACCTTAAATATTACGCTCCATTAATAATGAAGTTCGATAATGACTAGTTTAATTAAACATACTAAATTAAATTTAACAGCTATTTAAGTACATGAAAAAACAATAATTGGGTTAGGAAAAGCCTACAACATTCTCTCTGAGAAGCGAGAACACTATATCGCTTCAAATCACAACCCATATTATGTCTCCTCTATGTTCCCTCTATGTGACCACATGCACAAACTCTACCATGCCATCACATTTTTACATGTATAGAAAATTTAATACTTCTACACCATAGGACTCCCCTTTTTATTTTGTTCAATATCAATATAGGCCTTTAATTCTAAATTATTTGGGATATTCAAGAGGATGAATTTCACATTATCCTGAGTTTCCTGCTATTTAATTAATAAAATCCAAAGTTATGGTCTAAAGTCTAAACAGAATAAACTGTTCTTTTAATGGTTTTGCTAAAAATGTTTTTCCTTCATGTATGTTGCTAATGACACATTTTCGTGAACCACCAGCCTCATTTTTCTCAATTTCATTTCTTCAGTTGTTATACAATGCTCTCTGGATGAAACTACACCTCCTGCAATTTTAAGGAACTAAAACTTTAGCATAGACTTACCGGTTAATAAAACATGAACAATCAAAATCCTTCAATGCTAGAGAGGAAATTCTTTATTTGTACATTCACCTTTTCAAACATCAGATTCTTAATTGAGTTTATCTTAATATGTAACACTCTTGAGTAAATTTCAGCAAGGTTGAAAAAATTCCCCAAAAAAGAATAGGAATGCTATCTGGATGTGTTTATACTTCTTGTAATGAGCTGACATTATAAGACCATTCTCAATTTTGACTGACACCTCTTAGTTCTTTATGAGGAAAAATATCTTATTCAACTACAAACTGTGATCATGCAAAGATTGAAAATGACAAGGAAGCTAAAATAATGACACAACTCAAAGTTTTGAGTAAAGTAAAGATAATGCAGTGGTTAAATCGATGGCCAATTTACTAATGCCAGTGAAAATAGAAAGTTACAAACAAATCATAAAATAAAAATTGAATTTTGTAAATAAAAGTAGTGAATCCCTACTTTGAAAATCCGAAAAATGCTCCATTTTTTCCTTTCACATCATAATACACCAATGAACTTACATAACAATTAGTCTAGCTAAGAAATTTACATCATAACAATTTATTAATAACCATTATTGATATTATGTCATTCTCAATATACTAATTGACCATGAAGAAACTAAATGACAAGAGATTGAAAACTACAAAACACTTTAGAAGAAATACAAGGTCATCTAGATGAAGCCCATACCGCAATTTATGTAATAGAGAAGCAACAAAACTAGCAATTGAGCAAGCATGCACCACAGGAATTAAATAGGATTCTGTTGTGGACAAAACTAAGCTAGAGTTACTAGCAAATAAAAATGAGGAGCTAGAGGTGTAAGTATAAACTTCTGTTTTAAAATGGTATGTTTTAAAATAATGATGCGCATATTAGGGTTTTTGATGAAGAAAGAGGAGTATTGAGAGTGGGATCAGGAGATTGCGGTGATTAATGGAAATCAGATGAATCCTTTCTTGATTAGGATTAGGGTTGATGGGAACATGGAAATTAGAAGATAGAACTTCTTTCTTCATGATCTTTTGTAGAACCTGCGTGCAAGACTACATCAAATTTCAATCTCTGAATTAGATCGTTTTAAATCTTTGGTGATGGAATTCACTGGAAATAGCCGTTTTTTCTCGAAGATCTTCTTGGTCGACGATTTTTGGAAGGGCCATTGAAGCTCTGCCTAGATTAAAATTCTTCCATTTCGATCCCAACCTAATTTATGGGCCATTTGAAAAACTTTAGAAGTAATTTTTTTTAACTTTTGACTTATGAAAAGTAGTAGTATTAATGTCTGGTGTAATTTTTAAAACCAAATTGTAACTTTCTAAGAAGTTATTTAGGAGCTTATAGAAAAGTTAAAAAAATGACTTCTCTCATAATATTTCTATTTTTCATCACATTTCTATAAAATAAACACTTTTAGAGTTAAAAATCTAAACACAAAATAACTTATTTATAAGTTACTTTTAACAGAGTCATTTATTATTTAAATTATTCTATCAAAAGGAATTTAATTAAGTTGGTTACCCAAACTGGGCCTTAATCCTATATTTAAATTTGTCCTACATATTAATAAAAGTTTATTTGTGAACTTTTATTATTTGTGAACCAGTCTCTATATTTTTTATTAATTATCTTTATTATCTTATCCTTTAGTGGATGGAGATAAATAAGACACAGACACAAATATACAAAATGACATAGACACAATGAGACATGAAATTTGAGAACTTGTTTAGTACTCAAGGACATAATACTATTTATAATTTACCATTCTAAAAATATCAATGTTATCTCTGCTACAAACCATCAACACCACCTCTTTACCATTATTTCAGTTCAAATTACCACCATTAAAATCACCATGACCACCTCTCTACCACCATTTCAATACAAATTACAACTATTAATAATAACAAACACAGAATAAATTAAAAATTCAGATCCAATCTAATAATATATAAACACAATTTTCAATCAATATTTAAATAAAAAATAAATAAATAATATATGAATTAAAAAAAACAAAAAATAAATGGATCTGACAACGAGAAAAAGAGGCAGAGAAATTGTAGAAAAGAAGTAGAGAAAAAATTGGAAGAGTTAGAGAGATCAAGGTAGATCTATGAGACAGATTGAAAGAGGGAAAGGGAGACACGATAGAGGCGGTGACGGTGGATTTGATAAAGACAGATGCAAAGATGAGGGAGCCTGGGAGGAAGAGAAGAGTTGAGGCAGTAGAGAGGAGGAGAAGGAGGAAGAAAATGATGAGGAGAAGAAGAGGCGGGAAGAAAGGACAAAGGAATGGAGGCAGTGGAGAGGGACAGAGAAGGTGAGGCGGTGATTGGGGTGAGAGGCATGGAAGAAGAAATGAGGCAATGAGGAAGAACGTGAGAAAGAACAGAAAAAGAAGTGGATTAGGGTTAAAAGGAGAAAGGTATAAATGAAAATAAAAAAAATAACAGGGATAAAAGTGAAAATAAAAAACTGTGTCTGTGTCTTAAATTTGTGTCACAGGTTAAAGGTGAGACACAAAAAATATGTATTTTGTGTCCATGCGTGTGTTACCGTGTCTATGATAATTTTATGTCTCATTAAACAAACAATATACATGTGTCACCGTGTCCATGTCTCTGATGGACATGGACACCAACCAAACGGGCCGTTAAGGTCTAAAAAATACTTTTTTCACAAAAAAAAACTCCATAGAAGATATGCAGTGGTATATAATATTCTTTGTTTTGTTCCTGGGTTCTGTCGGCTATGAATTTTATTTTTTAAAGGATGAAAAAAAAGTTTATATAGAATAAATAAATAGTAAAGTCTTCTACTTAAATTTTTTATTTTTGATAGAATAGATCCCAAATAGAAGATGTGAGTTATTGCCTTTTTTATTTTATATTTCGAAATAATGAATAACCTTATAGTTAAATTGTTGATGATTTGTTATGTTTTGATTATATTGCAATTGAGAAAAAAAAATGGAATGATAGTTATAGTAGGCAAGTAGTAAAGAATGTTAGTGTTGATAGAATTATTTATTTTAGTAATATAGCATGTATAGTACAACACCCAAAACTTTTGAAAAGGTTTATTATAAATTAATTTTAAATTCAATTATTTATTTGTGACTTTAATTTCAAAAATTACTTTATTAAAGAATATTTAAAGCAAGTTTTGATTAATTAAATTTGAAATAAATTAAGATCCTTATCCAATTTTACAATTATTGAGTTTTTCTATATTTAAATTATAAAGTTTAATAATTGTAAAATAATAAGAATTTTATATGAATTGATTTAAATAATTAAGATTTTGAAATTTAATACTTTAGTTTTTATGAATAAAGAAAATTAAATCATATTATCTCTAAATCTTCGATTTGAGCGTTTAATTGAAAGTAATTTGTAACATTGATAAGTAAATAGTATTTTCTATATATAATTAATGTTGGATTTAATTTGGGTTTCAATTACCATATTGTTCCTATTTTTATTTAAAATTACTAAACTAACCATATCCCTAATTTTCACACACACTCACCTCACCAAACCCTAACCTAGCCACCACACTCAGCACAAATACACACACCTAGTACCCACACTCATGCATGCAACAGTATGAAAGAAGGAAAGAAAAAAAAAAGAAGAAAAGGAAAATGGGAAAGGGGACCGCCGAGGAGAAGGGGAGAAGAAGAGAGGGAGGACGGCGTTGGCAGGCATCACTGCCGCCACACCGTCGTGTGTCGCCGTGGGAGGAGGAGGAGCGCGAACCAGATCCATGGAAGGGAGAAGCAGAGCACGCACAGGAGAGGAGAAGCCGCCACTGCCCTCGCTCTTGTCTTTGACTTCGTGAGGCCCATGTCGCTGTCGTCGCCCTCGCCGTGAAGCCCGTCTCCACCGTTGCTATGTCCATGCTGTCGCTGTCATTGGAGCCGGAGAGAGAGCCCGCGAAGAGTGAGAAAGAGACTGACAGGAGATTGATGCACGTGAGAAGAGGCAAAGCCGACGCTGTCACCGTCGCGTGTGGAGTCGCCGCCGTCCCTATTGTGGCTGGTGTCATTGCCGGAAAACCACCATCGCGGGAACCACTACCCCTTCAATTGGCTCTGCCTGTTTTTGGTTCCAATTTTGCTTCAATGGTTGTTGTTAGAGCTATTTGCGTTGGATGGGGCTGTCACCGTTGAACTGCTCCGTCACTGAATCTCATCATTGCCGCTGTCGCGTGCCTCGTCGCCATTGTTGGAAGTGGGCGGCCGAGCCTCTGTAGCTGGAGAACGCCACTGCTGTCGTCAGAAAACACTGCCAAGCTTCTGGCCGCTACCGAAACTGCTACCCGGTCAGTTTGGGATTGCGGCTACTCCGTTCTGCTGGTATCATAAGTATATGTTATTTTGAACCCTCAGCGTTAGTATTCCATTATAAATTATTGAGAATGTCGTGATGTTAATATCTCAGGGTTGAGTTTGGAAATTGTACGATAAAAAATAAAAGCTGATGTGGTGTCATCTTGCTTAGTTTCTCGCAGTAAAATGATAAATAAGAATTGCACCGGTTCGGAATTTTTCATTAGAGGAATAAGCGGTTCGTTACAAGTATAGACCAAACTGGCAATCAACTCCCACAATCAAATTTTAATTCAAAAGATGTCACAATCAATACAAAATAACCGGAAATTTTAAGTCCCGGATCATCTTCCCTAGGAGTTGCAATTAGGTGATCAATTATTGGTTGTGGGGGATTTTTGTGGTTTTGGTTATAAGAAACAAGAAAATAAAATGACAAGGAATGAAACAGCATGCAAGTAATTAAATGAAAGCAAGTAAAAGCAATGCAAATGGAAATTAAATAGTAAAAAGGGCTCTTGGCAAGAATTGGAGAATTAGGGATTCATATCTTAGTTTTGGACCACAAACATGGTAATTGTGTGGAATTAATCCCAATTAGTCAATCCTACATCGAGAATTAGTCAAAAGGGCATAATTGATCTCAATCCACAAGTTCTAGCCAACTCTATTAATGGAAGGCTTAGAGTTAGTGGAAACCAAATCAATTAACAATCCTCACACAATGTGGAATGGACATTCACCACTCAAGTTTACCCAATCACCCAATTTCTCAACCAAGAGTGTGAAAAACTAGGCAAAAATTCAGCCAAGTATTTTATCAAATACTTGGAAGGCATAAAAGGAAAGTATGGTAAAATAACAAGAGATAATAAATTTTACAACTACCAAGCAAGGAAAGTAAGAATAGCAACTCAATTCAATAATAAAAGAGCATGAAACATAAATTACATTAAATGAAAATCAAAATAACAAGAGTATTCATCACCATATAAAATAACCAAAATGAGAAATTAACAAGATAAACTAAGAAATTTAAGACAATAGAGCAAAGAAAAGTAGAAGAAACTAGATTGAGAACAAGAATTAAAAAGAGAAACTACAAAGAAAATAAACTAAGAACCCTAATTTTTAGAGAGAAGGGAGAGCTTCTCTATCTAGAAAATGATCTAAATGATGCCAAACTAACCCTAATTACTCCCCCCTTTCACATGGAATGAGGCCCCCTTTGATATAGCACTCAATCAGCTTCAGAGAGTCCAAAACTAGGCTCTGGAGGTCCAGAAATCGCCCCCAGAGATTTGCAATAAATGAGTCACGTGCTGGGACTTGTGTGTACACACACTTGCTGATCTTTCACTTGTGCATGCGCACACATGCTGTTGTACTTCTTGTGCATATGCATAGAAGGTTATGCGTACGTACACTCCAATATGTGCTTCTCCTTTATTTTCTTCATGTTTTCTCCCTCTTGCATGCTCTTCTTCCAATCTTATCAAGCCATTCCTACCTATTATACCTGAAATCACTCATCAAAACCATCAAGGCATAGAATGGGATAAAAGTGGGATAAAAGTGATTAAATTAAGTACAAAATAGCATGTTTTTACAATTAGGCACAATTTAGAGAGAAAACACAAAAGTATGCTATTTGGATGAATAAATATGGGTTTGTATGATGAAATTCACTCAAATCAATCCAAAATTTATCATCAAATATGGATTCATCATAAGACTATTTGGTTTTGTTCCTATTTACCACAATACTCTATTAACAATTATGTTGTAATTTCATTTAATATCCATTTCGTGTTAATTCCAATTTTACATCAGATAAAATTGTCGTTGCTGTGAACCTTGATTGTCGCTGTTGATATTGCCTGGGAATCAATGAGGTTGCTGCCGCGAGTTAAGAATAGCTCTTAACACGTTAATCTTTAAGGGGTTCAACTTTGAGGTAGGGGTTTGTTTTAATAAGAAAATATTTTGGGGCTTTAAATACCTGATAATTTTAGTAGATTAATGCAAATGGATTAATGCCTATGATGCGAATGATTTTCTGTTGAGATTGATATGCTGTGTTGTTATCGAATTGGTTGATTTCTGGATTTTTAGACGAAATGAATTGAATCTTTGGATTCCGGTTTTCTTTGATTTAAATCGATAATGATTGGCCTTAAATGACGGATTTGAAAATGTTGACTTGAAATGTTGGTTTTGTTGAGTTGAAGTTGAAAAGAGGGGACGCGTGATGGGTGGCAAACTCCAGTTTTTAAGGGAGGTGTTGTCAAAATTTTTCTAAGAATTTAGAGTTGATTTGGTTATGATTTAAAAAAAAACGAGTTTGATTTGAATTAATTGTCAAAAGAGATAAGATTTAAATATTTTAAAGGATTTCAAAGGGGATCGGATTTTTATGATTTGATTGATTTATGATTTTAACTTATTTGGTTTTTATAATAATGAGAAGATATTTGGTTAACTAGCTAGGGATACTAAGAAATAAATTAATTATAAATTCAAGGGTTTGGGAATAGGAGTGTGAGTTTGAAGGTTATGCTTGAGATTGAGAGTGATTGTGATGATGAATAGTAATTAACTATGATTATGAAGGATGTTGATAGGCGAGTTTAATAATATTGAGATTGAGAATGAGATCGATGATGAGATTGATTATGATTATGAAATGATATTGAATATGATTCTGATTGTGATGCACCTGTTTGGGTAGATGCAGTGGAGTGATTCTGCTTGCTCTAGGATGTGGTAAGATACACCTGCCTGGGTAGATGTAGTGGAGTGATTCCGCTTGCTCCGGGACATGGTGAGATATACCTTCTTGGGTAGATGCAGTGGAGTGATTCCACTTGCTCCGGGTTTGGTTTGAAACTCCTGGGATAGATGCAGTGGTTAGCCCCAACTTGTTCCCAATCGATGTTGATTTAAGATTTGTGAAACTTTCTGGGTTTCGGATTTCCTTGGGTAGATGCAGTGGGTCGGCTGCACTTGCTCCAGGTTGAAATCCGAGATTCTGTTGACCCTGCGTCATAAGATGTGGCCGGACACTTAGACCTTTCTGGATGAGCTCTCCCCCATGGATATTTTATTTTGATTGATTATGATTTTGAGCTTGGGGATGCGCGCTCACAGGGACTGTCCAATGGTTAGCTACCAGGACATGTCGGGTTGGCTTTATAACTGACAGATGATATCATCAGCCATAGGACAGGCATACATCATTTGCATATGTGTGAATTATTTGGGTTTGCTTAATTTCTTGGTTTGCCTAATTGTATATGCGATACTATGTGATTATGTGCTATTTGCCTTACTTGAATCTACTTGTGTATTACTTGTCTGCACTGCTTGTGTTTGTACAATTGAGAGACCCCTCATGTTGACGGTGGTGATGCTGAGGGTTGTACTTCATATTGATAATGAGGCGTCTGCTGAAAATTGAGTTTAATATTGAATTGCTGAGTTATATGCTGATAGACTGTGGTAATGGAAAGAGATGGGCTGAACAGAGTGTTGGATAAAAGCTTGAGAATATATGTTGTAGCTTTGCTCGGTTTCAAATTTGAATGGAGTAGGTTATTAGGTAGGAAACCCCTTTAGACATGCTTGTTGTCCTTTTCAATTTTAAACTATTCACCGTACTATTTTGTAAACTAAAGGAGTTTTTTTACGGCTTTTCAAAGTAATACTTTCCACAAAGCATTTTTCAAAAGGTTGTTTCAAGGATAGACTACCTTTAAAATGAAACTAATTCTATTTGCAAGTATTTCTTTGCTTTGATGGTATTTCCATCCCTATTGAGAACGTGTGGTTTGTTCTCACCCCAAAATCTTCCACCCTTTCAGTGACACAGGTTCGAAGATTCAGTTTGAAGCTGCTGGCGATTATTGACTTTATCTATGAGTTAAGTTACTTTCGTAGAGCTCCCTCGCTTGTTGCTTAAGATTTTGATTTTATACAGAGGAATATGTGTTGTATCTGAGTTTTATTTTGATTTACTTATATAAGATTTATTATTATTAGTAATTATATGATTATTATTACTTGGTGATGTTTGGTATATGATTTGTAATGAGTTGAAAACAATTTTCTGACATTTTATTAAAGATTGAAACACGATATCAAACCAAAGACTCAATATTAAATAGTTAATAAGGAAAACAGGTTAGTAACGCCTTACTTTTGGTACGATCATGACGTATTAGAAGTTGGGTCGTTACATTATGGCATCAGAGCAGTTCATCCTGATTAGAGCCTTGGGAATGGATTGACCATGCTTTATTGCATACTCTAAGTGTCTGTCATGCTATAGGTCTTATCCTGATAGCAAGAATTAGAGCCTTATGAACATGACTGTTTATTGATTAATGCTGTTAGCTTGCCGTTGCATATCTGCTGATGTTAAGTCTGGCCAACTTAATGTTGATGGTTTATGTGTACCAAAAAGTTAATGGGTTATCATAGACGAGACATGAGTAATAAATAACAAATATTACGAGATTTGGGAAACGATAGAGGTTACTTCCCGAGATTTCTCAGTTACCTATTTTATTCTTTCATGGTTTGTCTTGTAAAAGCCTGTTTGAGATTTATTTCTTGGAAAGTAAACTGCTTATTTTATGATCCTGTTCCTTGTGCATATGCATACTCGTTTGATGTTAACTGCATATGTCTGCTTACATTCCTTGGATATTTGCCTTGTGTTATTTAAATTCTTTTTCTTGACTCAGATATGCTTTGAACTTCTTTGATGCATCAAAGTGATCGTGAAATCCTTGATATTTTTGCTGTTGATTGAGTTATCTTTCTTTATGAGTTTTGTCTTCATTTAGACCTGCTGAAAACTTGTTTGGTTTGACGTGCTCGTAAACCCTATTTGAATTTCCTTGATTTAAGTTTCTTCCTCAAAATATGGTTTTATTTTTCTTTGTAGCACATCTTAATGTTCTTGAATATTCTTATGAGATTGCGAATTCAAGTACTCTCGAAGTTTTGGTTTGAACCTTTCTTAGTAAGTTTTTGGTTATTCTTGTGCAAAGTTGTCATTGACTTTGCATCCCTTTACTTGTGCTATGCATCTCTTTGCTGTGATTTAAACCTGTTTTAGTGCGACATAACTATTTCTTGAAGGTTTAAAATCGCTTTTAACTCAGCCTACATTCTTTTATCGTACACTTTAAAAATTTTGTACGCGATTTAAACCTGTTTGTGTGTAATGCATCCTCTATCCCTTTTCTTGAGCAAAACTTTATTTCAGGTTTCCTTCCAACCAGATATCAGTTTTCATGCATGCTTTGTTTTGTCGGTACCAAAATACTTTTCAAAGTATTTGAGGAAATATAATTTTACCCTTAGCCAAATTAATCTTTCCTTTTTCAAATTTTGCACAGTTTATTTCAGCTTGAATTTATATTGGGATAAAGCCACATTTATGCTTTTGTTATTCTCTTGAAGAATGTTTGTTGCTTAACTTTTCTTTTAGACTGCGAAGTGATTTTTCTGCAAGTTTTCGATTCTTTTATGAACAATGTATTCGGAAGTATTTTTAATCGTGTTCTTGAGTTCAGTGAGCTTTGTCTTGGGTTTGAGATATTCTCTTCTGTAAACCTCATACTTTGTCGATTTAGCTTAAATCTGTTTCAAACTAATGCGCCATTTTTCTTCGCATTGATTCTAGCAAACTTCTTTGATTCAAGAGCTATCCTTGGTGTTACCAATTGATTCCTTTCCAGCAATCTTTATTTCTTATGTATCCTTGTTTATTTGTAATTTCTTTCATTCTTTCAAATTCTTATGAGCACTATCCTTGTCACTTGTCTTTTCTTTCTAAACGCTTGTGTCCTGAGTAAACTCGAGATTTGTTTGTGTCACGTTCGACCTTTAGATATAGCATGCGATACGTTATTTCTTAGGACACGGTTTTAGTGGATGTGGAAGGTGAAGCTTGTAAGTGTGCGATGTCACGGGATGTTGTAGAGCTTTGTTTTACGCAAAAATATTTTGTTTATATTGGGCTTGTGACCGGTAGTGAGTTTGCGACGTATTTGATGAGGTTGAGAAGTTACGGATGAATTGTTCGATAGAGTATAGTTGGGAGTTGTGATGGTGAGTTATGTTAAAGCCCTTGACGTTGACACAATGTGACCTTTTGTTTTGAACCTACCTTGTAATTTCTGTTTTATACCATACTCTTCCCTTATATCTAATTTGTATGTCTTATCCGGTATTTGAGAATTTATATATATGCCAAGATCTGTTGCTATTCTAAAGTATTTGAAAGTAAAGTTTTAAAACTATGTAATATATTGTGTATTATTTTAGTTTTCGAGGACGAAGATTTTTATAAGGTGGGTAGAATGTAAAACCCAAAATTTTTGAAAAGGTTTCTTATAAACTAATTTCAAATTCAATTATTTATTTGTGGCTTTAATTTCAAAAATTACTTTATTAAAGAATATTTAAAGCAAATTTTGCTTAATTGAATTTGAAATAAATTAAGATTTTTATCCAATTTTATAATTATTGAGTTTTTTCATATTTAAATTATAAAATTTAGTAATAAGAATTTTATATGAATTGATTTAAATAATTAAGATTTTAGAATTTAATATTTTAGTTTTTATGAATAAAAAAAATTAAATCGTATTTTTTCTAAATCTTAAATTTAAGCATTTAATTGAAAGTAATTTATAAAATTGATGAACAAATAATATTTTGGTCGTGTGTCGCCGTTGGAGGAGGAGGAGCGCGAACCAGATCCATGGAAGGGAGAAGCAGAGCGCGCACAGGGTAGGAGAAGCCGCCACTGCTCTCCATCCATCAACTCCTTTAACATGATTTTGGGGGCTCTTGCCAAGAGTAACGATTTCCCCACCGCCATTCTCCTTGTTCAGAAATTGCAAGACAGGGGAATCGCTCCCGACTTGTTTACTTTGAACACCTTAATCAATTGTTGTTCTAGCATGGGTCGTATGAAGCTTGCTTTCTCTGTGTTGGCTAAGATTCTCAGGAGTTATCAACCTGATACGGTAACATTGACAACAATCCTGAAAGGTCTCTGTCTGTCTCTGTGGTAATGTTGAAAAAGCACTACACTTTCAGGATAGAGTCCTGGCTCTAGGATTTCAGTTTAATAAAGTTACTTATAGGACCTTGATTAAAAGATTCTGTAACTCTGCCGCTAAGCAGCACTAGGGTATTTCTCAACACTTTGAATTGCGGCAGATATGTATCCGGTGTTACAGGATCTCTTAATCAAGGTCCCATAAATAACTTTATTAAAATGAAATCCTTGAGCCAGAACTCTGTCACGAAAGTGTAGTGCTTTTTCAACATTACCAAGGAGAATATTCAGAATAACACACAGAGGAAGCAACTTTCATAAGACCCATGCTGGAACTTACACCACTCTTATTCATGCTTTGTTTGAAAAAGATGAGAATGACATGGCAAAGAAACTTCTTCAAGAAATGATTGCTAGAGGCTTATTGAATTGATAAAAGAAGGTAAGATACATCTGCTGAAATTGAAATTACATCTCTATTGTTGCTGAATATTATCATAGTTCTGTAGATTCTGTGTCTGTTGGGTCAGATGACTTTGGCAATGCCATAACATCAATTAATTTTGCAATTGCTATCATCCTTTTTAATTTTTGTTGATTCTATAGATGATATTCCTAGTTATAGCTTACAGGTTTAGTGTTTAAGATCTCTTTATAGCAATTGAGTGTTCTTTGTTGTTATTCTATGAGATGATATATTTATCATGCCAAGCAAAACTAAAAAGATTGAAAATTTTGTTTTGTTGTTTGTTCTCTGCTATTCTGCTATGCAACTTATTTTTCCTTATATATATATATATATAAAACTAATTCCTATGACTGTTTTATCATAAGCAACCATGAACTATTCTTTAATTGATTGAGTCCTTCAGGAATTGTCGTAAAAGGAAATTTAAATAGGTATTGAGGATTTATTCTTAGGCTATGGTTTTCGCTTCCATCTTAAAAATAAATCCACCTTCTAAAATGCATGTCCCCTCTTTTCATCAGCCTAAGCAACATCGAGTTAAGGTTAATATGGTTCAGTTATCTCAAAAATTTTTGCCATTTTCTTAATTAATGCTACTCAGTTGTATTGCTTGGAAATTGCTCCTGCTGAAAATATGTAAAGTATCAAATACTTTTTCGGAGACATTATTCCATTGTCTCTAAGTCTCTGTTTATAAGCATTTTCAAAAAACTCTTACTGGCTTGGAGTTTTATTGTGTGGTGTTGTGATGGGGATGTTAAAAATGAAACAATACAGAACTCTTTGGAATTGCATTTGATTTTTTTTGGTGAATTTCTTTGCATAATTATTGTATTTATTTATTTATTTTCAATCAGATGTTGGACTATGATATAGCTTCACTGTTCATATTTATGAAACTGATTTTGATGTTGTATTGGTGGTTAACTTAGATTGAGGCTTGACATGGCTTTCATCCTTGTTACATATGGGTAAATATCAATCTACCATGTTACATGTATAAATTTAACTTGCTACACATTAATCCAAACAATGTTGAAGCTCTCTAGTGTGAATTTTCCTTTATACTTTGATTTGTGTTTGGCCTCTTCGGAATCAAATTTAATACTAATGCTTTACTTTTAAAATTTTTTGTTTGGTAAAGTTTTATGTCAAAAGTCAATTACATTATTTTGACAATATGACTTATTCAGCCATCATAACCTATATGTATAATAAATATGTTATGTAATTTTTGTCATTATAGTACAAATTCTATGTTATTATTTTTATCGTATTTGTTATGTATATAAGGGCATTTAAGTAAATTCTCCTTGGTTGGAATTTCACATGTTCCCGTACAGCGGATACCTTAATCCCCGTCTCCCGTCCCCATTTATTCGGGGAGCGGGTGGCGGATTCCCGGTAGTCCTCTGTCGCAGATAATCCTGGCAAGTATCTACGGTGCAATTGAATGGAATTAAAGTTATCATAACATATTTGAATTGAATAAAATTTAGCAAAACAATCTGTCTTATTTCATGCAATGTTTTTCAACTTGATATGTTTGGCTGGAGTGAATATTTGAATGGAATTAAAGTTATCACAACAGATTTGAATGGAATTAAAGTTAGCAGAAGCTGTCTTATTTCATGCAGAGTTTTTCAGAACAAAAAGTTACTAAGAAATTTGGTTGGAGTGAAGGGTTAAATGGAATTAAAGTTACGAGAACAGATTTGTGTTGAATGGTAGTATACTAAATAGATTTTGATAATCAAGGGTGTGCTAGGACTAGTTGAGAAGTGGTTAGCCATTAAACAGTTTGTATTTGGACTAGTTGATATTAAACTTGTTTATATTACTCTTTCTTGAATGCTGTTCTGAGTTTTGTCTTTTCTCACAGGTGCAGAAGCCTATTTAACAATGGCATCTAGAAATAGAAGATTGACAAGTGGTTCCTATGGCAGCGGTAGTTCTAATGTCCTGAGGGAATGTTTTTGCGATTGTGAATGAACCGGTTGTAGAACTAGT
Organism: Arachis stenosperma; assembly: GCF_014773155.1. Lineage (NCBI taxonomy): Eukaryota > Viridiplantae > Streptophyta > Magnoliopsida > Fabales > Fabaceae > Arachis > Arachis stenosperma. The sequence continues at coordinate 9,766,922 of NC_080385.1, forward strand.
GAATGAAATGCTATTACTGAAATTGTTTGATTGTTTTCTTTTTTTTTTTTTTTTTGTAGTTTGTATGTTTTTCATCATAGTCTTTTTTTTAAACTCTAAGATTTACAAAGCATTAATATAGATGGCTGCAATAACTTGCTAATAGCATAAATGGTAGGAAACTATGAATTTAGCATGTTGAACTCATCGATATAAATTTACAAAACATTAATAATTGGTTTCATATCATAGTCTAATGATAACTTGTGCATACTTAACAAGCATTAAGAAGTACTTGGATTTTGTGCATCCTAAGTTCCTAAATAAAATCTTAGACCGCATACTCAAATACACGACTTCACAACTTGAGACAATCACCACTCATACCACTCATTCTACTTGAGAATGGATCGCACTAATGTACTCTTCTGAGTTGACCCAGATGAGCCAAAAGTGTATTTAGGATGTATGGTCACCAGTGCAACTTCCGCTTTTTAAATGTTCATTACAGCTTTATCAAGTCCATCAATCACTTGCTCCTCGTCAATTTTGAACTCAAATGGCTGCTCATCATCCTCACCCTTCTTCACGAAAACAGTCCCATCTTGCACCTTACCAATAAGTTTCACTGCAACAATGAAAATAATGAATTCAACAACCACAACCAATAAGATAGTAAATCGAATAAAAAGAATCATAATGCTGACCAAAAGCTTCACCTTGAACCACAGCTCCATCATTGGGACGTTCATATCCCTCTCCCTCCTTCAGGGTCTTCTTGAGAACCTTCTTATCCTTGGTTTTTGCAGAGAAGCATTCCGAGGCACGGCACCTTCATCACCTGATGCTGGTCTTCCATTCTCTCCCTTCTTCATTGTCATCACAGCCTTGGCCAATGCAGGACAGAAATAACCTGCACAACAAGAAAAAGCCACATATTATTAGTACATGCAAAATAAATCAGAAACCACTTAAGAGTTTTAACTTGAGCACAAACTCGATGACTGACCTTCCACGGTGAACAACCGTCCCATCTTCAAGACAACAATGAACAAAAATGTGCCCAAGCAGGTGAATGAATAACATGGATGACAATACAACAACAATAACAAATAACATGCCATTAAGTCCCATTCTGCCCCTCCTCCCCAAACTATATTCAAACTAAGATGATGTTGTATGGCTCAGGAAACCATAGGACTCCCCTTTTTATTTTGTTCAATATCAATATAGGCCTTTAATTCTAAATTATTTGGGGGCATTCAAGAGGATCAATCTCACATTAATAAAATCCAAAGCTATGGTCTAAACAGAATAAACTGTTCTTTTAATGGTTTTGCTAAAAATGTTTTTCTTTCATGTATGTTGGCCCGCAAAATACAAATGTTACAATGGATAAGCATTCGGTACTAATGACACATTTTCGTGAACTACCAGCCTCATTTTCTTCAATTTCATTTCTTCAGTTGTTATACAATGTTTTCTGGATGAAATTACACCTCCTGCAATTTTGAGGAACTAAATTTTTAGCATAGACTTACTGGTTAATAAAAGAATGAACAATCAAAATCCTTCAATGCTAGAGAAGAAATTTTTTATTTGTACATTCACCTTTTCAAACATCAAATTCTTAATTGAGTTTATATTAGTGCATGTTTGGGCGCCATTATTTTGTTAAAAAAAGATATTTTTTCAATGAAAAAAGATCTTTTTTTATTTTTTAACGTGTTTGTCAAATTTCTAGTAGTAAAAGTAAAAGCACTAGTAAAATAAAAAAAAAATCTTTTTTGAGAAGCTGTAATTTACATCTTTTTTTAAAAGATCTTTTTTCCTTAAAAAAAATATGTTTTCATATAATAAATAAACAAAAAAGTACTTTTATATTGTTATACTCAAACATAATTGTTAGATAAAAAGACCTTTTTACATGAGATATCCAAACATAAAATTACTTTTACTTCTCTATAAGATCTTTTAAAAAAAGATAACTCAAAAAAAGATCTTTTCTTAAAAGCTCACCCAAACAAGTCCTTAATATGTAATACTCTTGAGTGAATTTCAGCAAGGATGAAAAAATTCCCCAAAAAAAAAATAGGAATGCTATCTGGATGCGTTTATACTTCTTGTAATGAGCTGACATTATAAGACCATTCTCAATTCTGACGGTCACCTCTAGTTCTTTATAAGGAAAAATATCTTATTCAACCACAAACTGTGATAATGCAAGAATTGAAAATGACAAGGAAGCTAAAATAATGACCCAACTCAAAGTTTTGAGTAAAGTAAAGATAATGCAGTGGTTAAATCGATGGCCAATTTACTAATGCTAGAGAAAATAGAAAGTTACAAACAAATCATAAAACAAAAATTGAATTTTGTAAATAAAAGTAGTGAATCCCTACTCTGATAATCCGGAAAATGCTCTGTCTTTTCCTTTTGCATCATAATACACCTAAGAACTTACATAACAATTAGTCTAGCTAAGAAATTTACATCATAACAATTCATTAATAACCATGATTGATATTATGTCATTCTCAATATACTAATTGACCATGAAGAAGCTAAATAACAAGAGATTGAAAACTACAAAATACTTTAGAAGAAATGCAAGGTCAGCTAGATGAAGCCCATGTTGCAATTTACTTAATAGAGAAGCAACAAAACCAGCAATTGAGCAAGTACCACAGGAATTAAATAGGATTCTGTTGTGGACAAAACAAAGTTAGAGTTACTAGCAAATAAAATGAGGAGCTAGAAGTAAGTATAAGCTTCTGTTTTAAAATGGTATGTTTTATTGTCAAAGGAAAATAGAGAAAACAACAAAATTACTTTAACTAGAAGTTTCAATACATTTCAAATAAAATTTCCACCCAAGAAATTATGTAATATTTTTAAATAGTATAATTTAAAGAAAGGAGTGTACTTTTAACTTTGTCATTTGTCACTCAAAATTTAAATTATAAAAAGTAGAAGCAAATGTGGGGAATGAAAATTATAAAATGATTATCATGGAATAGAATTGATGATTATTTGCAGAAGAATATAAATTTCTGATCTAAGTAAACGTTAAGATAGCAAATGCTGCTAAGTGCTAACATAATTTTGGATGCAATGTTAAACCAGTAAAAATTCAATAGAAGAAAACATTATGTCAAAAGTCCAAATGTAAATGAGATGAACTACCCAATTACCAACAAATAGCATCATATATATATATATATATATATATATATATATATATATATATATATATATATATGTGTGTGTGTGTGTATGTTTTTCACTTCATAATTAATACTATGACAAGTAATTCATTTAATTTCTGACAACACAGACTGAAATAAAAAAGTTGAAGAAGAAGAGTAGAGAGTTTGAAAAAAAAGTGTTCAGCAATTGAAAATGAAAATCAAGCTAGGATTAAAGTGGCAGAAGAAGCACAAAAGAGAAAAATTATAAATTGATGCAGACACATAAGGTGCATGCCAAGGAAACCAACTTGTGAATATAAAGGCAGTTCAAATTTCCAATCCAACATGAACAATATAAATTCAGTATCTGCCTACTACACTTACATACATGCAAATATGTACCAAGAGCTTCATCAAAACTCCATGTAGTTTTCATAGAAAAAGCGATAAGAATGGAACCTTGATGCGTTTGGAGTAGGAGGCAGAGACAGAGGTAAGCGGAGGGAGAAGAAATGAAGACAGAGTTGGTGGCGAGGAAGAGAAACAGAACGGCAAAGACAGAGATAGATGGAGGGATCAAGTTGTACTAGAAATGTGAACCAATAGAGGAGAAGACATTAGGCTCCATAATTGTATTATTTTTTTATGTGTCCGACCGTTTATTATAATATTGATTTTATTTTATTGATGTGTTTGTGTTTTTTTATAAAAGATGTTCATGTATATTTATTAATGCTAGTAATTTTTTATTTTTGAATTTTTTTGTAACTTTAATTTGGATAATAGTAAAATTTTTTAATACATATAGTTAGAATTGTTGAGATTTGTTTCATATAAATTCAACTATGAAGTATGAGATGAATTATGAATTATAGAATTTTTAGAAATTTAGATAAATATTTTGTGTTAATTTTAATTGTGATATTGTTAATTTTAATTAAAAATATTTGGTATTAGATGTATTTTAGTAAATTTAAAAAATTAGAATTAATAATATTTTTAATTAAATATATTTTTATTAAGAATATTTTAGTGAATTTGTTATTTTAGGTATTTTTGTAAATTCAAAATGTAAAAACATAATATTTTATTAGATTTATATTTAATTTTTTAAGAAAACTAGATTCAATAATAATTTTAGTTAAAAATATTTGATATTAGGCGTATTTTTAAAAATAAAAATATTTTTTGTCCAAAAATAATAATATTAACCTTTTGATTGAAAATATATTTATATGTAAATTTTTTTTATGTGTTTATTAAGTTTAATAATTAATCTTTTAAATTAAATAATTAAGGATAATTTTGATATATTACATAATTAGATAAATATTGTGTGTTAATTTAAATTGTGATCATGTTAATTTTAACTAAAAAAATTGTTATTAAAAATATTTTAGTAAATTTTAAAATATTAGGATTAATAATAATTTTAATTAAACATATTTTATTATCAGGAGTATTATAATAAATTTATTATTAGAGGCATTTTTGTAAATTTTAAAAAAATTAAATGTAAAAAAATAATAATATTCAATTAGTTTTATATTTAATCTTTTTAAAAATAAAAAAATTGATATTAGAGATATTTTTGAAAATAAAAATAAATATTTTGATCTAAAAATAATTATATTAAATTTATCTTAAAATATATTTATATGTAAACTTTTTTTATATATTTATTAAATTTAGTCATTAGCGTAAGAGTAATTTTAATATATTACATAATATGACTAAAAAATTTAGATCTAACTAAATAAAAAATTATTTATTTTTAGAAATATTATACAAAATTCTGAAATATTAAATTTTGTAAACTAAACATAAAAATATTATATGTCAAATAATTTTATTTTTAAATATTGTATTTTCAAAAATAATATTTTTGAGAATAAAAACTAATATGGAACCAAATGCATATATATATATATATATATATATATATATATATATATTTGTCTTGAATGTATATCAGTATCTTAGGTAGAAGTACTCTTTAGTCTTGAACTCATCGCATTCCATTTTATCATATTCCTCTTGTTGCAACTTGCAAGCACTAATCCGGGTCCAGACCCTGCTAAGCAACCCGGCTCCAATAAAAGTTCCGAAGTCTCAGATGAAGCAACAATAGAGATAGGCCCAATCAAGAGTAAAAGAGAGAGAGGAAGAACCAATTTGTAGGGTTGCACATGAATTGGATAATATCTGTATATCTGCGATAATTATCCGTATCCGATCCAAATTTTGCGGATATTATCCGATCTGCAGAGTCACTGGATCGGATTCGATCCGCATTATGGTCGGATTGTAGATTCGGCAGTGATATCCACGGATTCGATCCGCAAATTCGCAAATCTGCATATCACATATAAATAACATGGTTTAAGACAGTAAACCCTAATGTGATATGAATTTTAGTGTGTTATTTTATGAATTTTATTATATTTTATTTTTAATTTTTTATGTTGTACTTTAACTTAGAATAATTAAACTTAAATCTTGTGTTATTATTTTCTTTTTGTTATTCAAAAGAACTATTATTGATAATATTCTAGGAGTAAATAGACTTAAACATATAAAAAATTTTTGGATATTTTTTTGTAAAAACAGCCAAATAAAATATTAAAATAATTTTTTTTGAATTATGCAGATATACCCGATATCCGATACGATCCGAAAGTATGCGGATCGGATCGAATTCGGCCTAAAAAAATGCGGATATCGTATCCGATCCGATCCGATGAATGCAGTACGGATCGGATAGAATGTTAGGTTATATCCGATCCGATCTGATCCGATCCGTGTGCAGTCCTACCAGTTTGGACTAAAGACTACCATATGAGAAAGTGAGAGTGCGAACCAAAGTTTTGAAAATTGGACTCTATCGGCCGGTTTAACCGAGTTAATCGGAAACTGTCATCTAACCGGTCCGGTCAACCCCAAAACCGTACTAGAAGTGCCGGTTTTTCCGAAGGCCACCAAAGGCGTCGTTTTGACACTGAGGAAAGAAAAAAAGAAAGCTGAAAGTGCTGAACGAACAAACCCTACCCATTCGAAGAGACACTCACCTCCTCAAACCTAATTTCCTCTTCCACCTTGCTCCAACAAACTCCACCATCACTACCACAATCGACGCCAGATCCGAGCTGCTGTCAGCGGATGGAAGCAGCTGTCAGGGTCGTCGTAGTCTTGAACTCTGAATTCTGAAGCTTCTGGCGTTGGCGTAGTCTGGTCGTCCTGGTCGTCGGCTTGCCGTCCTGATCGTTGGCTTCTGTCAACGTCATCGTCGGGCATCTGGTCATCGTCCTTCGGTGCTCTCCCGCGGTGAGTTTTTGGGTTTTTGTTTCTTAATTAATTTTTTTATTTGGTGAATTAACTGTATGAATTAGGTTCTTGAATTCTTGGGTTTTTGTTTTTTTCAATTAATTTTTTCTTCAGTAAGATTTGAGTTCAGAACTTCAGATGCAAAGTTCTTCTTCTGAGTCCTTCTTCTGCTTTTTATTTTTTTTTCATTTTGTTAATTATATGGATTAATCTTCTATAATTCTGAATTTGACTGAATATAAATTTGATATAAGTTCAACTTTGGGACTCCGAATTTTTAAATTTTGCTATATAAGTTCAATTATGCTACACTGGATTTTGGTGAATTAACGGTATGAATTGCTGATTTTAATGATGTTGAAAGCTGTATGAATTGTATGAATTGATATAATCCTCTGGATTATGAATTGCTGTCGTTCTAAATTTTGCTATAGTTTGCTGTCATTCTTGATGTTTCCTTATAATCTTCAGTGAAGATCTTTGGTTCGTTATACATATTAAATGGTTATTTCTTTTCAACTTTTTTTCCATCTAATTTTCAATGATTGTGATAATGTCATTAATATTATTACCTTGCCTTTTATCCAATGCAGAGGCATGTGGTGCACTTTTACATATCTGATTTCGAATCTGGATTGAGAGTTTCGTAAAATAAATGGTTGGATGTTCTTGAATTTTCCAAAATGGTGTTTTTTTTGATTTAAACTATTAAGTATTATTAGATATCCTACTGTAATGCATGAGAAGATTATTATAAGAGTTAATACTCAAAATCGTCCCTAAAAGATACCTCGATCTCCATATTAGTCCCCGGAAGATAAAGTTAATCAAAAGAGTCCCCGAAAGTGACACGAGTTAATCACGTTCGTCCTTCCGTTAACTCCGTTGGTGACCTGGCTAACGGTTGCTGATGTGTGTGGTTAGCTTCCAGTGTGGAAGAGGCCCACGTGTCATGACCTATTGCTGACAAGGTAAGTTTGACAAAACAGTTCAAATAAGTCCCTAAGTGTTTGAAACCTTATCCTAAATTCCACGATAAATAGGTCGCCTTCATCAATCAGATGGCCATATGCCTGAGTTCGTGTTCAAATTGGTGGTTTGGGGTGACGATGGAGGCAGGAAATGGAGGCCGTGGTGGTGGTGTGTCGTTGTTCTCAAACGGCAGTAATGGTTCCAGCGCCTCAATGCGAAGCAGGAGGAAACCCCATGAGGAATCATATTTCTGTGGGTTGAAGGCTGCGATAAGAAAATCTGGGACAGCGGAGAACCCAGATAGACTATTCCGTGCATGTCCAAGGTACCGGGTGAGTGTTGTGTAAGACTTTAAGGGTTTTTGATGTTGTTTTGTGTGTTGGGATTTTGTTTAATTTTTTATTTTCTAATTTCTGAATTTTCAGAAGGGCAGTCACTGCAACTACTTTAAGTGGGTTGAGGATGATGAGTATGAAGGGGTAGGCCAAGGTGGAACGAAGAAAGATTATGGGGCTGAGCTGCAGGTTGATAGTGACTGTGATGAATGGAGGTTGAAGGTGGCATGGAGACTGGGCAGCTTGGAAGCTGAAGTAAAAGCATTGAAAATGTTAATAGTTTTCCTATTTGTGGTAGTTGTGCTTAATGTGATTGTTTGTAGTTTGTTGTCTCGTTCCAAGTAAAGCAAATTCCAAACACTTCATGGTGTAATGAGATGAATCCATTGAATGAGAATAGATGTTGCATTTGGTTTTTTTATGTGAAGACAACACAATCCAATTCAAAGGTTCCAAACTAATTCGGATGACTATTAAAGTAACATGTACTAAGGAATGGACATAATCAGTAATGGACATAATCAGTAGTGAAAGTAGTGTTAAACATTGAATAGTCAAAGTACTATTAAATATTGAGTTGCCATAGAAGGCTAGATGTCATATTTTCTTAAGGACTAAAAGGTTTAACATAGGAAACAGACCACATCAAAGTCATAAGCTTTTATATGAGGATACATAACCTAAAAAGTATCCTAGACCAAAATAAAAGGGCATAGTACAACTTTCAGTGACATAGATAACCAAAATGTAGATAATGTAACTTCAATTGCCCTGTGCAAAAAACATAAAGTATCCTCACACGAAAAACAAATTCAACCACAATACATTTCAACACTAATCAAAGTCATTTATCAGTCTTTCTTGGGGGCTTGAAGGCAGGAGTAGGAACGAAGGTCATAAAATCGGCCAGTTTTTTAGCAGTGGCTGAACTAGTCCCCTTGATTGTCTCAATAGAGACAGCGACTGGTGCGGCTTTAGTAGGTTTAGGAGACGACTGAAGTTTGGCTTTCCCTTTAATGACCTTTAACTTTGATGGCCTAGCAGTGAGTTGTTCCTACAGAAATTAATGGTACATCTAGATTTAGATTTAGCTTATTAAAGAAATGAGATTTATGAAATAACAAATGTTTAAAATGAATCACATATGGCAGATTACCTGTTTTGTTTCTTGGGTTGGTGGTATACTGTCACACTGGCTAATATCAATTACTTTTGGAGTCTGTGTTGGTGATGGAGCTGGATTAGGTTCAGCTGGGACAGTGGTTGCTTCAGGGGCAGCCCCTTCTGCAGCAGGGGCAACCAGAGCTAGTTGCAGCATCACTATCATCTAAATCTGGTAACAAAAAGTTTAACACATTAGAAACCCTAACATTTGCAAAATAATTTATGAAACAAATAACCCTAATGGAATTAACATACCAGACTCAGAACTTTCTTCATCTTCAGACCCCTCATAGTTGGAATCATCAGTGTCTATCTCTTTATCAGCTAGTCTTTTCTTAGGGGGCTTCTGCTTTTCTCTGACTTCAGACCTGCTGTCCCTTTTTCCACTTCTTTTTCCCTTTCCAGAGTCACTATCACTCTCACTGCTATAGAGGTTGTCTCCTACAACTTTTGGAGGCCTATACAGTTCATCTTCAGTACTCTCATAAGAGTCATGAGAGTCAATGTCATCTTCCTGGAGGGGAGCTTCCTTCACTTGTCTTCCAGATCTTGTGACTCTGCAGCCACTGCTATTTTGTTTGTCCTTTGCCCCTTGTGAGTTATTGCCTGCCTCTGATGACGAATTTGATTGAGGTGGGACTGATTTGGCCTGATAACTGGTCTTCTTGGCCTGAGGAACAGGCTTCATGGGCTGAGCAGTTGTCTTCTTGGGCTGAGATGTTGTCTTCTTGGGCTGGTGGGCTGCTTTATTGGGCTGAGACATGGGCTTCACCTTTGGTTGATTGGGCTCAGATATGGGCTTCATTGTTGGATTGGGCTGTGACTTGGGCTGTGAGGTTGTTCTGTTGGGGTGAGAGGTTTGCTTCTGGGAATGAGGATCAATTGTTGTGGGTTTCTTCACAGCTTGGGAGCTGCACTTCCCCTGTTTCAACCTTTCTGCTTCCACATTCACTACTTCCTCCTCAATCTGGTCTACTATACAAGGCTGAGAGATACAATGCTCCAGGTAGATATTGATCAAATTGTGGTTTCTCCTGCAATCCTTGCACATGGCAACCAAGTCTGCGTCTGTGACTAAGCTTCTCAACCCTGATGAAAGAAGAACTCCAGGATCTTTCCACCAATAATTTCCAGCTTCAATGTAACCCAACTCCCTGTAATAACCCCTTACAAAGAAGACGTCAAGCGTGTCTCCTTCAACCCCCATCAACACCTCTGTATTATCGGGTTCGTATACCATATCTCCTTCCGCATTCTTCTTAAACAGTCCCCTATGGTGAAACACAAAGGTCATCGGAGGACCTTCCATCTACAAGCAGAAACAAGAAAACCTCCTTAGCCCACACAGATTGCAACTGCCTATTCTCAATCATAACATAACAAATCCTAACCCCAAAACAAACATGTAACAACGAAAACTAACTCTCATTAACATGAAACACCCATAACACAATATCATCACAACGACATTCAATGAAATGCATTCTGACACTTAAACAATAGTCACACAAACCCCTACCCCTAATCAGACAGAGATATACAGAACGCCACCCCTAAGACATCAGGCTACAAACTGACTTCAAAAAAAGGAAAAAACTTTAATGCTGCTTACCTCTAACCGTCACGCTTGCTTTTTCCACAATCAATGTTGCTAACAGCTGACGACTGCTCTTCTCAGTACCAACGGCTACTCGGCTTTGATCGTCAACCAACGACGACAAACGTGGATGGCGATGTTCGAATGCAAGGTGAAGGGGTTAGGGCATGACTTGAGGGAGATGAAACAATTTGGAGCCAAACATGGAGATACTCGTTATGGAAGAGGGTGAATCCACTCTGCAATGTTTTGAATCCACTTTCTCCATAAAACGACGTCGTATCATGTCTATCTGGACATTCGCTCAAAATGGCGTCGTATTCCTTCTCTGCCAGCATGGCAGTTAACGTGTCACGTGAGCAGACGTTAGCCATGTCATCAAGCAAATTGACGGAAGGACGAACGTGATTAATTCGTGTCACTTTCGGAGATTCTTTTGATTAACTTTATCTTCCGGAGGCTAATATGGAGATCGAGGTATCTTTCAGGGACAATTTTGAGTATTAACTCATTATTATAAAATAAGTGTGACAATTCTTATATTTACCTTGAACATGGCAATTAATTGTTGTTGCTGCATGGGTTCTATGGTTTTCATGATGGTTTTCATTAAAGGTTTTCAGCTTGATATCGTAAGGTTGATTACACTAAAGGTCTTTGTCTCAGTGGTGAAGTTGAAAAAATACTGCAGTTACATGACACAATGCATGACACAATGCGGGATCACGGATTTCAATTTAATTAAATCACTTAGGTGATCTTGATCAATGGACAATATAAGACTAGACACACATAGCAGCTGCTATTCAACTGTTAGAAAAAGATCCCACGCTATGAGCTTTTTTTTAATGCCGCAATGTACACCACAATAATTGATAGCATGTTCAAGGTTGGAACTCATATATACTCTAAAATACTTGCTATGAGGATTTTTTTTCTGATGTTATCGCTTTTAGTAGGCTCATTCGTGGACTGTGCCTTGTGGGTCGACTAAATGAAGTCATTGATAAACTAAACCATATGAAACAGACAAACATTACTCCAAAATACTTTTACCTATAGTATTTTAATTGATCGACTATGTAAGGTAGGAAGAATGAAAGATGCTGAGAATGTGTTTGCTATCATGATAAAAAATGGTGTGAAACCAGGTTACTTGTAACAGCTTAATGGATGGATAATTTTTTGCGTAATGAGGTAAATAAGGCAAAATATCTATTATGCATAATGATCCAATTGGAGTGTCTCTTTATACTTAGAGTTACAATATCATGATCCATGGCTTGTGCAAAAGTAAAATGATCAATCATCTGCAAACTGACGAGGTAACTTTCAGGATCCCAATTGAATAAGCTCCAAAGCATCATCAATTCTCCTTGATTTTTCCAAGCCATCAATTAGGATTCCAAAATTTACCTCGTCAGTAATCAAGTTCTTCGAACACATTACATTTAAGAGTTCGAAAGCCTGATATTGACTATTTTACTTTTGTGTAAGCCATGACTCATGATATTATAACTCCAAATATCAGGCACTCTTCTTGGATCATTGTGCAAAATAGATATTTTGTATTATTTATCTATCCATTAAGCCTAAGTAGCCACTTATGGTTTTACACCATTTTTTATCATGATAGCAAACACATCTAAGCATATTTGATTCTTCCTACCTTACATAGTCAATCAATCAAAATACTATAGGTAAAAGTATTTGGAGTTATTTTGGCTGTATCATATAGTTTAGTTTATCAATAGCTTCATTTAGTCGACCCACAAGGCATAATCCACGAATGAGTCTATTAAAACTTCACTTACCATTCCAACTTTGAACATGCTATCAACAATTGGGGTGTACATTGTGACATTAGGAAAAATCTCATAGAATGGAATTCTCTTCAATAGTTGAATAGCAGTTGCTATGTGTCGGTATTCCATTACCTATTGATCAAGGTCGCGTAAGTGATTTGATTAAATTGAAATATGTGATTCCGTATTGTGTAGTGTAACTGTAGTGCTTTTTCAACTTCACCGTTGAGACAGATACCTTTAATGAGTGTTAATTGCAATGTTCAAAGTAAAGAGGTTGTGAGCGATTCCCCTGGCTTGCATCTGCTGGAAAAGGGAAATGGCGGTGGGGAAATGGTTGGTCTTCGCAAGAGATCCCAAAATCTTGATGAATTGGATAATGGATGGAGGAGGACGCCTATAGAGCAGATTGTAGGAATTGATAGCTTTATCAACTGATTTGGACTAAGTGCGAAGGTAGGGATGAAGTTGAAGGCAAACAAAGACGGAGGAGAGCAGTGTGGGGAGAGCGCTTTGGGATTTGAAGCTCATACATGATTGGTGAGGAGGATGAGAATGTCAAGAGACCGCATCCGGCTTGGGACACGGCGATAGAGGAGCCAGACATCCCCTCTGAGCACAGTGAGGAGGAGGAGTGGGATGCACTAGCTGACGATCACGATTCTTTCCACTCGACCTAATTTTATGAGTTCCGAGGACAGTGCTAAATCTTAAATGTGGGGAGGTCGTCCGACCATCGGCGATGCAATTTTGGGTGACAATATTTTCATTCCAAACACTTTAACTTTATGTTTTATTATGCTTTTTAGATATTTTGTATATATTTTGTTATTTTGAATATCTTTTTAGTTTATTGCACTTTTTATCTTTGAACATAACCTAGTTTGCTATTGTAGTGATGCATACATTTATCTTTTCTTCTATTTTGGCTTGTATATATGCTTTTTGTCTTTAGTTGTGTTTGTGATCGGATAATGTGATGATTGCATCTAGTTTAGTTTCTTATACACTTGATGATTTGAGTTGATTGAACTTAGAAAATGAATTTAGGATTATTTTTTGAATTTTCATCCAATCATTTCACATATATAGAATAAGTGTAGTCAATTTAATGAAATTTTCAAGAAAACTTTTTTTTTATAAGACATTGATATCCCAATTGATTTGAGTGGAGATTTTTCATTGGAATTTGCTTGAATTATATATTGTATAACATGGTTTTTGAGTTATTAAGAATACATAACTTTGTGAGTTTTGAACCATAATATATGGTTACATCATATTAACCACCATATTTATTTTTGTGTGTTATTCTCTTTCTATTATTGTAATTTTTGATTTGTTTGATTCTTTATATCCATTATTTGGTGTATATATGCATTTATGTGATTGAGGCCTTCATTTCAATGGCTCACTTAGCCTTACCCTTTTATCTTTCTTTGTTAGCCAATTTTGAGCCTTATTAATTCCCATTTGTTCTTAATTTAGGGCATTACTAGCATTAAGTGAAAAATCAATAAATGTTCTTAATTTGAATTTTGGATTAATTTAGGCTAGTGAGATTGTGTAATGTTTAAGTGTGAAAAAATTTGGGAATATTGGTTGATAAAAGTATGTTTTCTATTTGTATTGAACATTTTAAAAATCGTCAATTGTGTAAACTATATGCATTGACATTTGTGTATATTTCTCTACTTTGAAAAAAAAATAAGAGAGAGAAAGAAAAGAAAAAGGGGACAAAACACCCT